>NC_136614.1:13735949-13935949 GCF_933228915.1 Telmatherina bonti | reverse complement strand
CAAGGCCTGATGTCTGGTCTGCTTATTTGTGACCTCCCCCCACCACTTTGTTGTTCTGAGTGTTTGCAGGTGCTGTCTCATCAGCGGCATGTGCCACACCTGGGCCTGTGTGCTCTGCCACCCTTAAAGCTGGGGTAGGTAATGTTGGGGAGCTTGCAAGATGTGAAAGTGGTGTCCTGTCTTGGCTCGCTCACACTTGATCGAGTGTGAAGTGGCCGGGATAGGAATCAGCTCCAAATCTGAGACCATGGTCCTCAGCCGGAATAGGGTGGATTGCCCTCTCCGGGTCGGGAGTGAGGTCCTGCCTCAAGTGGAGGAGTTTAAATATCTCGGGGTCTTGTTCACAAGTGAGGGAAGGATGGAGCGTGAGATCGACAGACGGATCGGTGCGGCGTCTGCAGTAATGCGGGCTCTGCGCCGGTCTGTCCTGGTGCAGAAGGAGCTGAGCCAGAAGGCGAAGCTCTAGATTTACCAGTCGATCTACGTTCCTACCCTCACCTATGGTCATGAGCTGTGGGTCGTGACCGAAAGAACGAGATCTTGTGTACAGGCGGCTGAAATGGGTTTCCTCCGCAGGGTGGCCGGGCTCTCCCTTAGAGATAGGGCGAGGAACTCGGTCATCCGGGAGGGGCTCAGAGTAGAGCCGCTGCTCCTCCGCATCGAGAGGAACCAGTTGAGGTGGCTTGGGCATCTAGTCAGGATGCCTCCTGGACGCCTCCCTGGTGCGGTGTTCCGGGCACGACCCAGGACACGCTGGAGGGATTATATCTCTCGGCTGGCCTGGGAACGCCACGGGATCCCCCCGCAGAGTTGGCAAACGTGGCTGGGGAGAGGGAAGTCTGGGCTTCCCTGCTTAGGCTGCTGCCCCCGCGACCCGACCCCGGATAAGCGGTAGAAGATCTGCATCCAAGTGGACAGTCCACTAGCATTTTCCTACGATGTCCTCTACTGTTTGATTTTGTGCTTGTGTTGTTCTCACTCATATGTAAGTTGCTTTGGATAAAAGCGTCTGCTAAATGACTGTAGAATAGAATAAAATAGAAGATGGATGGATGGAAGATTCATCCTCGCCTTTTATCTAACCATAGTCCCTCGCCTGGATCACTTCTGTGCGCCACTTTATTTGTAAAACCTCTTGATGAACATGGTAATTTATCCAGAAATCCAGAAGATAAAGTGAAGCAGAAATAAATTCCAGAAGCTGCAGTCAAGAGAGTTCAAGTGAGGTTTCCAAAATGGCCATTTTGGTACAGTTTGATCATCTGATTACAAACTCCCCTCACTGGAAGGTCTCCAGTTTTATTCTTAACTCAGTTAAAAGTGATAGTCCAATTCTCCAGCGCAACATTTGGACTTGATCTGCACGTCAAGAAGAACCAAAGTAGGGACCAACTCAAGCATCATTCAAACATGATAAATAAATCGTAAATATTTTTTCTTTGTAGCAGAGTTTGTTGTACTTTCAGCAGAGAAGAAATCTCAAGTTACAAAACATAAAGTTGTGTGAAACAAACACACCTACGCTACTGTCATGTTTAGGGTTAAACCGACCTCAATTTTATCCGTTTGCTGACTCAAACACAAAGGTGTGTGTGTGGTTGCAACACTTATGACTGCATGTATATAAATACGCTATAATTGATGAAGACCACCTAACTAAAATGAGACCACAAAGTTTGATAGGTTGGTACAAGTTGGTTAACATGTGGCAGAATTTGCCACAACTGAGTAAGCCTGGAAATGGATAAAAATGAAAAACGGAGAGAATGTGTTGTGAGCAGTGTTATTTTGACCATTTAGTCAAACTTGTGTTGAAACATAATTTTGTCTTCACTGACAGAACTACAGAGCCTCTAATGACACATTCATCCTCCCTGTCATTTTGAGGGGGAGCATTGATTTTACTAATTTATCTTAAAGTAAATAAATCTGATCAATAACTGATACGGAGGTGTTGTTGACTCATCTTTACCAGAGAATTTTGTTGGATTTGTATTCAGATCATTCAGATGTCCAACCGAGTCAGAACCAGTTTTTCTTTGTTAAGCCTGGTGTTTGGAGAACCTGGAATGACTATTCATTCAGGTGTCAAATTTTTAAGAGAAAAGATTTTTGCTGTGGAATAAAGATTAGGATATTGCTTTAGTTTTAACCCATAAAAACCCAGCGTGATGCATTATTTCTGAGACATTTGGTTTCACTTGAACGCGATATGATTTTTGTCTTCTGCTCATTAATGGACACAAGAAAGCAGAAGATTACGCTATAAACACTTGAACGATGGGTACTATTTTATTTTACAATTTGTTCAGGGGACAAAAAAAAAGACCTCATATTGAAAAATGGGACTAATTACCTCCACCACGGAGGTTATGTTTTTACCAGCGTTTGTTTTCTGTGTTCAAGATAACTCAAAAAGTTACGGATGAATTTTTATGAAATTTTCAGGAGTTGTTGAAAATGTGAAAAGGAAGAAGTGATTTCATTTTGGTGGTGATCTGGATCACTGTTTGGATCCAGGATTTAAAGGATTCAAGGATTTCATATTTTTAAGATAAAACTGCGCAGTAAGGTCCCTTGTTTTTGTGGATGACAGCTCTGCACCTCTGTACAATGTCAAATGTTTATCTTGGGGTGCATTCACATCAGAATAGTCTGCATAACTTGGTCCGATTGGGGACTCAGTTGCAGTTTGGTGTATCTATGCAGACAGAGATCACATTCACGCTGCACTTTGGTCAAACGAGCCAAACCATTAGAAATATATATCCCCATTTTTTACCAAACATGGCGCTGCAGTATAGCTAAAGGACAGAACCCGCATGAAGAAGAAAACTTGTTCAGAATTTCTGTTTCCTTCATTTGCAAGTTAAACATGGAGCACCAAATGATTACTGTGTTTTTCATTTCCATTTTGGTCTTATGCAAATATACTTGAGAAATACACATCAACAATGGGCGCAGTATGAACAACAGAAGAGGCAGATAACCATTAAAGCGATCGCTACTCACAATGTAGTATGAGGCCAAATGCAAGAACTGACTTGTAGTCTGCTTCCTGCATTTGGTCTGTTTGAAATGAACCGAGACCTTCGTTTTGTAGGCTGACCGAGTCCTCTTCTTTGACCCGAATCAGAATGTTTTTTGTGCATTTACATTTCCCCAAACGAAGCGGACTTTCCAAGTCGCTTTGGATAAACATGTCTGCTAAATGACTGTAGAATAGAAGCAAATGGACTAAGATTAGAATAAAAAAAGGCCGACGTGAATGTGCCCATATTTTTTTTCGTGTTCTTTCGTTGTGTTTCATTGGCAGTTGGCAAACCTCCTCCTTCATCTAACCTCTTTCACAGTGGCGTTGGGTGAGGGAGGGATGGTCGAAGGAAAGTTTGCTTCTTCCTGCCCTGGTTGAGGTAGCCTGAGAGTGGAGCCTGGAAATATTCCCACAGTGAAGATCTGCACCCAGACTGTGTAGGTGGAAGCAGGGTCACCATTTCACCTTTTAATGAAGTTCTTGAATCTTATTTAAGAGACAGCATTGAAAGCAAAGTAAATATTGAGGCCAAGTTAAAACAGAAAAGGTCAATGTTAGATATATTTTTGTCAATGTAAAAGGTGTCATGCTCTGAGCATTAATACTGTATGTATTCTGTTTTTACTGCTGATTAGTCCAATATAAATATAAGTCCTTATTAGGTAAGTCCCATGTCTGTAAAATGGCTGTAACAAGCTCAGCATTCACAGACCATGTAACGTAACCCTAAATTATAAACCCATTTCAGAGCAGACTCCATAATTGACCCAGCAGAGATGAAAGTGATCCCACCTGTGAGGAGGATGAGAAAAATAGCCACCTGAAGAACAATAAGACAGCTGTTCTCAGCTAAATATAGACGTTTTCCATGTGTTTAAAAAGCTCAATTGCATTCTGACGGTATCCTCTTCTTAAATATCCCTCTAATGACTCCAACTCAGTCATTACAACACTTTGTTTTGTGTCTGCAAGAAACTAAGAGACCAGTTACCCTCAACCAGAGCAACATCCTTCTTGACTTTGAGGGGATGCCAGTAGCAGGAAGGAGGAGGGTGGGAAACAAAGAAGAAAGAGTCTTTTTGTGACCTGCAGACCTGAAAGCCTTCCAGCCGTGAATGAGAATGAAATTACAGGATCTTAAAATCTGAGTGCGCAACCCACTTTCTTTGACCTGACATCAAAAGGCATCCAGTGCTTTATTTCAAATGGATGACGAAGAGAAGGTTGGATTCACATCCTGAATTAGGCTTAGCTTTTGGCTTTCTTAATGATAAAATCGTTTAAAGGTGAAGATGAAACTAGAGTGTTGCTGCAGAGCAGGATAAGTAATGGTAATAGTTATTATAATTACAGAAAAACATGTGATGAAGCAGCTTCTGATTAATCGAAACAGTTCTGGGTATTTTGGATGCCAGGACTTTGAATTTTAGGAGGTGGATCTCTATCTATCTCTGGGATGCTTTTTTGTAAGGGAGTGTCCATTTGACAAGATACAAGCTACAAACCACAGATGGTAACGTGTGTAATTCTTAATGTACACTAATTAATGACTCAATGACTATCTGTTTGAGAGAGGCCGCTGTCACAGGGAAGTGCTGATAAAGGGGTGGACGGGACTGCAAAAATGGTTTAGGGAAAGAGTTCCTGTCAAAATCTAATCTCAATAAATGCTAGAATGATGCATCATTTTAATGAGGGGTATGACTTTATAACAAGATGATCAGTCTTATTTATGCTTAATGTTGCTTAGAGATTGAGCGTTATGTCTGCTTTCAGTGCATGCCCATTTCAATCTGTTGTCAAAGAGCGAGTTGAGATGGAGCAACATCACCTGATCACGTAAGGGGCAGTGTTGTGCAACCAGCTAATGGAAGAAGCCATGATGTATTTTATGGCTGTACAGTTCTGCCCTCTACTATGCTGCCTGGTTTGGTCTCTTTCTAGAATGTGCATTATTGTGATTTCTATGTAAGTATACTATTATGGTGGACTAATGTAAATTTCTTAATCCCATCAATCTATTTTGTTGCATTTAAACAAAACTTTGTATCCAAAATGTTGTTCTACAGTGTCTCCTAATTCAATCTCTTTTATTCACTGGATATCGCGCTAATAAATGCACAACATCTCGACGCTCTAAAAGTTTTTTTTCAACAAGATGTTCTAACTTGAAATACCTCAGACTTGCACCTTATTGTCTTAGTTACCCTTTTATTGCTGCTTTAAGAATGTGTCAACTTGTGTTTTGTCTGCTGTGTTTGGTTGAGCTCTTGCAACTATTTTTCCAATGTGGTTTTAATATAGTACAAATGGCAAATAGACCAAACTGAACTGCATGGTCTGCTTGCTTTCACACTGCTAGTGAACCACACTGGGGCTTATTTGAAAGTGAACTGAGAGATCATCTATTCAAGCTTCTTTGGTCTGTACCAGAGCTCTGTGCTTACACTTCTTCAAATGAACCTGCACTATGTGTGGAAGTGGACCAGGGTTTTGTTTAAAACAGACCCACCAGTGCTAATCTGAATGTACTCTAAATGCATAAGTAATGCATGCACCCCCTTACAACTGAGCCGAGTCCCCAATCGGACCAAGTCGATTGGACTATCTTGATGTGAATGCACCCTGAAAGACAGACTTGGGATACTCCTGGTTTAAGTCATCCTGTAAGGAGACAGTAGCTGCGTTTCCATTACAGTTTCTTGTAAAATAAAGCAACATGTTTAAGTTTCGTCAAACAACAATTGTGATTTGCAGGCGTTTCCATTGAATGTTTAGCGCATATGCCAAGAATTGTAGCATATGCAAGGTAGCCATGTAGCTTTATTTTGGGGTTTTCTGCTTGCTGAGAAGAATTTGCCACAGCTTTTTAAAGCCTTTCTCCCTCATTTCCTTTTCTGATTCATTGTACAACTCTGATATTCGCTGTTGTTTGTTCCATGGTGTCTCTACCAGATATGAACTGATCACATGACCCCTGCCCTACGTCATGTCCTGGGGCATGAAAATGTAGGAAAAAAAGTGTGGCTATTGCACTTTTGTAAGATACTTCTATATCAAAATTTCTAAAAAAAAGAAAAAAAAAAAAAACCCCACCTCATGGGATTAAAACCTTTTTATTTTTCTTAGCAATATTTGAATTTTTTCTAAATGAAGGTCTTTCCATTGGTGTTTTTTTTATTGCCATATGTAGGTTTTGCATAATTCTACGTGTAACAAAAAGGCAGGTAATGAGCATCAATGGTATCACACGGTGAGAAAATAACTATAATAACTATTTAGAAATGGAATAAAGTGAGGAAAGTGGGGTCAAATTTGAGCCTGTAAAATTGGAACATTTTGTGCAGTCGACCAAGGAAGATTGTTCACAATCTGTCTTTAGATGGGGATGGATTGTTTCTGTCTGCAGTTTGGAGTTTTCCAATTTTTTTTTGTTAAGTAACCATCACAGTTTTGATTTTGTATATAATAATTTTGTTGTTTAAACTTCTGTTAAGCAAACAAAGTGGGGAGTCACTTTGAGTTCTGTGTGTTTCTGATTGCATTTCTCACCATGAAAATAATCACTAGACACATTCAAATGAGTTCAAACTAACAGCTGGGAACAATGCTGCTAAAAGGTTCCAGTTTGGACTGAAAGACCAAAGAAACAGTAAATCATGCTGTAAACCAATTTATAGTTGATAAACAATTCATACTGATAAAGAAAAAATAGCAATCAGTGCACAGACAGAGAAAACGAAACACAGCACTGAAAGATGAAAAGAAATTGTATAGAAATTTAAATGAAACATTTCAACTTTACATTTACTAAACAAGCAGGAAATGTTGTTAATTCATCTTGTATCATAATGTTAGTTCTCAGTGGGAACTCTCTTTGAAAAAAACAGCTTTACAGCCAAAGTACAGTCAATCTCAAAATGTAAATAAACACAGCACATTTGGGACACAAACAAAAACTTGCAGCAGTCACAACGAAACAGTCTCCTATGGTCAGCCAGCAGATCAAACACAGTCTTTTTCCTTCTCTCAGTTTGTGTTCAATGCAAGCTTGAGTGTAGAACTCATGTAATATAAACAGAAACAAGCTGATTTTGTTGTCACTGTTTATATTTGTTTTTTTTTTCTCAGTCTGGAACATCCAACATAAGCGTTATGCAATATGTTAGATGTATATAAACTTTAAATTAAATGGCTGAACTAAAGGTTGGCCTTCAGAAAAGAGCATGCAGATGTCAGTCACCACAAAATGCATATAGATAGTGGATCTTCTGCCACCCTATAAAAAGAAATGTATAGTTTCTCATTTTTAAGGAGAAAGACTTTCCTTTGGTCAGACTTTATTTAAAAAAAACAAAAAAACAAAAAACTACACGGAATACTGACTTTCCTAATTTCACTGATTTGCTCTGTGATAGTTTGATAATGTCTCTAACACACTGTCTGGTCATTTTTCATCACAGTGCCATTTCTTACCTCCATATGAGTCTTTTGCAACTCTTTGTGGCCATATTGTGTAACTTTATTGCATCAAATTAAAGACAGTTTAACAATTTTGTGTCTTTTCTCGCCATTATTATTCTCGTGTTTACATTGTGTTCTCTATGATTGATTCATGCCTTTTAAGCCCAATCTAAGAACAACTGGTGAGAAAAGTTGCTTTAATTGTAGTATTTATTTAGCCCTTTTAACAAAATCTGAAAAAAAATTCATTTTTTGTTATTTTTACCATTTATTACCATGCGATAGATCAAAATTCTTGCTGTGTAGTCCTCTGCTTTTTGATATCCACCAGAGGGCAGGAGACCAGTATCTTATGGTGAACAACAAGGTTTTAAGTCAAATTTCTTCCATTAAGTGATGCAAAATGTCTCAGAAACTATGTATCAAATATGATACATTTGGCTTTGTAGGGTTAAGTCATTTTTCTACACATTATTTGCATTTTATAATATATTAATACATGATTCATTTGGAAGAATGTTTTGTTGACTATCATTGGGCAATCTCTAAATTTATTTACCTTTTAAATCTGATTTAGGTTTTTTTAGGGTCACATTTGAAAAATTACAATCTTTATGGGAGGGGCGCTAGACTCCTTTATTCTGTGGGCCTGTTCCCAGCATGACCTTTCATTAATCCATCCATGATGAGGAGAGTGAAAACTGGTGAAATCATTGATGTAATAACCCTCAGAAAACAACAGTTCAACAGAGGGTGGGACAGCACATTGAGATGACTAGTTTAGTGGCGAATGTGGTCTTAATTTAGGGAAAACCACAAGACATACGGTCTGCCATTGTTTGTTTAGACCAACAACTGGCCTCACATTTCACAAGACAGCATTTTCTTAACATTTAACGTCTGAAAAAAACAGCAAAAGCTATTAGCTGCCTGAGTTTGTTGTTTCTCACTGGAAATGGCAACACCATCACACACTAAAGCACGTTTGCCATGAGGTCATAAACTAACACCCACATCCGTACATTCATGGTGGCAGACCGCTAACTCACAACTGCTGTTGTGGGTTACTTCTGGGTCATCCGCATTCACACATGACCCAATTCTGCAGCTGCACATACATACAAATCATTGCTAAACCAAGATGTTTACATTAGAGATGAATTGGCTTTGAAGAGACTTGTTGATCATTAAAAGTAGCACTTTTAGTTTCACTAAATAGATGCATGTAAATAAAACTGAATATGTGGCTAAAGGGGAATAAAACACATAAATCAGGTGGTAATTTTGCAAAATATGTGCAACATTGTGGGTTTTCTTGTGTTTATTTGGTGATTAATTTCAAATGACTCATTTCAGTTGTGTTAAAGCACCTCTTGGGGAACACACACTTGTGTGTGCGGATTGTGAAGTTTTGTGTGGAGTTCAAGCAGCTGTAACTCAAGTGCAGGAATGTCTGAATGACGCAACAGCGGCTGGTGGATTTTGTTTGATTTCCAAGTGTGGGCTCTGTCTGATGTGGCAGGCATCAAAGTGTGGCTCCAACTGTGTGAGGTCAAATAACTTAATATTCCTGTCTGTTTAAGAGCACAGAGGAAGTTCTGGCTTTCTGCCTTGTACTGGAGTGAACTTCTATTAGTTCATTTAATTGCCCTTGCAGATCCTCATTATTCAAAGCATTTATATTAATAAACCTCCCTAATCTCATTGTTTTGGTTTCAATTAGATGAAAAAACAAACAAACAAACAAACAAAATTTTTTTTCCAAAGACC
This sequence comes from Telmatherina bonti, assembly GCF_933228915.1. Lineage (NCBI taxonomy): Eukaryota > Metazoa > Chordata > Actinopteri > Atheriniformes > Telmatherinidae > Telmatherina > Telmatherina bonti. The sequence goes on along the minus strand of NC_136614.1, from coordinate 13,926,681 downwards.
AAACGCCAAAACACCTAACTTTTGAGCTGACATTTTGAGCAAAAATTTATCACGAGCTCAGGCACTTCCACCACTTTCCACCACAAGCTGCCTTAAAGCAAAAACACAGATCCAGAATTTAATTTGTGAATAGGAAAAGAAACAAGACTGTTGATTTCCGAAAGGTACCTGTGTGAATACGGCCTTATAGTCAACGTCAGCAATCCAAAAGAGAGGAATAAAACTGAGTTAGTGTATTAAAAAGTAGAGTTTTATATTCATGTTTATATAATTAATACAGAAAAGATTCTCATTCCCTGTTGAAGATGCTGAGATGTGAATCTGCACATCAGAAACATCACGGACAGCCAAGCAAAGCAAAAGTTAAACGGGACAAGACGTCTAATCTGTTACCAATGGCAACCATAAAGCTAACTCAACATTACTGTGTCATCCTGTTATCTTTTTTATTTATTTACTTTTAGCTCGCAATCAGCTCTAAAATCCAATCAAATCTAGCATCATACCAAATATCTGTATTTCAGGCGAGAAAGCAAGTATACTCCTCCTACTCATAAGTATTCTTTATCTTTTATAAATTCTTTATTCCAAATTAACATACTAATTCTGGACTTTAAAGGTGAAACAAGAAATGTCTAAGAAGAGAACAGCAAAGGAAAAAGTGAACAGAAGAAAAAGGAGACAGAGATACAAAAGTGAGAAAACATCCAGCTCCTACACTTTTAATGAAACCTAACAGAAAACATCCTACAGCCTCTGTAAGAAAACAAAGCAGAGAATGATCATGAGCACCTGCAGGGAGATACATGTGGAAAAACCGGCAACAGCAACACTGGCAATAAGTATAAGAAAACACAACTGTAGGAATTAGACCTGCAGGACAACACATTATCTGTAAAAGCCTGTGCTTTCATAGGTTTAAGTCTGCGTGTGTGAATGCAAGATATGAGGAATAAGGTGGGACAATAACAATGAGTGTGATTGTTTAAATGTAATCAAGAATCACAACATAAAAGTAAATGTGAAATAACACATTATTTATTCAATTACTTAATAATAGTTTAATTGAGTTTTTGTGCCAGCAAAGTGACTGCAGATTAATTACTTTTGTGTCACTCTTATTATTCTGGACTGAGAAGTTCACCTTTAAACATCTTGCTGCATGTCAAGATTAAGAGATTTATCAAACAACCAACTTGCTTTATTGCAGCTATAAAATGTGCAAAAACAAAGCAGTAAAGTGTTTTAATTCAAAGGCTCTTTCAGGTATTAAACTAAACTTAACTTTCTTTCATCCCAATGAAAAAACAGAGAATTAATTTGCCACCATGGAGACACAGGAAAGTCAATGAACACATAATTAAAGACTTTGTTTTGTCACTGCTTTCCACACATTTCCAAAGTTTAATTCTTGTGTTCCAAGCTGCCATTTAACCAAACACAGTGGAAACTAATAACCATTCAGCTCAGAGGCGCCAGCTCTCATCATTTTTGTATTGTATGACTTCACTGAGCTGCAACACAGCGATTAGTCAGATTAAGCCCCTGCAGTGTTTGTGTGTGTGCATGAGAGTCTTTGGAGTTTGTTGTTGCTTAATTAGTCTGCTTGTAAAGCACAGAAAAAGACATTTGGAGGACTTATTTGGATGCCTGCAATTGTGCCCTGACATCCGTGGAGTTTTAACCCCCCCACCCCACATCGCTCTGCAGCTGATTTATAAAATCCCCATAGCTGTTTATGGAGAGCTGCATGAGTGAGGCCTGCTGTTTTTATTTGTGTTGGAGTTATTTACACACTGTAGTGTCCCATTTTATTGCATCTCATGACTTTCTTTGGCTTGAAGCTACATGAAGTTCTGCATGTTTACAAAGAAAGCGTGTCAGCAGATCCTGATATACTGCTAACGTGTCTCTGGGGAATTTCTACTTTTTAAGAGGAAAAAACTACAAGAAAACAAGTATTGTCTGTAAAAACGTCCAACAAAATTCAGTCTGCAAGTGATGACGGAGATGGTCTGTCATTTTAAGATTTGGTAAAAATCTTGTAGAAAAGGAATGAGACTATTTTACAGATCAATCCTATTTTGGACATTTAAAAGTGCAATGCTTTAAGTTGGTGTGTGGGATACCTATTTACAAAAGACAAAGTAGCAAAACTAAATATGGTCAAAAACAATGATTGCCAATCACCCTAAATTTCCCATGGAATGACTTTATCTTCACATTGTCAACATTGCTGATTTGACTTAATACACACAACTGATGATCAAACGCTTATTTTATGTTATGCATTTATAAAAAAAAAAAAACAGCCTAAACTGTGTAAACACTGATTCAAACCATTAAAGCTGGGGTAGGTAATCTCAATACACTTTGTAATCATGAATAATAAGAAATATAGTTAGACCCCTCAGTTTAATGTAAATCTGTAAAAACTCTGACCAATGAAAACATTTGGGCCAAATTGAAGTTGTTCATTTCTTATATTTCGTAAGCTTCTTCCCTGCTGAGAAAATGCAGGAAGGATTTCCCGACCCGGCTCGGTTTATTTGCCTACTCCTGCTATACAGCCGAGAAAGAGAAAATTGTTGGTGGCAAAAGCTGCGAACTCGAAAAACACTCGGAGAGCGCAAACCTCCGCCACGACACTGAAAAAATTCCTGGATCCAAACCTTGGTCTGGATCACCACCAAAATTAAACCTGTTCTTCCTTTTTACATTTCAAACAACTTGCGAAAATTTAATTAAAATCCCTTCAGAACTTCTTGAGTTATCTTGAACACAGAAAGATAAACGTTGGTAAAAACAACCTCCTTGGCGGAGATAAGAAAAAAGCCTTGGATCATGCAAGGAGCAAAACCAGAGGGGGAGGAGCCAAGACAGGGCGCCACTTTCACATCTTGCTAGCTCCCCAACATTACCTACGCCAGCTTTGATACTGAATGGCAAACTTTTTTTTTTTTTTTTTTTTAAAAACTGAAATGATACAATTAAACACAACTCGAAACATAAATACCATGTTGTACCACAATGGCGTCCGGCATCACTGCAAATTGTTCTCATGTTGATCGGAAATTAAAAACAAAACTAAGTTATTATAAATCTCCCAGATGGGGTCGGTTACTCATTTTAATTAATCCAGTAAATGATAGGACATTTAATTTAAGACATGCCTGAGGGCTTGTTTAAAGGAAAGGTGAGAGGATCACTAAAGAATTTGCATGGGGACATCACAGTTTTCTGTGCAAAGTTCCATCCACATTATTTTAGCCGAAACCAAAATTGTTTTCTGATCTTCCTTCCATCCTTCAGTATAATTCAGCAAAATCCCTCTGAAAATGAAGGACCCACATCCTTGAAGAATGGTATGTGAATGATTTATTAGCGACCATGTACACCAGTGACCAGTTTAAGCCGTGTTATATGTTTTTTCTTTTTTGTTGTTAAAAACTTTACTAAATAATAATGATTAAACTCTAGAAATCACTGTTTCCTCAAAACCAGATAAGGATTTTCTACAGAGTGAGGCCTGGTCCAATTAGTCCTGACATATAGATGCTGTGTCTGACTTTTTTTTTTTTTTTTGTCTGACTTTCTGAATGAAGCTCTCTGCTAACTTTTGAGACACCTTTTGTCTGGACTATTCTGTCTTTCTCTGGGTTTATGTGTGCCCCTATGATGAGCTCCTACTGGGAAAGCTGGACCGTCTCCAGACTCCTTTCTTCAGAAAGAATATGACCACAGTACAGAGACTCATTAGAAATGGCTTTATGTTCTCAGTCAATCTAAGGGCCTCGAGGCTGTGTATGCATGTGACAAAAATGTCTGCAAGCATGTGTATGTGTTTGTGGATTGTGGAAGCTCGTGTGCATGTGAATCCCTGAATGTGTTAATTATAGTACTATTTACAGGTCTACATATGGTTGGGGGAGCAACATTTACATGAATACCAGAACCAGATTTTATTCACTTCACCTGTCTGTGGTTTTAATGTTGTGGCTAATTGTTGTTTTCTTTGGAGTTTTTGCATTAATGCCTGAACTCACATCTGCACACATTCCAGTTTGGTTTTATATGTACAACATGTGCAAATGCATTCCTTTGCCATCTTTTCCAAAATAGTCTTTAGGTGTGTGCGTCTCTGTATGTATATGAGTGTGCATGTTTGTAATGCATGTAAAGGATTTTTCTCTTTCAGGCGATGTATGTTTGGTGAAGAAATTCCTAACCAGTGTCGAACATAAAAGGAAAAATACTGAAAAAGCCCTTCTTCTGCAGCCAAAATGCTTATTGTTTCCACACGGGTGGGGTTTAAGGCCTTAAGGGTCGTCTTTAGGAGTGGCACTTTGTGGTGTCACATTCACCCTCACAAGTTTTTCTACGGACGAACTTAGCCACACACATATGGTATGCATTCCTTAAAAAAAAAAAAAAAAACTTACATCATCGAATATATGCTTTCTTAAATGACCTCAAAGGAGTAAAAATAATCTGAAGCTTGTGGTTTTGCTGAAAAGAGCCCGTCATTGTTCTCCTGGTGGTCACATATGTTTGTGTTCTCCACCTTGATGGTGTCCAATAGATGTCAGAAAAATGATGTGCTCTTCAGATGAAAATGTCTTAGTGGTAAATCTGAGGATAACACAGGTATATGGATGAATCCGTGTACAAAGAGACGTTTGCTGAAAGCACAAGAAAAAATGTAACAAATATTTAGCACACGAGTGAGGCTCAAATGAAAGACTTTTCTGAACTTTTCAACCCTCACAGATTAGAAGAAGATAGTGTGTATTAAGTAACGACTACACTTGGAGGAAAAGCAGCTTAGATGTTGAGGTGAACCATGCAGAGTGTAATGAAATGTTTTAGTTTAATTTCTTTCATCATTAAACAGGATTAGAGAAGTTCCAGTGTCTCCAACATCAGGCCCTTTCTATTATAAAGACCCCTTGGAGGAATGTTTGGTAAAAGCGGAGTGTTGTCCCAATCTTGTCTGATGTAAGTTTCTAGCTGCTGAACAGTCATGAGTTTGGGTTTTAAAGATGCATTACCTAACTTTTTTACCTTGAAACGTTGCGCTCCAAACTTGTTCAAAGACACAGTGATAACAATCATCTGCATTTCTAGAGCCGCTGCTACACAGAACGGTCCCAAGGCTCAGAAACCGCACTATACAACTTTTACATCCGGTTTGTGACATGACGTTTAGCTTCACTATATAATAAGGAAATAGGTGTCTTGAACATGCATCGTTGCTGATTCAGCAAAGAAATGCAAGAAGATTAGAAGAGAGGAAGAGATAAAAAAAAAGGGGGGTTACATAAGATAGTCTTTTGCTGGTAGGAGAACGAACAGGTCAGGTCGGATGAAAGATGGATGCCAAATTAGCCGTCGATAGGGGGCGCGTGATGGAAAAAATGGCTAAAGGGTGTGAAATGTTTGGAACGTTTCCACATCAGTTCAGCACTCTTCTCAAAAAATGCAAAATAACAAAGCATTTGAGAACCGTGCCATGCCATGTGGATGACAGTATCTGTTGATGGTTCAAGTGTCCAATGGTCCAAGCTGCAGTTTCCTGGTACTTTTGAGACACAGGTGTTTAAACTGAGCACTTACGACCAACTGTCTCCGTCTCTCTCTCAGTTCTCCTTCTTTTGCCCAGATTACTTCACATCCATGAGTTTTTTTTTTTTTTTTGTTTGTTTTTTTTTAATGAGTTTTATGAGTTTTGAGTTTTAAAGCCAAAATCATTTTAAATTTCAATCTTTATTGTCAGATCATGCAACAGTTTTTCATTTTCAGTCCATGTTTAATCAGCTTTATCTCAGAGAAGCTGGTAGATTTCAAGATTATGTTCACTTAAAGTGTTTCTTCTCAAAATGGGAGCACTTTAACGTGCATTAGCACGATGAACTGTCATCATGTCCCCAAGCCTTTGACAGTCATGCAGAGATTTCTTCAGATTCTATGATGATAAAAAGCACTGTAGACAACAGAAGATTTAAAATTTCTCTTTTTAGAAAATCACTCTCTCTAAAGTCATCTTTTTATACCCAATTATGTTACAAGTCATAATAATGATGGTGGTGTATGGCCCTCCTATGTCTGGTTGTATCATATGTAAACCACTGTATGTGCTTTGTTTCTATTTAGTTTTTTTTTCATTCGTCTTAGTCTGTTTGAATCTTCTATTTTTAATATTTTTTACAGCTTGCTTTTAATGTAAGGCATTTGATGTCTAATGTAAAGCACTTTAAAGTAGCCTACAAATAAATCTGTCTTGCCTTGCATTTGTTGGTATATTTTCTTTTTGATATGTGCTACTGTCGTAAAATTCAAGCTGGTTTTGTATTTTTCATGAACATGTTATGTTCTTTTGTGCAGACAGTTATTTATGGAGGAATGCTGTGCCAATATGTTCGCATGATCTTAATATGAGCTTGTAAATCAGTCAGTGAAAGCCTCCTTTAAAGTCAAAAGAGACTTCAGCAGCAGCAGGAAAGGCTGATGTAGAACACAAGAAATAAGTCTGATAACAACTGCATGACCAAACCTAGTTACCACAAAGGCCAAAAGTAAGCCAAAAACTGTTTCAGGATGCAGGGCCTGTTGCCTATTTCCATTTGGCAGTAACATGATGCTGTTAACTGACCCTATCGCAAAAAAGACACTCTTGTTTGAAGATTTCATGGCTTAAAAGAAGAGCAATAAACCTAACATCATATTTTCCAGCAATTAACTGGCAAAGGAAAAGAGCACATTAGTGCCAAACCTGCAAACTGAATGTTTTCTCTGACTGGAAAACATGACTCAGTTGCACCTACAAATGGATGCAGGACCACGTTTTGAGATCTGCAGAAAGACTTGAACTCTACAGTAGCAGTTACTACGGGTTACTACAGTTGCTACTGGTGTAAGACTTAGGCTGTTTAATGTATATACTGTAAGACCTTTGATAGTGGGCATGAGACATGGCTAAAAATGGATAACACATGTAAATATGTCTACAAGCTCCAATCAGTTTGGCAGTTTTCATACATAACTGCGTGAAGCCTTATGAAGACACAACTTAACCTGTTACAAAGACCTGACTCCAGAAGTAGCACCAAGTATTTTCCTGGCCAATTATGCATTCGCAAATATGACATTACCTCAAATGATTAAAGAAGTAATGTCACGTTAAGTAACTTCTCTGTATTAAATCTCTGGTTTCTTATTCCCATCTGTATGAGTCAGGATCAAGCAGCAACTTCTGGTGGTAAAAAGTGAAGCCTTTGCAGAAGAGCATAAAACTGCAGTTCCCCCTTCATCTGCTAGGGGCTGCAAAACAGAGTAAATCCCCATAAACTCCCATTTTAAAAAGGCCAACTTCACAGCAGAAATAAACATGTTTACAGCCTGGTTAAAAAAAAAAAAATCCATTTTCAGTTTAATAGGTCAATTTCAATATAGGTTTTTAATAGGTTTAATTTCATGACAACTGTGGGGGAGTGAATTTTTTTCTAACTTGCCCATTTAAAAGTAATTTAATCTCAAATTTCGGAATATTTAGGGGCGTGTCCTTTTGATTGACAGGTACCCGATCTCATGCTTCAAGTCAGAAGAACGTAGAACAACCGCGGTTTTTAGCCGGTTAACAACGTGACTTAGCTTTAGCCCGCTTACCTCCGTTAGCTTGTTAGCTCCTGTTATCTCCAAATTAGCTCGGTAAGCTCTTAGCTACAGGCAGCTCGGAGTTCGCTCGATGTCAATCATCAACCATGATGCTCACAGCCCCCCTCTCAGCTCTACTTCTTTGCCCATATTTATATTTTCCGGGAGAGACGACGTGCATGCCCCTGTCAAGATGGCGATGGTAGGAACCGCCCACCGAGCTTCAATTCAGCTCTTCAGAAACCTATGGGTGACGTCACGAAGGCTCTGTCTATCTTTTTATATACAGTCTGTGGTCAGGATGCACAAAAGAGAAAACAAAGAAAGACGCAGATAACCTTATGTGTGACCTGAGCTTTTCTTTAGGTGCAACTGATGCATGAAAAGAAAAAGCTAATAAAATCTAAAAATGTGGAAGTTTCTGTAATCCCATTTTCAACATTGTTAATTGTCACAAATAAAGTCATGTTTAAACAGCTGCTCATTTGAGCACTGGGTTGTGCAACAATGTTGCCAACCATTTAAAGCTGTTTTCTGCTTGCAGTCGTCATGACTTTAACCTACTAAAATATATTTCATCCAAGCGGTTTGATATTTAGAGGGTGACATTTAGAAGGTATAGTGAATAAACCAGATCAATGTAGAAAATCATTAAAATGTTGAATGGAGTTGAGGAAAAACAGAACTGTCATCATTTTCTGTAGGTTTCACTAAAATAACTCCTTTTCAGTACAGTAATAGGTATTACAGCTGCTTAAAGAGGTTCACACATAATATGTACCAATCAACTGCATCCCAGAGGAAGTGTGTTTTCATAAAATAAAGCCAAGTGGGCATATAAAATGGTAAAATAGACAGTCATTCTATTCTAAACCAAGTACATATCCATACCGTATAATTTGCTGTTTCCTTTGATTCCCTAAATGGCTGACAGCAATAAAAAATGATGTCATCTGTCATTCACAGACTATAACAATAAAAACAACTGGAAATGTTTTGAAACACCTACTCATATTATTTCTTATAGCATTCTAAAGCTATCATGGAAACATGTTAAAGGCAGTAGTTTCTGGGATATTCTGTATTGCAGTACAGCAAGTTACATATTAAAGACATAAATTTTGAATACCCAATGTATTATGTTGCATAGATGAGTTTCTGAGATATTTCTGAACATCAAAATGTTTCTTAAAAATGTCATCTGCTTCCTTTTGGATTTTATAGAGGTTCTGCAGTTAAAAGTAGTACTTTTTACAAAAAGTAAAACAGTTTCCTCATCGAACCCCTTAATGCCGTAATTTAATTACAATTACTAAAAACAAAAATGAAATGAGAAAATAAAAATGAATATTAAATAAATTAATAACTATAAATTATGAGATATAAATGATAAAAAATAATAAAATCCAGAAATAAGAGCGGATAAAAGCAAACAGATGAATAAAAGAATTCAGTTTGATTAGAAGAAATAAAATTAAACAAGGCCAGGACTTTCTCGTAAATTTGCTACAAAATGAGGCTTAACTTTTTATGAATATTTCCAATGTTTTTGTCATTCGAACCCTACAAACAAACTTTCTTCTGGTCCGATCACTACCAGCTACATAAGTCCAGCATTTGTAGACAAAAGAGGGTTTCTTCTTTCCTTCATTTGATCCTTATTAGATATTGCTCTTTTTGTCAGGTGAGGGACTGAAACATAGGACTCTACTTCAATGGACGATCAATTAAAAGATGCAGTAATAGTTTAGACATGTATTTACCATACTTGTCATAATCATAATCTAACCAGACGTTAAAGCTGAAAACAGCTTTCCTGATGGAAATTAAAATTTTAAGAATTAAATGACACTTTTTCAACATTTGGACTAAAGTACTTTTACTAAAAAGCTAACGCTAAAAAGCCAAAAATGTCTGAGGTAGATAAGACTCTCCGTTGTTTATGTCTGTCAGATCAGGTTGCTGCGAAGATAAAAGTTTGTCCAACAGGCTCCTCTGAGCTGATAAAAGTTTGCAGACCAATCCCTCTGCTCCTGTCGAGTCTCCTGACCAAAGCCGAAACAGCTCTCTGTTATCTGCAGGGAGATAAGCCTGTAGAAATAATAGACTCATGTGGCAGCTCTTAACTGCATGATGAATGAAGCAGGCGTCATCTGGTTCTTTCATCTTCTTGTCATTTGGCTTTTATGCCCCTGTGTCTGTCACTTTCTGATCCTTCACTTATCTAAAACTAAGATTTAGGATAATGTGCTGACACAGAGAATGCCATATTATTTACGTCATGAGTGCAGATGTTTTCAGCTACAGACGAGGCTCTTTGACGTCAGGAAAAAACACAACATACATATATATTTCATGCGCTGTACACAACAGAGGCCAAGAAGGCAAAAAATCAAGTGAAAATTCAGACAAAGAGAGAAAGTGGATAGCAGAGAGCTGAATGTGTTTTCATCTGAACATTGGCAACCGTTGTGAATGTGTTTGTGCGTGCACTTGTTTTGCATGAATGTGTGTTTTAAGAGAGGGGGCCTCCCGTGCAGCTACTCTGGAGCCACTTACATTTTGGATGGCCAGCATTTTATTGAAGAGAGGCTGGCTGAAAAAAGCCTGGTTTGACTGCTTTTCTCAAACAACCTCATCTAGAGGCCTTAAAAAAATCCAAAAAACTCTGTGATGACAGCAAAGCTGTTCCAAACTCTTTAACTACATCTCTGAGCCTGGGAATACATGCAAAGCCACAACCAATAAATGGCCTCGGCCGTGAAGGTAAAACCGGACTCTGCAACTCAGGAAGAAGCCGCCGTGAAATGAAACTATGATTAATGCAGCCAGTAGACAATTTCTCTTAACATCATTCTTTCTATTTTTTCCTCTTCTTTTCCTTTGTTAATGTCACCTCTGTGTTCTACTTTCCTATGAAAGCTGAGGTGACATTTACAAGGAGGCCACATTGGGTTCATAGAAGGTTGACAGCACTAAAATGTCTGATGCACCTCCAAAAGCTTTCTCATTCACACAGTCACACCAGCATGCAAGTCGATGGGGCATTAGGCCGATGTAGCGTCATTCCAGGATTTTTCCAAATCAGTCGGGAGGAGGAGGAAGTGCAGCAGTGTAAGCTCTGAAGACACTGGAATTTATTACCAAGTGTACTGAGTGATACGAAAAAACAACAGCTAATGCTAATTTCCATAACTTCCATGTCCAATTTTCCACTCTAAAGTTTCATTTGTTTTGAGCCAATAATTGAGAGGTTATGTTTGAAAGGCGTACTGCTTACATTCCCAAATCTAGCTTTGGAAACGAAGCAGTTGTTTTGCTTGGTAAGAGAAAGACTAATTCATACAGGGCTGATGGAAAGTTTTCACGTTCACGTTTTCCACAACTTTGTTGTGTTTTGGACCCATTTTGAACATGGAATAATTAATCTTTCTCACTATAATAATTCATCAGAATCAAAACAGCATTCACTGTATAATAACATAAATTCTTGTTTTTGAAAATTTATCAAGACTGAAACTGTATTTAAACCTTTAAATTAAAGCTTGGTTCAGGCATTTTTGGCAGCGATGCTTACCTCAAATCTTTGGAATGAAGACTAGGTGCAGTTTCTTCTTCTTCTTTTTTTTTTTTTTTTTTTTTAAGAATTTTTTATATTCTTGACAGAAACATTCAAGTTCAAGCATTGGTGTTCAGCCATGTTCAGATTCATCCAGCTCGATTGGGTTCAGGTCCAAATTGTGGATTTTCTACTGTGTTTTCATGGCAGTACAAAATGTTTTGGATTGTCTTGTTGAAATGTAAACCTTTTCCCCAGCGTAGGATCCTGACAACTCTCGGGATGGTTTTCATCAGGTTTGCTTGTTCTGCAGTAGTCTCCAAACTTCAGAACATCCAAAATAACATCTTCATAATAGGATAGAACTAACACAAGCACGAACTGTGAGGATAGCTTTTGCCTGGTTTAACCTTAAAGGCTGATGGTTTGGATAGTTGTCTTCGTCTCATCAGAACAGGGTACTTTGCTTTTCCTACTTTGACAGTCATTAAAATGCTTCCTGGCATATTCCCAGTGGGCTGTCATGTGTCTTTTGGTAAAGAATGACTTCTGTCTGAACACTTGACCATAAAGGCCTGATAAGGGAATTGTTTGGACGATGGTTGGCTTTCTGTAAGGTTCCTCAATATCCACTAAGAAATTCTTATTGTTCATGACCACCAGCCATTTGGTTACTTTTCTGAGGCCTTTCTGTCCCATTATTCAGTCTGTCAAGATACAGGTCAGCATTTTTCTTTAGCTTAAAAATGATGGAGGCTGTGATGTTTTTGTGTGCTTCAAGTGTTACAGAAATCTGAACACTGGCACAGCCCTGTCTTAAAGATCTACCGATAATTATTTTGACTTTTAGTTTTTGGTTGTTGTTTTTTTTGCACATTGACATTCTCAACTGGGAGCGGCCATCTGTGTCTCATTACATTCAATATGTTTGATTATTCTCATGCAGACAAGTTGTAGAAACACTTTCCAGATTATTAAAAGCCAGTCATCAGTAATCAGACCTTCTGGCCAAGTCTCCAAATTGTGAAATGAAAGTCAAATATGTTGGTTGTTGTACCAGCATGTCAGCCTGGTGTGAAAACAATGGACTGACTTATAAGATAACTATCTTGTTTCCTTGCTAAAAGTAGCCACAGAAAGTAATTAGATTTTCAGCCTGCTGTGGTAATTTATACTGCTAATGCAAGCAGTGCTGCTCATAGACTGTATATAAAAGATGGACGGAGCCTCTGTGATGTCACCCATAGGTTTCTGAAGAGCTGAATTGAACCTCATTGGACGGTTCCCGCCCTGCGATGGACTGGCGAGCTGTCCAGGGTGTACCCTGCCTGTCGCCCAAAGCCAGCTGGGATAGGCTCCAGCTTCCCCGCGACCCTGAATTGGATTAAGCGGTTTAGAAAATGAATGAATGAATGAATGAATGGACGGTTCCCACCATCACCATCTTGGCAGTGTCATGCATGCCATCTCCTGGAAAAAGCAAAACTGGGCAAAAAGGTGGAGCTGAGAGGGGACTGTGAGCATGGGGGTGATTGATTGATGTCTTTTCAAACTCCGACCTGGAGCAAAGAGCTAACCTGGAGCAAACCAGCTAACGAAGGTAAACGTTGTGCTACACTCTGTCTTCATGTAATTTCCACTTTCCACTCTGCGAGTGCGGTTTGTCTCTTCATATTGGTTAATTTTCTCTGCATATCACAATTCGGGAGATTTACGGGAACATAACAATATGGGAAAAACGTAAAAAAAAACAAAAACGGGAGTTTCCCGGCCAAAACGAGATACTTAACAGGTATGCTTGGTGCTGCTTCAATATTTTGATTAAAATTTTCTTTATTGTAGCTGATGCAAATTCTAAAATGCAGAAAGACACAAATGAATATGCACACGTTGGTCATTACAGGTTATAGGATGATTCCTAAATCCACTCAGATATGCAGAATCAAAGCTGTAGCTTCATTCAGAAGGATTGTACACTCTACAATGTATGTACATACGAGTAAAATATGTACTAAATGTGTTTCATAAGTTGCATTCATACAAGGTAAGTTTAATTTGACAACAATGGCGCTGCTACAGCTATAAATCTTGGTGAAAAGGTTGTGTAAACATTTACATATTGTGCAGAGTTCTGCCGTCACAAAGAACATTACTGAAAAAGTCTTTCCATAACAGACAATAGCAATGCATCAGTCTATAAAATGGAGTATTGTACATTCACACAGCCATAGTTAAATCATCACACATAAAAAAGGAAGCCACTATTTCAAAGCCACTGTTATGCTTAATGTCCTATGCCTTTTTGTAGCTGTGAAAAAGTTTAACCTTGTCATGCTTCTAAAGTGCTGCGACAGATGCAACTTTCACATGTGGGAATCAAATTAAAGTTGCCACACATGTGCAGACATTTGGATTAACAGAAGAAAGCTCAAAGGGTCATTCCCAGACTGTACTCAGAAAACTGATTTCATAACGGACCACAATGCATTTAGGTTGGAAACGTATACATCTAGCAGTAGATGGTTGTAAAATCCAGTGGAGAAAGTCCATAAAAGCAGCGGTACTACTGTATATATTATTGGAGTTTAGGTTATACTTCAAATAACTGTTGATTCATTTAGTGTGCTTGTGTGTTTTCAATGCTAAACTAGAAGAGACAGTTTAAGAGGGGAGTATGGTTTCAGACCACATCCCTAAGCGTTACTTAAGACAACCTAAATAGGCTTTTATAGTGTATTTGTGTATTTGTTCATGTGTGTCCTATATTACAACTTAACCTTGAGGAATGGCTGATGTCATATGCTTAACATCTCTGAGAGCAAAAGGCAGACAATGTTCTCGCTTTATGAATTTGTACCATATAACCACAATTTAGTGCCTTCATTTCTATTTCTTTGGGAGAGGCTTAACAATATGGTTCTGACATTTTTGCTAAGAACACAAACCGTATGTCAGCTTGTTGAAAAGAAAAAAAAAAAATTCTTTAGCTATAAACTAGGCCTCTGGCAAGCCAAAAACATACAGTTCTGTATAGTCCCATCAAAAAACGTCAACACTAGCCATGTCCCAATTCACTACTTAGGCTACAGAGTGTTCTCCATAGTCTGCATACTTCGAAGTGCACTTACCATTAGTGAAATGAGACAGCCTACCTAGTGGACGAGAGTTACCCATAGTGCTCCAGTCCTCGGTTGCCTAGCAATTGCACATGCCATGTTTATCTAGTTAGTGATCTACTGACTTGCATGTTACTATAGCGTATGTAGCCAAAAAATCCGCATTGAAGTTTGCAGAACCTGAATTTTCTAAAGAGCTGAATCGAAGCTCGGTGGGCGGTTCCTACCATTGCCATCTTTTCAGGGTCGTGCGTGTCGTCTCGCCCGGAAAATACAAATATGGGCAAAGAGGTAGAGCTGAGATGGGGGCTGTGAGCCTCATGGTGGATGATTGACATCAAGCAAACTCCAAGCTGGCTATAGCTAAGAGCTAACCAAGCTAACCCAGAGCTAACAGGAGCTAACAAGCTAATGGATAAGTGTGCTAAAGCTAAGTCACGTTGTTAAGTGGCTAAAGCGCGGTTGTTCTACATTCTTCTTCCTTGAAGCGCGAGATCGGGTTCCTGTCAATAAAAAGGACACGCCCCCTGAATATACCAAATTTTGAGATTAAATTTCTTTTTAACGGGGGAGTTTAAAATAAAAAGTACTCCCCCCACAGTTGTCATGAAGGTAAACCTGACCTATTTAACCAAAAATGGATTTTTGAACCAGGCTATAAACATGTTTATTTCTGCTGTGAAGTTGGTCTTTATTAACATGGGAGTCAATGGGGATTTACTCTATTTTGGATCTCCTAGTGGATGAGGGAGGGACTGCAGTTTTATGCAATTCCACATAAGCTTCTTTTAACCACGAGTTTGCCGCTTGATTTGGACACAGCTACTATGAGCATTTGCAATTGCACCAGCTTGCAGAGCCTTATTTACAATAGATACAACTGACTAGAGCAGCACCTTTAAACCACAAGTTTCCTTAAAACTCTGTGCCTCAGGCTCTTTTTGATGGCACTCTGACATTCATTATGGATTTTCCTGTAGCTGTTGTTGCCCTGCAGCATCTCAGGACACTTCACTTCACATCACTTTTATTTTTTGAAACACAGAGCATCATTTGACTTTTGTGTTTTGCTCCCACACTGTACAAGGTGTACACACAGGTTGTTATGACTGCATTGGCAGATATAGGAAAGAAACACATGAGGACTTTACTGAAAAAAAGGAAAAATACAAAGAAAAAGTAACAGAGTAAGAGATAAAAATGAGTCAACATTGGAAAGATGGAGAGAGTTTAGAGAAGAGACAGGATGTGAGATGAATGCTGAATTAGTCTTTGTTAGGTCTTTGTTGCCAACCTGCAAAAATCTGTTAAAGTTAAGTAGTGTTGCTTTATACAACATGAGAATTTCATCCACATTAGTGATATTTATTGTCCATATATAGACAATAAGTATGACTAGCTTTGTCTAAGAATGTGGAAACACATATTTGATCCATTTTTACACTGGAAAAAATAATCTTCACTGAATGTACGTCTGTCCAACCAAGTTCTCAACCAGGGATACTTCCACAGTAGCTGAAAGTTAGATTAAAATACAGTGTTGCACAAATAATATAAATTAAAGACATGGATATTGACTCTCTATAAGACTGAATTCCAGAGAGATTAAAAAATTAAATGCTACCACAACAAGAAAATACATTTGCAAACTTGTGCATCTGTCTGTGCAATAAAATCCCATTATAATTATTGCACCCTTATGTTAAGCAGACATCCAGTTCTTAACTTGTCCAAAAAGGCATTTGAAACAAGTAGAATGATACCAACAATGACAGACTGGAGTTTAGCTGGAGAAAATCTTTGGAAAAACTAATTATTGCTACAGTTTTGAAATAATTTTTATTGTTAAAGGCTTCTGAAAGGTTTTAGAGCTTGAAGCACTCCTCCTACATCAGTTACAATAAAAATTGCCCAAAGGAAACTTATTGTAATCCCTTCGTGGTATCATCAAATACAAATAGCACAGTTGCAAGACAAAGTCATCTCTTTACAGATAAATTCATCCTCACACCCTACCTGCCAGGCAGAGTCCAAAGATGGTGAGAAGAACCAGGATGTAAAGGGAAACAATGGCGTACTTGATGGCTGAGAGGGAGTTCAGGTGACTGCAACACTGGTCCTGCTTTCTGCGACGCATTCTTGACCCTGACCAAAGTGAGAAAAAAGTACACTTCTTAGCTTTTAAAATAAACTTCATGAATAAATAAATGAATTAACAGCCTGTAGCTTCACTCTGAACAGAACTATTCCTCCAAATGACAGGAAAGTTTAGGTTTAGCAGCATCTGCAGGCAAAAAAAGAGAATGATTTACTGATCAGATTTGACACTGCACACTCATTTCATAATGCTTGAATAATATTCTATATAATAATCCGTGAAACATTTGTTGTGGGAATTTTATGTTCTAACTTAGATTTTTATAGATTTCATAATCCTTTGCATATATTCATTTCTGATTATGGCTTTGTGGGCTTTCTGAAAAGGTCATGATGAACTTAAGAACTTAAGCTTAGTTACACAGAGTCTGCTTATTTATCTTACGGTCATAGCTAATGTGTAAAGGCCCTGAGATGTCTGACTTACTTGTACACTCTATTCCTTGAAGAGTCAGATACCATGGTACCATTAGGGAGATTAGAACTGAGGGGTCAGTCTGAACTAACTTTTTAAGCAACAACAGACATTCCTTGTTTAGAATAACATATGTTTATGACATGCATGTACTGTAGGCGAGGGCTTAAAAAAAGTAGTTTTGTGTAGAACTCTTTACAGCATTTCCGGCTTCTGCCCCGTCTGACCTCTGGGTTGTCTCTCCAAATTGCAATTTGTATTATTCTTTTCTTTCTTATTTTCTGTTCAATAAAGTTGTAATCTTTTTCAGAACCAGACTCCTCGTCATTGACAGACTTTTTTCCACAACACTTTCCTGGTGAGCTGAAGCCATGAAATTAAAGTGGTAAACCATCGTGACCATAATCTTCACTTCATAACACGGAGAATTGACAAGTTCGAGAGGAAGGTAAAGTTTTTTTGGCTTATAGAACACAGTGACGCTCATCCACAGGCTCTTGGTAGCTTAGTCCTGACAAAAACTCTGCATTACTCCACAGTATCTGACCAACATGCATCATGGCCTGCATCATGTTACATGAACTGTGTGCACGCTCGCTGAGGAGCTATTACCATAACTCATGTCAGCGCTTAACCACCCGCTCAGGGTCAAACAGATGCTTGAGAATTAGTTTCGATAAAACTGACACAGCTCTTGAAATGCACGATGGAAAAGTTGTTTCTATGTGTGTGACTGTGTGTGTCAGTAGAGTGGATGTTAATGGTGCCAAGGGAAACGTTCCCTTCAAGTCCAGAGGATTAAAGAAGCTCTTCTGGAATCACACTATTATTTACCTTCATAGAGTTTTCAGAGATCACCACTAATTTTGCCCATCAAGCCGGTCATTTTTTCTAGTTTTCTAGAGATCCCCGAACCTTCATCTTCCTCACTACCTCATTTAACTCCTCACTACTGGGACACTGAAGTACTCAAAAACCAGCCAAGAGATAATCTGTCCAGCAAGTCCTGGGTCTTCTCCAAAACCTCCTCTTGGTGTGACATGTCCAGAACACCTCTCCTGACAGGAGTTTTAACCAGATACCCAGGCAGCCTGAGCTGGCTTCCTTTGACATGGAGAGGTAATAACTCTACCCTGAACCCTTCACTCCCTAACAGTGAGCCCAGTTCAGATGAAGCCACATCCACACAGAGACTACAGTGGTTCAATTTTTTTATAAACTTAGTCTAAAGAAACGTGTGCATCCACACAAAACCACTGAAACTGCTCTAAGATGCTTGCAAAGCCTGTAGGTGGTGTTGTAACTCAAAGAAGTACACCACAAACAGAATAACACATGAAGTATGCACATAAACGCAGGCAACATAAACAAACGACAGAGACCGTGACTGAACTTTGAACTTTAGCAGATACTCCTAAACTTGTATCCATGTGGACATGGCCTTAGTTGCTTGTATTCACAAGCTCTTTTTTTAATTTATTTATTTATTTTTACTTTTTTGGGTCCTTATCATCACCAGACAGACTCAACTGGAAGCCTTCTACTGTTATGTGCCAAGAAAATCTATCTGTAATGGTTTGAAACAGAAGGGCTACCCTGATGGAAACAAGTTTGACATCTTGTCAGAAATGTGAACAAGCTCTAAATCAGGTGTTACTGGGAACAAATTGCCTGCAGTAAAGAGCTCAATACCCCGTTCTCTTGAAGCATCTCCCAGGACACAGTGGTACAACTTCTGAAACCCACAAAACATATGGAAACAGGTTGGGAAACTGAATAAAACATGCACAGGAGAACTTTTATTGAAAAGAAACCCTCGGTTTCTTTTCAGCACTGTAGCTAGGCTTACTAGGAGCCGGAGCGCTGTGGAGCCATGTATTCCTTTCTCACTTAGCTGTGATGATTTCATGTATTTTTTCAGGAATAAAATTGATACTATTAGAGATCAAATTCACAATACTCTTCCTTCTACCTATAATGTTGAGCCTGTTGTGGTCTCCGAAGCATCCTTAGAACCAGGATCTGACTTGTGTCTAAATAGTTTCTGTCCTGTCCAACCCTCTGAATTAACTAAAATAATAGCTTCATCTAAACCATCCACCTGTGTCTTAGACCCTCTCCCAACGAGCCTTTTTAAGGACATTTTCCCTTTAATTAATACATCACTACTAAATCTTATCAATATGTCTTTAGTGACAGGATATGTACCACAATCATTTAAAACTGCTGTAATCAAGCCTTTACTTAAAAAGCAATCTCTGGATCCAGAGGTGATAGCAAATTATAGACCTATATCTAACCTCCCGTTTATGTCCAAAATTCTGGAGAAAATAGTTTCAGCTCAGCTACATGCCCACCTGAGCAGAAATAATTTATGTGAGGAGTTTCAGTCAGGATTTAGAGCTCATCATAGCACTGAGACAGCATTGGTGAAAGTTACTAATGACCTTCTTATGGCCTCAGACAAAGGACTTGTGTCCGTACTTATCTTGCTTGATCTTAGTGCTGCATTTGATACAGTCGATCATAACATTCTGTTACAAAGACTAGAACAGGTGATTGGAATTACAGGTACAGCGTTAAGCTGGTTTAAATCATATTTATCTGATAGACTTCAGTTTGTTCATGTAAATGACAAGTCCTCCTCCCAAACTACAGTAAGTCATGGAGTTCCTCAAGGTTCTGTACTTGGACCAATACTCTTCACACTATATATGCTCCCTTTAGGCAAAATTATTAGACAGCATGGAATAAACTTTCATTGTTATGCAGATGATACTCAGATATACTTATCCTTTAAACCAGATGAAACAAATCAGCCCAATAGGCTACAAAATTGTCTCATAGACATAAAGACTTGGATGTCTAGAAATTTTCTCCTCTTAAACTCAGATAAGACTGAAGTAATTCTCGTTGGATCTGAAAAACTCAGAGCTAAATTTTCCGGTTTTGTAATGAACCTGGATGGCATTACTTTAGCTTCCAGTGCTACAGTGAGAAACCTTGGAGTAATATTTGACCCTGACCTGTCCTTTGGCCCACATATTAAGCAGGTTACTAAAACAGCCTTCTTTCATTTACGTAAAATAGCCAAAATTAGGGACATTCTGTCTCGGAGTGATGCAGAAAAACTGGTTCACGCTTTTGTTACTTCGAGACTAGATTACTGTAACTCTCTATTACTGGGCTGTCCTAAATATGCCCTGAAAAGCCTTCAGCTGATCCAGAATTCTGCAGCCAGAGTCCTGACCAGAACCAGCATGAGAGATCATATTTCTCCAGTTTTAGCCTCTCTTCATTGGCTGCCTGTTGAATCTAGAATAGAATTTAAAATCCTTCTCCTTACATATAAAGCCCTCCACAACCAGGCACCACTATATATCAAAGACCTCATTGTTCCTTATATACCAAGTAGAGTACTTCGTTCGCAGACTGCAGGCTTACTTGTGGTTCCTAGAGTCTCAAAGAGCCGAGCATGAGGCAGAGCCTTTGGTTATCAGGCCCCTCTCTTATGGAATAAGCTCCCAGTTAGTGTTAGGGAAGCAGACACCCTCCCCACCTATAAGACTAGGCTGAAGACTTATCTTTTTGATAAGTCCTATAGCTAGGGATGGTTAGCATCCCTTAGTTATGCTGCTATAGGTTTAGACTGCTGAGGGACATTTCCTGATACACTGAGCTTCTTTCTTTTTCTCTTTATCTCTTTCTTTTACCCCCCCCCCCCCCCCCCCCATAACAGTGTTGCATCATTAACATGTATGTCTCCTGTCTCAGCAGGTCTCCCTGGCCGGGAGTAGCAGTTCCTGTTGTCTGTTGTCTTTCTGTCCTCTTCCCCCCACACAGCAGAGGCAGATGGCTGCCTGTCCTGAGCCGGGTTCTGCCGGAGGTTTCCTTCCTGTTAAAAGGGAGTTTTTTCCTTCCCACTGTTACCAGTGTGCTTGCTCAGGATGGGAGATTGAGTTGGACTCAACTCAATCTGTTGGTTTCCTTATATAGGCTGTTATGAATTGGCCTTCATTATGTTTTCCCCTCTGTCTGTAAAGCGTCTTGAGATGGCATTGCCGTGATTTGACGCTATATAAATAAAGTTGAATTGAATTGAATTGAATTGTACCACACTCAGCATGTTAGACTTCAACATTATACAGTATAGTCTGGAATAAGTTGTGAAAATGGCCCCAGGTGCCTAACCAAAACAAGTGTGGCCACATTATGATACATTTAGCATCCGCTGGGATATCATGAGGTTATAGATTCTTATTTTTTTTCCTGCAAACAATCACAATGTTAGATTGCATCTGAATTTTAAATACAAACACTTATACTGCAGCACAGCCTCCGAACAGGAGGGTTTCATTTGGACCATGATAACCCATCAATGGAAGCTGGTGGATTGTTGCTGATGCACACACAACACACGCACACACTTCCTCTCTATGATGAAGAGCATACTCTACTCCAGTCTAAGAAAAACACAGCTGGTTCAGATGTGTGTGTGTGTGTGTGTGTGTGTGTGTGTGTGTGTGTGTGTGTGTATGTGTGTGTAACATGGTTGGAATCTAGTTTTTAGAAGCAGAACTGGTGCTCCAAGCAGGTCAGCCTCTTCGGTTAAGTCATACATGAGTTCAAAACATACTTTCAAAGAGGGCAAAATAGCTTAAAACCATACAGACAGCCTGGAAAATACAACCACCAGTTGAAAAGGAAATTAGCACCTCATGTGTAACAAATGCAGTTAAATTTTTAGGACTTTAGGACAACTTGACATTACTGATGCAAACCAGATGATCAACTGATTCAGTGCCAAGTAAGAGCAGGGAAGTACTGAAAGTACAGAGAAACTGACTGAAACTATGATAGCTTTGGTTCTGATTTTTGTTTTTTTGTTTGTAAAAAAAACCCCAAAAAGACGAAGGAAATTTGTATTTATACTCAGTGTTCTGAATGTAACACTTATAACTTATTTGCTTATTTGAGTTTACCCCGTTGGAATTCATGTCGTGTCGTGTCGTGTCGTGTCGTGTCGTCTCATCTCATCTCCAGGGTTTGCAGAGCTGGAGTAGGACAATAGTTTTGATGAGTTAGGTTTGTCTCGTTGCATCTCATCTCGTCTTATCTCGTCTAATCTCATCTCGTCTCGTCTCGTCTCATCTCCAGGGTTTGCAGAGCTGGAGTAGGACAGTAGTTTTGATGAGTTAGGTTTGTCTCGTTGCATCTCATCTCGTCTTATCTCGTCTAATCTCATCTCGTCTCGTCTCGTCTCATCTCATCTCCAGGGTTTGCAGAGCTGGAGTAGGACAATAGTTTTGATGAGTTAGGTTTGTCTCGTTGCATCTCATCTCGTCTTATCTCGTCTAATCTCATCTCGTCTCGTCTCATCTCCAGGGTTTGCAGAGCTGGAGTAGGACAATAGTTTTGATGAGTTAGGTTTGTCTCGTTGCATCTCATCTCGTCTTATCTCGTCTAATCTCATCTCGTCTCGTCTCGTCTCGTCTCGTCTCATCTCCAGGGTTTGCAGAGCTGGAGTAGGACAGTAGTTTTGATGAGTTAGGTTTGTCTCGTTGCATCTCATCTCGTCTTATCTCGTCTAATCTCATCTCGTCTCGTCTCGTCTCATCTCATCTCCAGGGTTTGCAGAGCTGGAGTAGGACAATAGTTTTGATGAGTTAGGTTTGTCTCGTTGCATCTCATCTCGTCTTATCTCGTCTAATCTCATCTCGTCTCGTCTCGTCTCATCTCATCTCCAGGGTTTGCAGAGCTGGAGTAGGACAATAGTTTTGATGAGTTAGGTTTGTCTCGTTGCATCTCATCTCGTCTTATCTCGTCTAATCTCATCTCGTCTCGTCTCGTCTCGTCTCGTCTCATCTCCAGGGTTTGCAGAGCTGGAGTAGGACAGTAGTTTTGATGAGTCAGTCTGTTGTCTTTTTTCCGTTTCTGAAAGTCAAATTCTCCAGTTGAGCTTGACTTGAACTTTCCCAGTAAACCGATGAAGCAGTGGGTTGAAACCTGAGAATATGAAAGGGGTCAGCCATGGGTTTGTTGAGCTGCACCTGTCCTTCCAGACATACAGATGTTGCTTCTGAATGTTTCTGGCTTTCGGTGATCAAAGGGAGAGAAGAGCAAACACCATGAGATGACAGCATTACCTTTGCTTGTCCATGTGTTTTAGTGTGCTGAGCATAGTCTGCGTTGGTTATCAGTGTGTGTGGGTGTTTCTGAAGACACACATAAACGGTTTTGTAGAAAGTCCCTTTCTAAAAATCTGCTAAAGTATTTCCTCTTTTTTCCTTCTCATGCTGCTTTTGCCAGATTTTAAAGCTGCTGATGTCACTGAGAAAGAGCTAAATTACTGTGACCAGGCTCTTTAGCAGGATATAACATGGTTCTTATCCTATATATAATGGTTGGTAGAATTTAAATGAAGGTCAAATTATTGTTGAAGCTTTTTGGCAAACGTCTCTAACAATGAAACTCATTCTCTTTGCTTTGCTCTTACCTTCATCACACAGGTTAAGTTTAGACAAGTTGCGTCCATCGTAGGCTTCCTCATACATGGAGGTGTTCTCTCTCTCTTCACTTGTGCTCAGATACATGGCTTTGTTTTCCATCTGCTCCTGTAGACACACATGAAACCTCATTCAACAACTGCTTTATCTGATAAACACACCCTTAAAACACACTGTCAGCTCAGATAATCAGCAGACTCATCAATAACGACGCATTAATTGAAAGATTTTTCCTGCTGCAGATGAAAACGGGATCTTTCAAAACAAATTTGAAAATGAGTTGGTGATTTATGCTTGTGACCTGTTAATATTCCATAACTATGTTGAATTGGAAAAAGCAGAAGCCAACTCGGCTCCAATGAGTTCAGAATTACATCAGTGCTGACTCAGCATCACAGAGGCTGTGACAAGTGATGCTTGAGGTCAAATGAGCACCACTGTAGATGTTGAGTTGTTGGGAGGCCGAAGGATCTGGCAGGACTCAAAAATAATCACTTTCCTGTAAGTTCGATCCTAATTATGTCCTCTCACTTTGACCATAGGCTAACTGATGAAAGTGAGAGCAAAGAATCATTAATCATAATGAACAATAATCACTCTTTGCAGGAATGCAACATAACCCCTAATAGCATTAAAGGACTGAAAAGAGCACATCAGTAGTTTCAAAATGTCTAATAAATCTTCTGCTCCTGTAATGAAGTACAACTGTAGTTTTAGTTGTAAATTCTCCTGCACATGAACACTTGATCTGAGGAAAACTGCTGTCACGTATACAGAAAAAAACAACGTGGTCTGCAAAGATGCTGAATATTTTGTGTGTTGATCGTATGTCGATATTTGTTTTCTGTTGCCTGAAGTTCAGTCCATGGCTGAAAACTAAGGGATGGTAACATTGTCCACATGGTAGCAGTCATGGCCAAAGTCAAGAGGCACGAGTTTTGTAAACTGTCAACTTGTACACTTCTGTGGCAAGTGTACATTATCGGCAAATCGAATGCGATACTTTTAACACCTTACCTCAACCATTTCTGATCATTTTGGAGGACAAAAGTAATGAACTGTGAGTTCAAGGGAAAAAGAAAAGGACTAAAAACTGTTAAATCACTGTTCAGGATGAATTTAAAACAGTAGTCTCTGAGTTGAAAGGACCGCTGACGCTCATATTTATGTGTTTGGTTAAAGTAACCCCCTGCATGGATATGACATTGGGTACTTTGTCTTTACTTCTGTCCTCTTGTGAAGAACCTGAGGGAAATGGTGAACCTGAGGTAATGGTTGATCCTTTGTGAAAATGAAAACAAACACATCACGACCGTCTTCTTTCAGCTGAGGACTCTTGTTAAAATAAATCTGATTTCCATTGAGCTGATTTATAAGAGAAATCCACACATTTGCGGCGTCTTGTTTGTATTATTGTAATGTTCTGTGTGCTGGGTTGGACCAGGGCTCCATGCAGTGCCTACAGAATGAAAAACTCCTACAGCCTGCTTACAGACTACATCAAGAGGCGTGCGCGCATCACTCCTGCTGTGTGCACCTCACACCTGTGTGCTTACATCTTAAATTTAAGATTTTGTTGATTGTTAAGTGTTTTCACTGTCCGGGGCCATCTTTTTTGAGTTGGGTGTCCTCAGTCCTCAGGTCTGCTGGCCAGCTCCTACTGGCTGTCCCTGAGGCCAAGCTAAAACCCAAAAGTGATGAGCCTTTTCTGTTGCAGCGCCCACACTGTGGAAAAGCCTCCCTCTGTCTCCTCTCAGTCTTTATGACAGATTGAGTCTAACCTGAAAACACACCTCTTCTCCCCGACATGCATTTCTGGCTGAATGGAGTAGGCCTCGTCTTGTTACTGTTTTTATTAGTGATTATTTGTATCTGTGAATGTAGTTGTTATCATGAAGCACTTTGATCAACTACAGTTTGTTTTAATAGTGTTAGATTTTAATTCAAGTTTATTTGTGTAATTGAATTTGATTATTTTTTATTCTTTATATGTTGTTTTACAGGCAGCTAATTTAATTTGTATTTAACCTCAGTCGATCTTTACAATAAAGTCTTTAAATAAGCCATGTAAAAGTTCTGTTTTCACACTACTTCTTGTTTATAAAAGTTTAAAGTAAATCTTCATCTAGTGCCACTGAAACTGCAATGGAAAGCATAAGGAAATGTGTTTTGTAACTGGTGGTACAACCTCATGTGATGTTGGCGTATCCGTACCATTACTGTCCACTTTTTTCTTCTAATGTGGTGGACCAGCTGTGAAAGCTCTGATTGTCTCTGCTCGCTCTGACCAACGACAAACTCACAGACACACACTCAAAGCTCCAAGCTAAATAAACAGAAGGAAATCCTTCTGGTGTGAGGATTGTGGCTGTCTTTAAACCAGTGTTATGTGATTTGTTCTCCTGCCAGCAGAGTTGGAAAAGAGTTGTGTTTTAGCTCCTTTCCATCTGCCCGTTCGGCTTTTTGGAAGAAATTTTACAACAGTTATCAAATAACATGCCTAAAACTGCAGAAAGGTTTATCACGAAGAGAGAGCGGCTGATTTACCTTTAAAACCAAACAGCCATGAGCATTGTTACGGACGTGGCTGCTGCTTCTTATAGTGTTGCATCAGAGGAGGTTATAAAACGAACTCCTGGGCCAATTTTCCACAACATGGTAGAGTATTTGAATGTCAAAATGGAAATGGCAACAGCACATATAGAGCTAGTCGCCATACTTAGCGATGATCTCATTTGATAAAATAGGCCATGTGTTTATTCGTTTGCTTCCACATATCCAGGGTGCAGATGTTAGCTTTATATACACATATCTCTGGGTCCTCTCAATAAAAATAAAGTCATGAAATTACTCAAACCTTTTCAAAATGGTATCTTAAATAATTCCTAAAATATGCATTTTATCAGCGAAACTAGGTGAACACACGGCATAGGCTTCATATGGCTACCATGCAAAATGGTGAGCAAGTTATATTTATATTCATTGAGCGAAAGGTGTAAATTTTTACAGCCTGTGTTAAAAGTCTTGACTTAGTTTTTCATTGCAAGAGAGTTCTGAGTTATGGAGCATGAAGAAATCTAGAAATAAACAGCACTGACATTGGGTGAATCTTCATTCCATTGATGAGATTTAGACATAAAGTGACATAAAGTGAAACCTTTACTGTCATTGACCGCTTTATGGAATAGATTCAATGAGCGTTTGGAAACATTTCTCAGAGATTTGAATTGTCAGCTGCACATCCGTGATGAGAATCTCCCGTTCCACCACATCCCAAAGCTGCTCTACTGGACTGAGATCTGGTGACTGTGGAGGCCATTGGAATCCAGTGAACTTATTGTCATGTTTAAAAAACCAGTTGGAGATGATTGGAGCTTTGTGACATGGTGCATTGTTCTGGTGGACCCTTAACTGTTGATAAAATGCAGAACGGATCCATGCTTTCATGTTGATGTAAAATTCTGAGCACAACCTGAATGTTGCAGCTGAAATGGAGACTGATCAGACAAACATTTTCCATCTTTTACTTTTCCTTTTAGTGAACCTCAGTTTCCTGTTCTTATCCAACAGATGTGGCACCCAGGATGGTGTTCTGCTGTAGCCCATCTGTTTCAAGGTTCGATTTATTGTGTTTGTGGCGACTAAATCGTGCATTATTTGAGTTACTGTTGCTTTTTTGACATCTTTAACAAGTCTATTGGTTCATCTCAGATCTCTGAACTTAACAACGCAGTTTGGGTCAATACAGCTGCTGCTTACTGGATGTTTTCTCCCTTTATCACACCACACTGTGTAAGGCCTAGAGATGATTGTGTGTGAATATTCCAGTGGATTAGCAGCTTCTGAAATACTCAGTCCAACAGCCCTGCCACATTCAAAGGAACTTATATCACAAGCTTATTACATAGTCTGTAATAATTATAATGCCAACTGACTGCATTATTTTTATATATACACACACATAGTCCAGCAAGTTAAATCACTATAATATAACTCCATTATAGGCGTTGCCATAGCAACACATTAATCAACTGAGTCAGATCATTTGGCTTTTGACAGGTGAATAAGAAAAAATGCGCTGAAGCTTGACAACGGTTATTTAGCATAAAAGTACATCGAGGTTAACATAAAATGTTTCCTATGCTTTAGCATATTTAGGAGGTTTGTATAAAAAGAAATAAGCATTTGTTATAAGATGTTTACTGATTGGAACCATGGTGGAAGCGGATAAAACAACTTGGCTCCGTGCATTAGATGGTTATAATGCACTGCGCCTTGTGGTGTGGACTCTGCGTTGTGCATTATAACCATGTAATGCACGGCTCATCGCCGTATAATCCTTACTTAAATCCCCCTTTCTTCCTCATTCTGATATTCAGGGTAAACTTCAACAAGTCATCTTGACCATGTCTACATGCCTAAATGCATTGAGTTGTTGCTGGTGAGTGTGTATACTGGTCACATTAGCTCACAATATCTTGGCCTGTTAGTGCAAATAATTTACAAATTTACTGGAAAAATTTGGTTATTCAGAAATTCTCTTTAGATAAGTTGGTCTTATTATGTAAATATTATCACATTTATCATCTGGTACAGTGATTTCACCTGAAGGCTGACAAAGTTCACCACCAATGCAGCTGTTGTTGACTCTGGTGCGTAATTAATTGCAAATAAATTCAATCGGTTTAACTGTCAAGATTGTAACTACTATCCATTCCAGCAAGTTGCTCATTTTAGGAATATTTCATGTTGCAGTACTGGAAGACAATTTACTCTGAATCAAGCTTGTTTGCTGCTCCGGTTTGGCCAGGTTTCCCACAATGTGTGATCTAAACCAAATATGAATAAAGTGAAAGGGAACACAAAACAAACAGATAAAACTCTGTGCAGAAAGTCTGTGTCAGACTAAATGAAACATACTCTCATCAGGAGTTGGGGTGGGGGGGTGTAAACTCCCTGAAGCCCTGGTGGCAGATCTGTGAGTGTTTGGCAAAGTGGTTAAAAAGCGCTCAGTCAGAACTTTCTCATTAAAGAGAGGACAGAAGGGTCAGGTTGACATTTAGACTGAAGCTAGGCAGCAGCCATTAGGGCTGCTAGGAGACCTGCTAAACACTCCACACCCCTGTATATGTATGTCTGTGTCTACAGATGGTATGTGTGTGAGTGCGTGGAGTGAGTTATCTTCTAATTACTCTGAGTGTGGTGGGATAAAACTTTTATCATGACGTTAGTCTCTCAGTTCCAGCAGAGGATGGTGGGAAAGCAAAGAGATCAATGTCATACTCTGTAGCAGTGGTGGACTACTGGGATTCCTTTACAAAAGGAAAGAGAAGGGTCATGTGATAGAAAACTATAGATAGATATTCTACCTTCTTGTAAAGAAATGGGCGGCCAGTTGCAAAACTAGACCTTAGAAGTACCTCAAGTTAAAAGAAAATACAACTGGTTAAAGTGGAAATATAGGCAAAATCAAATTATTTGCATCATACTTAAAGTCTGTATATATATAAATAAAGAGCAAATAGTAAGATGATGTGATTAAAAGTGGTAAAACCCTTGTTTGAGCATGTCCCACCATGGTAAAAAACAGAATAAAAGAAATGGGATAATTTCATTGGAAAATCTTAGCTGCTGCACCTTGTGCGCTAAGAAGTG
Organism: Telmatherina bonti; assembly: GCF_933228915.1. Classification (NCBI taxonomy): domain Eukaryota; kingdom Metazoa; phylum Chordata; class Actinopteri; order Atheriniformes; family Telmatherinidae; genus Telmatherina; species Telmatherina bonti. The sequence continues at coordinate 13,897,620 of NC_136614.1, read as the reverse complement.
GATTTCTGTTTTGTTAAAGCAAGAAGTAGGAAATCAGGATATGTGATGGCAATGGAGGAGGATGGGTGTATGTGGTGCGCGTTGGGTGGCTTTCACATCTGTCCTGAATGATATATGTAGGTTTTTGGAACAAATGGTGCTCTCGTTGATGTCCATATGAGGAATTATAACAGGCATATTACATTCTGCATATATTAGCATGGCTCTAATAAAACCATCCAGGTGATAAACTGTCATGTATGTGGTCCAGATGAGTCATGAAAACATCAAGCTTTGTGAAATCAAATATTGCAATTAAAAAAAGGGAGAATTAGTCGTGTTTATGACAAAAACAGGAGAGCAAGATGAAAATGTCTCCCAAGTTTTCTAAGAGGCCAGTTAAAGTAACTTTCATGTTAGTGAGATTAAAAAAAAGTGTTCTTTAACTTTGGAATTAGTCTGTTGATGGATTGGTGGCTCATGCAGGGTGTATTCAGCCTGCTTCTTGCCAGAAAGCAGCTGGGATAGGTTCCAGACCCCCTTGTGACCCTGCATTGGAATGGGTGAGTAGATCCATTTGAGGAATGGATAGATTTTGGAACTGGAGCAAGAATGCATTTTATAACTGTAGATTTAAAGAGCATAAACAAGATAAGCATATCTGAATTTATTTTTTCACTTTACTCTGGTTGAGGGAGTGGCAGGAGGTGGGAGATACTGACACAGCTGCACCTTATCAGTGTTCCCAGGCTTTATCTGAGGTAGTGTGCTGAGGCCGATGGAAGAGGAGGACAGAGATTGGGATCCCGAGAAGCATTTTGCAAAATAAATAATCAAAACATCACTGTGTGTGTTACTGTTGTTGCTGTGGTGTAACCCGAGGGGAGAAATGCTGCAACAGCTTGCTTCCCTAAGATGCCATCATACCCGAACAGGCTGCCGTCTCTTCTTCTGCAGTGTTCTTAGGGACTACTGATGTCCTCCAGAGGGGGTATAGTGATGTGGGAAGGTCGTTCTGCTCTATGGGAGTGTGACTACTCTGCAAATATGTTGAAGCAGGTCATCCATCCATTCATCGCTTCATCCATTTTCCTGCCGCTTACCCAGGGTTGTGTCTTGGCTACAAGGAAGCCCAAACGTCCCTCTCCCTGGCTACAGTTCCTCGGCAAGCTGAGAGATATAGTCCCAACACTTCACCAGGGAGTCGTCCAGGGGGCATCCTATCCAGATGCCTGAGCCACCTCGTTTGGCTCTTCTCGACACAGAAGAAAACTGACTCCACTTTAAATCCCTCCCAAATGACCCAGCATCTGTCATCCATGTAGATGTCACTGCTGAATCACATAATCTGATGTGGACAACTCACCTTCGTCCTCCCTTTAGCTGACGGTTTTATGGCCTACATTTGTGAAAACCGAGACAAGCCCCACACAGCTTTGAGTCTGGTCTGTGGAAACTGCACAAAGCATGACAGTTCAGTGGTTTAAAAAAGAGACTTGAAATTCACCCATGAAAGCAGGCTGTCTGCTCTCCATCCCCTCAACATGGGAACCCAATTATCAAGTCATTCGTCCCCAACAGAGCATCCAATTGTCCTCGAGGTCTGAGGAACCAACGTGTGTGGTCTCTTTGGGATATATATATATGAGACGTTTGGAAACAAACCTCCCTCATCTTAAAGTTAGAATAAAAGTTCATAAGCTCATTTTCAGGAATGAAATCACACATATAGGAGCCTATGGTGGGATTTGAAAGGACCATGTATCTATAAATACAGTAAACAATGTTCCCATGTCATTGCTCAGTCACCCATGTGCAACATTAACCTATTTCCCTGCTTAATTAAAGAGATACTTCACCCATGACCGCTGAAACACAAAGTAAACATTTTCTGCGGATGAGTTGCATTAAATGTGAATTCCCTGCCTATTATAGCACACTACTCCAATAAATAACACACAGTAAATCACCTCTTTAACTTTCCATTCATCCTAATTGCAATAAAAATTTAATAGGTGTCAACCAGTTCGCCCCCCATTAAAAGGTGAAGTTTAACCTATTTGGCGACTCTGTAATAATGACATTACAGAGTCACTATACACACACACACACACACACACACACACACACACACACACACACACACATACATATATATATATATATATATATATATATATATATATATATATATATATATATATATATATTAACATGCCATTAAGCTCCAGGGAAGTCATCAAAGGGCTGATCAAATATGACAGTTTATCTTTTTTCTTGAATGACAGAAATGGCAGAAAATTATTATCCAGGTTTTTTGTCAAATACTTTAAAGCCTGTACAGCATAAACCTGAGAACAGAAAGGCAGTGAAAGGTTCTCCTGGCTCACCTTGTCAGCTGTCACTTTGGGTCACAATCACAGCTCTGCCTTCCTCATAATTTCCCCCAGAAAGTTGCGTCTTGACGCTTTTATTCCCCTCGTTCAGTCCGACAAGTCTGAAAGTGTCAGGAACAGTTTGTTGAAGCGTCCCGGCAGCTGCGGGGAAGTAAAGCAGCATGAACAGCTGCTGTCAGCGTTGCAGACACAATCAGTGGCTCTGAAGTTTGGAATAATATACCCGCAGCATCATCACGTGATCACTACAAACATCCAGCGGAGGACTGTCCTGCTGCTGGTGCCCAAGCTGGAAGAAGATAGCTTACATTGGCTGTACGTGAACGCCCCCTGTTGGATGCAGATGTGGAATCACACACACAGAATGTGGCAGGACCTCATGTTCGATGTTGATTATCACAGGCTGGATTTGAATGAACTAAATTCAAATAAAAGGTTTTGGAAAGGGTGAAAAATCCGGGTCTGCTCACCTCTTACGCCGGTTTAAACCGGGATGGTGGTGATACCTTTAGGTACCCTCTTAAAACTAATTAACTCTGAAAAGATGCTCAAAAAGAACAACATTTCACGTTTTGTACATTAAAAACAAAGTTCACACGTTAAGGCTTATTAAGGTCAACGTGTCTCCAACTCCCTGTTCTTCAAAACGCTTGTAAGTTGTTTACCTCCCTGATGCAAATTGTTTGTTCTGTATGTGCAGTTTTGTTTTGTATGTACCAGTTTCCTTTCATAAGCTTTAAATAGCTCCTTTGGGAGACTTAATTCACATATATGTGCAACTCACATTGGGTAAGCGAGCAGACAACATTATATGTCCAAATAAAAGCATGTGTGTGTGTGAACAAATGAAATTAAATTAAACGAAAGTCCTGTGTTATTCAGCTGCTCACCTACATTTTAAGGATAAAGAAATCTTCTTTGACGACAAAATTGTACACATTTTGGACAGGACAGTTAGATGGTTTGTGAGTTGTGTTAGGGAAGCCATCTTCATGCTAAGTTAAAAAACAAAAAACAAAAAAACAAACAAACAAACAAACAAAAAAAACTATCTCTGAACATAGTTGTGCTCAGATAAAACTTTTCCAGCACCTTCCAATCCAGCCTTGACTCTATTTCCTGGGTGGTTTCAAAACAATTCACACATAAAACCCAGGATTTAATGCTATTTCCTTCAAGAAACTGATTGGCAGTCACACTTTTTCCAATTTGTTGCTCGACTCGGTTCATCTTTCACACCTGAATTTCAAGGAATAATGAAAACTCTTCTGTTTTCTAATAATTTCATCACCACTGCCTGCATTGCAAGGAATGCCTGATGTTTCAAATTAGGACAAAATTAACTGTCTTGTATTAAAATGCAAAGAAACGTGGATTTTTAGAAAGACAGTTGTACCTACCCGTCTCAGTGGAGCTGAGGTAGATTCCTGTGTACTAATATCACAGAATACTGAAAAGTCTATTGGGTTTTCTTGTCCCCAAACTGCCCAGTGACATTCCTAAAATCTTTTTGAAGAATCCAAAGAGTACAAAATGAGAAAACCCAATGTGGAATCCGCTCAGCAAGATATGACAGGAACAATTTCTTTCCTTAGATTTTAAACTACTAAATTAACTGTCATTCAATACTCCACCACAGTTTAGCTATTTGTTTGCATTATACCAATAGATTTTTTTTTTCTAATTTTCTTGTAAGCTCTTGAAAGCATCACAGCGGAGGAAGTGGGCGGAGCCTAACAAAGCAGCGGCGTACCTGAAGTCGGAAGTTCGTGGACTGGACAGGTACGAGGAGTCGCCATATCAGTATCAAACCTAAAGGTCCGAGCTGGAGGTAAACGCAACCACTTTATGAACTTAATTTTGTACAGAATTTGTACGATTTCGGCATGTTTTCAACATTTAAACTGATATTTGACGTAGTTTTAAAGAGAGTTGGGCTACTTTAAGGCTAAAGGGCGCATCGCCCTCGCTCTGCGCCACACAGAGCACCACACCAAACTCCACCTTAAATTATAATATTTTCTCTTTTTAATAGACTTTCCCAAACATGTGAATCACTGCTTTAAACGAAAGACATACTTAATTTCCTCTGCTTAATTCGGCAGTGGTCTAAAACGAATTGGTGTATTATAAATATATAATTTTGTACAAAACAGATTTCCCTGTTTTATGGAGTTATATTATGAGTCAAAAGTTTGGATATGCATCAGATTTAATGGGTATGTAAGTCCAAACCTTCAACTGCTGCTGTGTTTAGCATCTGATGGAGATAATACTGATTAAAACAGTACGTATTTGAGTTTTGGGAAAGCTTTGACACATAAGGAGGGGCTGCTTTATGTTGATGAGGAAAAGCAACTGAAATGTTTTTTGAAAACAGGTCACATAAAAATAATAACTCAGCTATTCTTAAATATTTTGTTTTATTTCAAAGGATGGTGTAATCCTGGAGAATACCACAAATGGCAGGAATGCATCTTGAGTTTTGCTGAAGCCAGAAAGTTGAAACCTGTATCAGAACACTGGGATTTAGAAAGTCTACATTGATTCATTGTGTTGAATGACAGCAGACACATTTGATCTGGAAGATAAATTTATTATTCATCTATGAAGACTAAAGTACAGGCAGTAAATGATGCAGATTATATTTTATTATTCGTCTCATCGCCTTCTTTCTGATGTCCCAATGTCAGTTCTGGCTCTGACTGTGAAGGGAATCTCGTCCTGGCATCCTCCGGCCAGCAGGTGGCGGTAACGCCTGCATGAGAGGGACCAAGGTGGGCAGCTGAATAGGGACACTGTTTATTTCAGCTGTTTGTTTGAATTTGATTTATATAAACACACAAGTTTGCATTCAGGATTAAACACAAACAAACAAGTTTAATTAAGTAGGGATTTGTAAAGTGCACTAATCTTTCACACAGGCAGTTCAAAAAGCCAATTTTCCACCCTGCTTGTTTTTGGATATTACATTTGTTTACAAGTCCTGGTTAAGTCGTAACTGGACAGCATGAGGCTAAATGAAATGGTTCAGAGGAAATGAGACAAGCTATATATATACAGTAACTTTATGTCTCAATAAAAACAGACCCACTGGGGCTGTTTGGTGTGAGATATGCTGTCCTTAGGCATAAAGCTGACACAGTAGTCTACTGTAAAATTTTGTCTACCCTCAGCTCACCCCAACTCTTGAGGGGAACCTGCACTGTCTGTCTGCCCTGGTCACTTTCTGTATGTCAATTACTCCACCGGGACCTCGTTATTGCCTCCACCAATTGCACATCCCCCTTAATTAACTCAGGAAATTGCATTCCTATATTTACACCCTCATAACCAGGCTGGCCTGCTGAAAAGGTCACATCAACAGTTTAGCAGATTTTTGCCCTATAGCAGTGCAGCCCAAGGGGATATGACCAAGAGACAAGCCAAATGAACCTGAGGGAACTTTTTTAAAAACCTGTTTTTCTTTTCTTTTTTTTTTTTTTTTTTACCTCAGAATGTCAAAGCTGCTTGATTTCTGGCAACCACGCATGGTTATGTATGTGTCAATATGTTGGAGAAGTTGACTAATGTGTGACTACAAAATGTAACTAATTTGGAGGAAGTACAATAAGTGACATCATATAGGAAGGAAATTTTTTTTAAAAAAGTGAAATAAATGAAAAACAGCATTTTCTCACATTTGAAAGTTTCCCATGAGTCATGTCTCGGTAAGCTGCTGATGGACGTTCACACGTCTGATCCAGCTACTCTGCGGCCATTTGGCAAACGCTTCGACCCAAAGCTGCAGCATGAGAGGTGATCAGTTAACCGCAGCAACTGACCTGAAATGCTGAGATGAGATTAAGATCTACTGAACTAAATATGTCAAAATATCACAACAGAGTGATTAAAGTTGGCAAAAAGAATCATAATTCTTAATTATAAAAATTATAAAATGATTAATTTATAATCATTCATAATGAACGCTAAATAAGAATTAATTACTAATAATACATAACTAACTTAGTAACCCCCAATGTGATGAAAAAAAGAATAATTTGTGCTTTCTGGAGGGAGGAGCAGAAGACGTGATGTGCAAAGGATGAGAATGAGGAAGATGATGGAAGGATGTATTGATGAGGAGGAGGAAGGAGAGATGAATGGAAGAGAGGAAGGAACAGATGGAGAGGGAACAAGGCAGAATGATGAGGTATGGCTGGATGGATGAAGGAGGGAAGGGGAGGAAGAATGAAGGGATGAGTAGAGGAAGAAGGATTGGTGAGTTTGGATGATGTAAAGAGGGATGGATGAGAGAAGGAAACGAGGAATTGATGTGTGAGGGTGAAAATGGATAAATGGAGGGATGACGAATGAATGGATGAGGGTGTGGAGAATAAATAGAGTAATGAGGAAGGTGGAATTGAAAGAATGAGGTGAATAGAAGTGAGTGGATGAACCGGTATAAGAAGGATCAGCTGTGGTTTCGGCTTTCACCCTAAACTTAACAGGTTAACTTCATTTATTTTATTTTCCCACTTTTGAAGAAGAAATCTAAATGATGGGAAAATACTTTTTCACACACGGTCATGTAGGTTTGGAAAGTTTTTTTTTCCCTTAATAAATAAAATCACCATCTAAAAACTGTATTTTGTATTTACTCAGCTTTTGTTTAACTAATATTAAAATTTTTGTGATTGAAACATTTAAGTGTGACAAATTTGCAAAATAGTAAGAAATCAGGAGGGGGCAACTGTATTATCTTTTGACTTAAACCTTCAGTTTTATCTCTTTTTAAGGAAGGCTTAGTCTGCTCTGATTGGTCAGCTAATGAGTCAAATGATGTCGGAGCAGACACAACTGCTCGTTTTGGGCCTGAAATGTACTCGACTGGATGTTAATAGATCAAGGAAAAATGTCTGGAGACGTTTTAAACAGTTCATATGTAGTTCCTTCAGTGAGAAGAGCAAAAACACATTTTTAATGTGAAATTTTAAGAAATTTTGTTTTGAACCAAAAGTTGTAAATAATAAAAGAAAGAAGGTGGTATGTTTGGAGTCACAAATACAGTGTTGCCTTGTAAAGTACCTCTGCATAACTTTCCGACCTTGAAACTGTGTGCTTCTGACTCATTTTGACTTCACACTGACATTCATTCGCTGCTGTTATTGCCCTGCATCAACAAGAGACTGAGAAACCACACTTCACAGCTTCGCTTTCCAGCCTAGAGCATCATGTCACAGCTCTGTTTCGCATCATGGCACCGTTCCACACACAATTCTGCTAATAGATGGAAGATAATATTACCAGAAAAAGTGAGTAAAAGAAAGCAGTAAGACTAGATTCAACATGGGACTGACTTTTACTGGCTGCAAAGCGCTTAGATAAGAGACAGGACGCCAGATGGATGCTGAATAAACTTCTGTCAGGGAGCCACGAAGTGCAAAAATCACTGTTCATTTGTGCCACTTCAATTTTCTGGAACGTTGAGTTTTATTCAAATTGAATGTACGTTTTGCATTTCTCTTGTAAAATAAACAAAATTTCCACAAAAATGTAAGATTTACATATTTTTACAAGTTTGTTTTCCTTGTTCTTCTTTGCTTTCTAGGGTTTTACTGATGTGGCAGGAAGAGGGTGATGGACTTGTCAAAGCGAGCATCATCATGGTCAGTGGAAGAAGTGCTGGGATGGGTTCAGGAACAGCACCCAGCACACATGAGCACGCTCCATAAAGCTTTTATCAAACATGAAATATCAGGTATACTTTACATTCACATTATTTAATTCTCTCAGATATTCATAATATGCCAAGTTAATATTTTTTTTCAGATATTTTACAACATAATTTGTCAAACGTGTTTTTAGGCTTTATCTCAACGTGTTATTTAGAGCCAAGGAATGTTCAAGTACTGACTTTCAGTCTGTCTTTTATAAGTTCCCCATCCACCAGGGGGTGGTATCACGTATCGTGAGGCTTGTAGCGGGGGTTACTTAAGGGTCATGATTTTTAGTTTTTCTACTGTACATTCAGCAGATTAATGTTTTTGACAGTGTTGAGTGACTCTGTTATGCTTTTGATCTAAAAACCAAATGAACAACAAAAAGATAATATTCCGACTTGCGGACAGCGGAGAGGAGTGATCACTGTTGAGGAAGTACACGTCGTAAGCTCATTAAGCCATTGACAGCCAGTAGTGCGTTGTAGATGTTAAACGCTACAGCATCTGTTTTAGGAGTTTCCTGGCCAAAGCAGCAGGTGCGCAGGAGACAGTACAACATGCCAAACATAGATTTACTAGGGCTGTGACAATATGCTTTTGTCCCGATTCGATTCAGATTGTGATTCTCACAAATCTTCGATACTGCTGATTTTTGTAGATTAAAAAACAAAAAAAAAAAAAAATGTACAAAACATTTTTGCAAGTGACTTTTCTTGATTTTAATGAGGAAAAAACAACTCATTAGGCAGACCATCACTCTGCAGCTATAATGCCCAAGAAGTAAAAAGATCCATTAAAAACAATAAAAATGACAAAAATTTTACAATGGATTATTTTTATTTATTTGAAAAAAATAATCCATCAGGATTTTTTGATTCACAATTTTAAAATGGATTTTTTTTAACAAAATAAAATTGATTTGAAAATTTTGTTAAGAATTTATTTTAAAATTGTGAAGCAAAAAATCCCGATATACGATTATTTGATTCGATTTTCCTACCCCTACTATTTACTACGTTTACATGGGAGTTTTAATTCCTGTTTAATTCAGAATAAAAGTAAATTCCGCTTTAAACTGATGAAAAACAACCACGTAAACACTAAATTACTAATGCTAATTTCTGTTCGGAATTAAACTTAAGTCCGATGTAAGTGTCTGGTTTATTTGCATTATAATTCCGATCTATTTAATTCCTCTGTCATGTAAACCTTCATTATGCTCTAAGTTTATTCTGGTCGTTCTGAGCATGCTCGTTACCTTGTCCTGTCCCGATGACACGCGTTGTTTTGCCTCCTGTGTTCGGTGGTCTATCTTTCTTCTTCTTGTTCTCAGTTGCTGCAGAAGGTGAAGTAGTATGCTCGTGTTGAGCTGCTACTTCAAATTTAAGATAAAAATAGCGGTAAAACTGGTACTTATGTAGTTTTTACAAGTTACGACTGAAAAGACGAGAAGCAGGGAGCCAACTTTGTTTATTTCTGGTACACATCATACGTCTGTCCAATCAGAACCCTTCCCAACCTGCCGCTCTAAAGAGGAATTAAGTGAGGACGTGTTTCATGTTCATTTGGAAGTATTATTTTCATGTAAACTCATAGGAGAACATATTAATTCCGAATGAAAAAACATCATCAAACCATTGTTGCACGTGAATTTGCAGGCCGTGCTTTGCTGCGACTGAAGGAGCATCACCTGGAGCTGTTTGGAGTGGACGTTGAGGAGCAGCAGCAGGAAATATTGCAGGACCTGCTGCTCCTCAGAGTTCAGGAAGAAATCAATGAACTCGATGGCATCTGCTCTGGTGAGAATACCAAGTGACTTCATTTCCAGGGTGGAGCTGAGCCAGGCACCAATAAAATAGTCATAGAAAAGTATCTGTTTGGACAGCTCTGTAGAAAGAAGAACTATCACAGGTCATCGGTCGTTTTTATTGGTGCTTGTGGAGATGAATGACTTAAAACACAGTGAAAACTTACATTTTATGTGCTCTCTTGTCTCATCTCCAGACTGTTTTTCTTCATGAAGGACAGCAAAACTCTTCACAGAGAAATAAAGCCAGCTGACTTTTTTATTTTTCATCCATCCATTCTTCTGTGTGAAGGAGAGTGAAAGGCGGGAGTGATGGAAATAACAGCAGAAGGTGAATAGAAAGAGGGATCGATGAGGAGAGGAACAAAAACCCATTTCCTGTGTGAAACCTGACCTGTGCCGATGGATGAGATTAGTTTTTGTCTGGTTGTCTTTTTCTGATCTCTGCTGTCCATTAGTCTCTGTCTTTTTTCCTTTCTCTGTCTTGCATCCAAGCACAGCAGTATAACATTTCCAAACACAAGTTTTGATGTACTTAATAAGAAAAACAGCCGCAGTGTATGTATGGAGGATGGTTGAGGCTGTCATTACCTCTTATAGCTGCTACTGAGAATGGCAAATAATGTTCTGGTTTCAGTGATTACAGAACTGATGGGTTCTTTTTAAGACTAAAGTAAATTAAGTAAATTTTCCTCAGTTTTTATCCATCACTGGATCCTTGAGGTTAAATCCGACTGACTTTAGTCACCTCATACTTTACTTACTTACTTTACTTATATCAGCAGTTTTCAGTGTGGTACCATATTAACCCTTGAATTTATAGTACTAATAATAAAACGTTAGTTTCCTAATATGCTTGAATATGTTGAACATGCATAGACCAGATAAGAATAGAACAGAAGTTGATTCAGAAGTGCCTTAAACCTACATTCTGGCTGATGTCCGACAGTGGGCCAATCCTACAGTCTCATAAAGGATTTCATTTTCTGAATTCTTACTTGAAAACATTACTTGATGTAAATCCATTTGTTGGGGTATAAGTGTTTCAGGAAGGTGAAATCTGAGCTCACTGTTCATAGATTGTTTTTCAGTTGAACATGGATGGCGTAGACCTCCTTCAAAATATCTATTGTCTTTCAGAAAATAGTCTAATATTGTCCTAAAGAGTTTCCTTAAGCCTGTTCCATCCTCCACGAGAAGCGCGTTTCTTGTTCCCGTGGCTTCGAGAAGAAAATGACGTCATTTTGTTCTCGCGGACGTGTTTGAGGACAGTTCTTGACACATCGGGCTGGCGGAACTTTTTTCTTGCGGGGCTTCGAGAAGTATCGTGTGATTGGTTGGACATGTGAGGTGGGCGTGGTTAACACGGAGAAAGCATGAAGCGGAGTTGCTGCTTCCGTGTGTTTGCTGTTGCAGGTAAAACGGATTGTTTTGATAAAACAGCTGATCGAGGTGTTGAGAAAGTACCAACATTTTTACATGTGGCGTTATAACACTCGGACCCAGCCGCGTGCACGACCTGCTCCGCCGCGGACGAAGTTGCTCGTTAAATATGAAACTAGAAAAGCACTCGGAGAGCGGAAACCTCCGCCAAGCACAATGTTAAAGAATCCTTTTAAAAAAATTCCTGGATCCAAACGGTGATCCGGATCACCACCAGAATTTAATCAGTTTTTCATTTTTACATTTGCAACAACTCTTGAAATATTTATAAAAATCCATCAGGAACCTTTTACGTTATCTTAAGCAAAAAGACGCCGGGGAAAAACATAACCTGGCACTGGAGGTAACAACCGGGTTCATTGTACATAAAAGCAGACATCCCCCCCGCAGTGACCCCTCCCCGCTGCAGACATGCTTCTCGTGGAGGATGTATGGACCTGACAAAAAAGACGTTTTTTCTTGTTCTTGCAGCCTGGAGAACAAGAACTCAGTTCTTGCTTCTCGTGGAGGATGTAACAAGCTTTATCCTTAAGGTGTAGGTGGTGCTGATGGCAGGCATTAATGAAGTGGTTGTTTTAGTTTTTCCTAAGCCTTTCACAACACCTCAAGTGCAGCTTTGACTTTAGACCCCAGGTGATTTTACAGCCGTTTGCACATCGGACCTTGTGAGCAACGGGCTCGACACATGGGGAGCGACAAGCGAAATTCATCGGCACCTGGGTGAAACCCAACACACGGGGCGCTACAAACAGCAGCGACAGTGTCATGCATCACGCTCTCGGATTGCTTGTTTCCAACAAATGTGATTGATTATGATGTTGGAGTGAATTTTGGCATTTTCCCTGCAGTACGTGACAGATAAAACATGAAGAACGACGAGTCGAGAGATTTTGCTCGAAATGACAGAAGTCTTGCTTCCAGTTACGCGCAACAGTGCTAATTAACAGTGGCTGGAGTAGTGCGGTGATTTTTGCCTCATTGCGCAGCTTCTATCAGAAATGAATTGAGAATAAGTGACACCCTCCTCCCCCTCCCCAGGTCTCGAGCCCATAAAATGTTTTGGATCAGGCAAGTAAACAGCTCATCTAATCACTCCACTGAAACGACCCGTACAATAGTCAGGTGATTCAGTAACATGTGATCTTAAAGCAATACACAACAGTTTTTGACACTAAAATGCTGTACTTCTGACACATGTTGATGGTACACTGATATCCCTAAAGCTGTTGTTGCCCTGAAACATCCTGAGGCTGAAAACGTGCACTTCACAACTTGTTTTTCCACTTGTTTTGTGCCACATCATCATATTCCAGCGACTGGATATCAACACACTGAGGGTTTTGCATATGCACTATGGCTGGGAAAAAAAAAAAAAAGGAGGACATTATGGGAGTAAATGAGAGAAATTAAGAGAGAAAATAATGGAGCAGGAGTAAAAATTTGACTTTTATTTACTGGAGAGAGCCCAAAGAAGAGACAAGATGTAAGATGGCTGCTTAAGTTTAGATTTAACACAATGCGAATGATTTTTTTTAAACAACTGAAAGGATAAACTGAAACTTCACATCAAATAGTCAGAACTAATTAAGCCTGTAAGACAAGAGGGGTCGAGTCTTAAAGAACCATAACAAAAAGGGAGTCCAGTTTCCTTTTGGCTTTCCATCTAAACCAGAACTCATGTTACTGGAGGGGTCACACACAGCGTAACTTGATGTGAAGTGATCAGTAAAATAACTACATAACATATGAATAAGAAAAAAAATCCAAATATTTCCTCTTTTTGTCAGAGCACAAGTACATTATCAAGCTCTTCATATGTAATGAACTCTCCTTTTAAAGAACAAATAGTAAACAATCTGAACTAAGTGCACTTTCAACTCTATTAGCACCTAATGATCATTTTCATGTGTATTCCATCTTATAGATCCCAATAGATCCACAAAGTCGCACATTTGATTGCAGGTATCTGGAACTGGAAAATACTGCATTTCACATTATGATTAGAAAAAAATAACCCTCACCACCTGAACTGACTTGTCTCATAAACTGAAGTCAGATCTAATCAGTAAGAAAGGTATCAGATCAGACATTCTTCTCCCTTTTAAATGTTTTATATTTGACTTTAGAAAATCAACTTCTACAAAAATTTCAGTCACAAAATGTGTCGATAATGTTTTCTATATAACTTTCACAATTGATAAATTAATTTAGTGGGCCAGAGTGGACCCCCTGGAGAGCCAGTTTTCGCCCGTAGGCGCTCTCTGACATCCCTGACCTAAATCCTTATGTTTTGAAGACATAACTTCATCCATTCACTCAGGACTTCACAGCTGTGAGGTCAAACTAAAACAACCACGTGTTTTTGTGCTAAAGCTCTTTAAATTGTAAAGTTTTTCTGATCCAATCTAAAGGCCAAAGTAAGATTTCAAAATGTTCATCAGGAGTTTCTTTAAACCTGAATTTAAAGTAAAATCACAAAACGATAAAAGTAAATGGTATTTCCTGTTTTTTTTTGTTTTTTTTTTTAACAATTATTGTTCATTTCAGTCTTAGTATTCAATTCAGTTCAGCTTTATTTGCATAGCGCCACTTCACAACGATGTCATTTCAGGGCACTTTACAGACACATCAGTTCAAACCAGTCCATAATAAATATCCTCAATAAGGAAAACCGGCAGCTTGCTTGGAATATTGACTGATTCATTCCCCATCCTGAGCTGCATGAGGCGACGGTGGGAAGGAAAACTCCCTTTTCCTCGACTGCCTCATAGTAGTGTGTATTTTCTTCTCAGTTGTTTGGGATTGTACTGAAATAACTGTGTGATATAAATGTGCAGTTAGAAAAGGCTGAGCATTTTGTGTCAGATTTCTCCCTCGTGCCAACACTGCCTGTAACGGACTTCAAAATGCAGCTGTCTGTGTGAACATCCTGTTTTTAGTTGAAATGTCTGCCAGCTTGTTTAGACTGATCCTGTTTTAATAACTACAGCACAACTTGTTCTAGCAAGAACTGCTGTTTTTCACCACCTTGACTGCAAATGGTCTTAAAATGTTCAAATATTTAGTTGTGTGTGTAGTTTTACATAATTTATAACTTTGGCCTTTTGGTTTGTTTATTAGGCAACGATACCGTTTAAATCACATGGAAGGTAATGTGTGTTATGTGTGTTTGTCCTTTTTTTTTCTGCTTCAGCAAAGTCGGCTGCTTTGGGGAAAGAAAGAAAAAAAAAAGAAGCTCCTCTGCCAACATAATGCAGTCTGTTTGTGTTTTTTTTTTCTTTAATTAAGAAACATAATCTGTCAGTTTGGTAGAGACTACCGCTGTGCAATCGTAAATCATTTGTTTGTCTTGTAGCTACTTTTACAACTTCAGCCTCGTGCCTCATAAATATCCAGCGTTTCCACTATAACTCTACTTTTGTCTGGCCGGAAATACCTCAGGGACACGGCGCTGTGGAATATCTACTGCTAAAGCTAAAGGTCAGAATAATAAAAACATATTAATGCAAACTTGTTTGCAACCTAAATCAAGAGTTGCATGCAGTTAAGAGGCGAAGACAGAAAACGTTGTGCTGATAAACTGCAGTGAAACGTAATCAAACTGCTTCTCATCTGCAGCAGGAGTCGTGTATCTCCCTGATGATAATTTAGTCAGATTTTTACGTCGTCACTTTTTTTTTTTCTTAGAGTTGAGCTGCTTTTGTTGAAGTGATATTTTATTTTTTGCACATGTAAAATCAAATGCTTGTATTTTCATTCCTCTGAGTCTAGCAGAATAGTGGATTTATGGCTTTAAGGTGTGGAAATCATCTCGACTCACTTTACTATTGTATCAGCTTGTTGCAAGTTTTTATCGATACTTTTAATAAATGCACATAAAAAATTGTTAAGAGTCAAGATTGTTTTCTTCTTTACAGTATCACCATCCTCCCATGTGTTTTTTGAGCTGTCCGTCATTCATACTTCATCATAAATACATTTGTAACTTATATTTGGCGTTTTAGATTTTGATTGGCTTTGTACATGTGTTTCTTGCATTCTTGCATTTTATAATGAATGAAATTATTTGTACAAAGTTAAAAAAAAAAATCTCATGACATCTTTCATTTAACAAATGTGTTTTTGCTGAAGATGACATTAACAAATGGCAGTTCTGCAATAAACATAAGTAAAATGGTTAAAACTATTCATTTAGCCTTGAATCTGTTGCTCAAACTATATAGTTAAATAAAATTCAGAACAGTGAGGAATAATTTAGCCTGTAACTGTATTAAATGGAATTCACAGCAATACTTTTCTGAAGGACAAATGAACGTACTTCTAAAGAAAACTTGATGTGTGTGAAAGAGAGTTTGAGTGCTAACGTGACTTTTCCTCTTTCTGGCTGTGTGTTTGTGTGTCAGAGTGATTAATACTTCAGGAGACGCTGTGGCATTTGATTTGGCAGGGCGTGGCTGGGGCAGCGCTTACTCAGCACAGACGTAAATCCACCTTACTGCCAGACTGAAGGGATGATGAACAGCTCTGCTGACCCTGACCACAGAGCCAGAAGGAGAAGTCTTGAGTCAAACGCTAAATGTAAACTCAGTTTATTGTATGGCAGATCTCAGAGAGTCCACGTTGGTCGGATTAAATTTAATACAACCGCAGGTAATAAAGCTCAGCTGTTTACTCTGAACTACATAAAATGGATTTTCCTTTGATAGGTTTTATTCTTTTGGAATTCACACCTACTTTTCAGCTTTGATGGATCTTTTTACGCTGTGCACGTTGCACCTGATGCTGCTGCTGAACTGAGCAGATATCAAGGGAGATCTTCTCATTCACGCTTTCATGCATGAATTAATAAAAACAATGCAATATTTTTTTAAATCCAAAATTTTACCTCGACAGACATGCAATGATACTATTTTTGTTTATTCGTGATATTTAGAATTTATCATGATTTATTACTTATTTGCATGTATTCTATAACATATTTATAAAATAATATTTAATCATAATCATATCATTAAATCTTCTATAAAATATAGCTGGATCATTTTCTTTTCCTATTGACGGCAAAGGCAAACTTGCGTAGCAATAATATCATATATTTATTTGTTCTCCGGTGAGTGGAAGCGTATTGGATGACTAACATCCACTGAAGTGGTTTATTTCCAAAAATACTAACCTCATTCATGAATATGCAAGGAAAAAAGCTTGTAAACAGGTGTCCACTATAGGACCACTATGCATGAAAGGGTTCATCTAGAGGACCTGGTGTGACATAATTTCCAAAAGCAAAGTCAAACCGGGATTATTCTGAGCACAGAACAGCTTTTTGCTTCACCTCAGTCCCTTTGGCCGTGAGAAAAAGACGGCATGTTTTGTGTTTTTGTTTTGTTTTAGCATAAAATAGCTTTAGCTGATATTTGTTGACGGCATGGTGAGCTGTGTTCACAGATGATGATTTATGGAAGTGCTCCTGAGTCCATGCTGTGGACAGACTTGTGCCTGATATAGATGCACTGGTGCCTGAGAGCTTACAGACTACAGGAATCTAGTATAGATTGTCCTTCACATCTCCCGGATGTCTCCAGATTAAATATTAAAAGTAATTCAAATTTCTAATGTTATTCTTAACTTATTTGTTGGAAACAGCCTTTCCCCATCTTTTCTACTGAGAGACTCTACCTCTTAAAGGTGCTCTTTTTATCCCCAGTTTCCTTTACCAGCTTGTTCTTGTTAACTTAATCATTTAGAAGATGTTCCTTTAGCTGTTTCTCTTTATTTTCAGTAAAATTTATGTGACATTTTGTTTCTCAACACAACATTTTGTGTTGCTGCCAACAGCATTAAAAACGGTTGATATTTTTTGTTCCTTTAATATTTAACATTCCCACATTGTAAATGTTTTTAGATTGTATATTTCACTGTGTCATTATTTACATTTATCAAATGTCCCAACTGTGAAATGAATTTATTATCTTAGGGTTTCTCTGTTCCTTTCACAGATAAACAGGCTGTGAGGTACATTCACATACAACTGTGGCAAAAATGATTAGACCACCCTTGTTTTCCAAACAAACTGATTTTCTTTTTTCATCCCAGGCATTAGAAGTTAACATGAAATTTTGGTTAAACAAGGTCTATTTTTTTTTTCTGCAACTGTACAAACTCAACTTTATTCATTTATTTCACTGCATCATCTAACCAGGTTGGTGCTGCAGCTGGAATGGTGACCAGACATCTCTGGCTTCGGACATGAAGTTTAACCCAAGCTATGAGCCGCTTCCTTCCTGTCATTCAGCATCTTCCAACCACAGCACTCTCTTTGTCACCCTCCTGTGATTTATACTAAGCCGCAGTACAGCGAAAGAAAGATCAATACTTTCTGAAAGAAAAATGGGTTTGTGTCAAGCCACAAAAAAAGGTGGAAAAGAGAAAAGTTCACCCTAAGTTCAGGTTGTTGTAACACTGCCGACCATTTCATAGAAGTCCTGGGGTGCAGATATACATGCATGTAATTCAGGAAAAAACGTAACGTTGGCACACAATGCACTGAAATACAAACAAATCTTAATGAAAAGCGCAGCTGCAAATATAACAAGAACACACAGAAGAAAAACATGAATAGGAATGCAGAAGTAAAATCTACATACTTTGTTTTTCCGTCATATTGCATCACTGAACTGATTTAATGGGCAGTTAGCAGATTTCCTCTGTCGCGTGTAATCTCAGGGGTGAAACTGTCACTTAGAGCAACAAACACCACATCATTTTTATTACATTTTCTGATTCTGTGCTTGCTTATAAAATGACTCCTGGCCCTCCTCAACCTGTGGCTACGACAGGTGAAACATGGCACCTGAAAAATAGCAGCTTTCCAAAGTCTATTTATTTGCAGCTTCTCTCCAGTATGTATGCAGAAAGTGTGATGGGACTTTTGAAAGTGACATTCTGAAGCAGTCAAACCCTGAAGCAGAGTTGTTGAGAAAAACACTGAATTTCTAGCAGCTTGAAAAGCGAAGCTGCAAACTGATTAGATTGGTCCCTAACTTATACGTGTGATGTAGATCAGTCCAATGCATTACAAAGCTCATTTATAAAAACATGTAACATGTAGTCTGGGTTGATATTTTGTTTTATACACAAAGTACAACAGCAAATTTAAAATAAAATGCACAGATGGAGATCAGTACGACGCAACTCCTGTAAAACAAATCAATGCCTCACCCTGTCTCTTATGTGACGAGCATCAGCTGTTTTATGTATTCAGATCTCATCCAGCTGTGTCAACAATATCCTACTTTGCATATCTACTAAGTCACATTACAATCTGATTATAGTTTAGTCTAAGTACTTTTATATAGTGTCACCTGCAAAAATGCATTTCCAAACAAAAGGCTGCATTCAACGCCAGCTGGGAATTCTGAAATTTGTAATCTCTGACTGTAAAATCTCATCCACAACGCCAACAGAGGTTTGATCTCCTAACTGGCTACTTCTACATTTGATGTCATGTTTAATGTTAGCTTGTAACACAAGCACAGTGTATGTTTAATGGTTCAATAAAAACAGTTCGGGCTGCACGGTGGCGTAGTGGTTTGCACTTTGGCCTGGTCACTGGTTCAGTCCTCGGCTGGGGTGCGGTTTGGACAGTGGCCTTTCTGTGTGGAGTTTGCATGTTCTCCCCATGTATGTGTGGGTTCTCTCGGGTACTCCAGCTTCCTCCCGCTGTCCCAGAGACATGCATGTTAGGCTGATTGGTTACTCTATATTGCCCCTAGGAGTGAGTGTGAGTGGTTGTTTGTCTCTGTGTGGCCCTGCGATGGACTGGCGAGCTGTCCAGGGTGTACCCTGCCTTTCACCTGAAGACTGCTGGGATAGGCTCCAGCTTCCCTGCGACCCTTCATGGGACTAAGCGGTCTGGATAATGAATGAATATTCTCAGTTCTTCCTTACAGAACACCACAAGCGAAACATGACCCCCATCTTCTGGTTTAGTAAAGGCAAAGCCTGTCATCTGCAGACGAAGGACCACAGCAGGTCTGACAGCCTGACTACATCTTGTATTTACACATTTGGAAAGAGGTTTCCCCTTGCTTCAAGTCTTTATGCTAAGCTAGGCTAATCCCCTCCAGGCACTGGCTTCTTATTTAACACATAAACACAGTTAATCAGGTTCTGGCTTCTTTCTTCTTTCTGTGTTGATTTTGCTTCTCAGTTTTTTTTTTGTTTTTTTTTTTAAACAGAAAATCTTTCCCTTTCTTCTCCTGTGATCCCAGCCTTCACAGCGATGCATCCTTTCCCACTGCAGTCGAACTGGATATCTTCCATCTTCTTAGCAATTGAACTACAGCTTAAAGAGAGACATCCAGCTCCCTGAAGCTTTTTCCTCCTGAGACTTTTCATTTCACGAGTGATCAATGAGGTGCACCCATCAAACTGTCCACACTTTCAGTCAACCATCCCTTTAGGTGAGAACAGAAATATATGGAGAAAAAGGAGCTAGATGCAGGGGGAGCACATTAATGCTTCCTGTGTTCCTTCTGCATGCTGCAGACACTGATGGATGTGAATGCCTTTCTAATCGCGCTGGTATAAATTACTTTAAAGCTTTCATTATGTTTTTATCAGGAAATATAAAGCATTAAGAGGGTTTGATACTGATACTGACCCCCCCCCCCCCATAGGAGTAAACAAAGGTAAGTAAATGCAAGAGAGATGAGGAGCTACAATGCCCCTGCTGAGTTTATTAGCAGAGTGCACCTGTTCACCAGCTACAAGTACTTCTGCAGACAAAGCCACAAATGTTTTGTGTGTTTATGTGTGTGTGTGTGTTCACTCTTCCAGTCACTATGTCTGTATGACACCAAATGCACCCATTTGTTAAGCCAAACTAGTGATACAGAAAGGAAAGTGGATGCGAAGGCAAACCTGCTGCAACCACAATAAAAAAACAAAAGAAGAGAAAAAAATGCAAGACTGTGTACTTTATTACCTGGAAGTGGGAAAATGAGTTTTGTCAACAAATGGCCCATCTATTTCCTTCACATCAAAGGATTCGTGGCACTTGATTTATCTTCTCTGTATTGGAAGCAATGGAGTGAAAACTGTGGGGGGGGAGGGGGGATGAAAGCAAGCAGGGTGGACTCCGGCTGCTTTTAAGTCTTGTGGGTATGACCATGAAAAGAGTTCAGATGTTTCTCTGAATTTGGGTGACCAAGGACTGAATTTTTCATCGGGAAAAGAATCAAAATCATGAGCCACTACATGAGCAGTAACCACAACTTCTGGTAGTTGGTGGTTTCCTGACCCATCCATGCACCCTGACCGTCACTCTAATGCAGCTACAACACCCACACTTTTTCTTTACACATTAAAGATAAAAAAAAAAAAAACCTTACCAATTTGATTTCATTTTTTTTTCAACTTCATCATTTTTATTTGGGATCTTTTAGAATAGATTTTAATATTCTAATAATCCAAAAACCATTTATTGTCATGCCGTCTGTTGCTGCAGCATCTTTTCTTGACTCTTTCAGGTCATCTTGAAAAAAAAACAAAAAAACAGACTTTGGTTCCAGACTCCAGGTTCAGACCAACTTGCCTTACTTTCAACAGCACCAAAGATTGAATAAATCTGTGTTTGGTCAATTATTAACTTAATGAAGTAGGTGTTGTGCTAGATGCTGTTGGAAACAACAGGTTCATTCTTCTTGTGTATCTTCATCCTGGTCCTCAGGGACCACCACTCTGCATGCTTTAGTGAAACTTAAAAATTGGTGGACTCAGAATGGTCGGCTGGATGGATTTTCTATATAGTAAAGAGGAAATGGAGGAATGTGAAAAAAAGAAATGAGAATGGGCATAAAGCGGAAGCCAATTATGTTGAATTCCATTTAAATGCGAGTTTCTTCCCCTGAACTGATTCTCATTTGTTTCTAAGACAAATTCATCACTAGTGGATGTAAGTAGGTGGAGATATTTAATGTTTATGGTTTTTCTCCTGCCCACTATCCCTACCTCAGCAGCAAAACTCTGTTCAGTGATCAGTTTTATTTTAGTAGCATTTCAACATGATTCTTCTTCAACAAACCAGATGGATATTTTTCTTCTTGTGACAAGAATTGCAACAACTGGGCTTTTTTAAAAAAAAATAATTTGAGGATTGCATTTAAGTTAAGGTTTTCAGCATGAAACCAGAACACAAGTGTTGATTTTCCAATAAGAATCAAGTAAAAGACATAAAATTAATTTTATTACAATTACATAAGAAAACACAAGTAATACAATCAATCCATTATTCAGCAGAAACCTAGTATAAATTTGATTACATTGTCAGGTAAGAATACTGCTAATGTATTAACACGTTTTTATGGGGCACTTTAAGAGGCCAAAGCGAATGTACATTTCAGAAAACAGTGTGTTGTTAAGTAGTAATTGTATTACTTCTTGATGGATTTGGTTCTTCTCTCACAGCAAGAATAAATGTCAAGCAATTTGTAATCTAACTTTTGCTGTTTTTTACTCATGAATTGTTGGATCAAATGAACACAATTCATGAGAAAAAGCTAAAGGAAACATACATAAAGCAAACAAATGCACACAAAGAGAGTAGAACTATTTTATCGGTTTAATTTAGATCAGAAACCTACATAGAGCAGCAGAAAACACGATTATCCCACTGATGATGTGAAAAATAAGAAGTGCAGTGCTAATTACAGTTAATGTCATGTTGCAGGTTTTCCTGACCGTCTGATTGGTCTTAATATGAATGAACCTCTGAATTATCCCTCTTCTCAGATTCACTTGAAAATGTATGAGAACGTTATTCATTGGCTTTCATAGAAGAGTTTTGAGCTGGTTTGTAACTGAGCCGTAGCTCATCTGCCTGTGAGTCGACCTTGAAGAGTATTCGCAGCATTTGTATGTATTGCGTTTGTGTCTTTGTGTGTGTTTGTGAGTCAGCTCTTAAAGCAGAATATTAAAACATTAAACGTGACAGCATGACAGAGAGCAGTGCACAGAGTGTGGTGGATAATTGAAATGCCAAAGCCTCAAGATGGCTCTTTCATTTAAACATGAATTTACAGCTTCCATCTGAAGCCATTAATGTTGAAAATATTTAATGTGGGGTGAAAGGGGGGGGGGGCTGTGAGGAAATTAATTTGTCTGAGCGAATGTTCAACTTAACCAGTTACCCTCAGGTTGACACAAATAGGATCTCGCTGTCTTCACTCAGATGCAGCTGAAAAAAGCAGGACGGTTTTGGTTTTTTGTCGCAGTTTTAGAGCTCAGCTTCTTCTGTCCAAGATTTTCAGACATTTCTACCCAACCAAGCTCGACTTATTGGCAGAAATGTTGTATTATCTCTGTCTGATGCGTTTCTCTTCAGTTAGCAGGGTTATTCTTTACAGCTTATTCTCACAAGAAGCATGTAGTCAGTAAATCTGTCCACATGGCCAGATAATGTGAGTAATTTTCTACTTCACCTGATTTTTATATTACATTTAGATTTTAGATTGTATGGCATATGATGGCAACCATAACCCATGTTTTTATTCATATTCAAGCCAAGATGATGTGTTCTTTCTTGTCCTGAGCTCAAAGCATGTATGCCTCATGCCTAGCCCCAAACAGATGAAGAGCATGATGTCTGCCAGTGTTTGTGGAGATGTGAACGCAAATGCAAGATAAAGATGCACAAGGAATGCAAGATTAATAGTTTTTATCCAACAGATAATGAACAAGAAGACCGGACGGAAGGATGTGACGGTGAGCTGACAAAGGAAACTGAGCAACGAGGAATTAAATACGCCGAGGGACGGATAAGACACGGGTGAAGGAAATGAGGACATCAGACCAGGTGAGTTAATGAATGAGAAGCAAAACAGGAAACAGTAAACAAGGGAGAAAAACTACAAAATAAACTACAAAATAAAACAGGAAACTAGAACTAAAGCTACACAAAAACCCGACACATGGCAATGTCTTTACAGAATATAAAGTTGGAGAGGCTCAGACTTCTCACACTAATTCCTCTTTTATAGAACTCCTACCAAAGCATTTTCTTTAACATTTCAGAGTTGTAAATGACTTTTGTTGCAGTTTCACAATGCAGAACAATAATGCCACATATAATGCAATGATTCAGGAAATGTGTTCAATTCAATTCAATTCAACTTTATTTGTACAGCGCCACTTCACAACAATGTTGTCACAGGGCACTTTACATACACGAATCAACATCCACATCATTTCGAGCCAATTCATACATATCCTATAATAGAAACCAACTGATTGCATCGAGTCATGACTATCCCCCATCCTGAGCTGCACGAGGCGACAGTGGGAAGGAAAAAAAACTCCCTTTTAACAGGAAGAAAACCTCCAACAGAACCCTGATCAGGGAGGGCAGCCATCTGCCTCGACTGGTTGGGGTGGAGAGGACAGGAAAGACAGATCAACATGTACAACTGCACTTAATCAGGAAGACCTGCGGAAAAAAGGAGAAATAAGTTAGAGATGGCAATATAGTCCAATATCTATACATTATTACATTAGAGAAATAGAGCGAAGTATTTCTCAGTGCATCAGGTAACATCCCCATTGCTACATAAGTAATGGTTGGCTAGACTATAAGAGCAATGAGCATAACCTGGATAGTTGGGTCCCGTACATGCAGACTCATATCCTAACTATAAGAATCATGAAATGTTGCACCTAAAATTTTTAGATCATGTAATCAAATGCAGTCATGTTTAATGCAATAATTTTATGGGGTTCCGTACATATATGTGTGTGTGTGTATATATATATATATACATATATATATACACACACACACATATATATGTGTGATGTATATATATATATATATATATATATATATATATATATATATATATATATATACATATATATATATATATATATATATATATATATATATATATATATATATATATATATATATATATACATATATATATATATATATATATATATATACATATATATATATATATATATATATATATATATACATATATACATATATATATATATATATATATATATATATATATATATACATATATACATATATATATATATATATATATATATATATATATATATATATATATATATATATATATATATATATATATCAACCCAATATTTTAGGCAATGATTCCCACTTTTAGGGATGCAAAACTTTGCAGTGAGTCCTCAGAGCCTGTGAATAAAGGCACAAATAGCATTGTGATCATTTGAAATGTGACAATATCTTCCAAGGATACGTTAATATTCTTAATTTAAATTAATAAAATAACCCTCATTGAAGAAATAAAGATTAGCGTTCATTGACCAAAAACGCCACCTGCTGTCCCAATAAAGTTTGAACCAGTTGGACAGTGACAGAATAATCCGGTGGCCCAGACACTAGTTAGCATGCTAAGTAGTCTGAGTCCAGTCAATGCGGCCGCACAATCATACACAGTAAATAACCCAAACTCCAAGAAGATATTTTAGAATGTTTTAGGTTATTTAGTTTTAGGTTATTAAAATTAAAAGTAGCCAGCATCATTATCCCGGCGCTATTTGCACTAGGCCCCCTTTGCTGTCCGAATTACCGCTTGAAGGGAAAAAAAAAGAAGCTATAATGGAAATATTTTGCAAGCTTTTTAACATATGTATTTCTTAAAATTCTAACATTTTTTGTAATGTATAATAAACACTTAGACCAGAAATGGCCTATTTTAGCATTTATTTGTGACAAAGGCAACAACGGCAGACCAACGACATAAACCAACAGCATTGACCAACAACAGAAAGCAACGACATTAGCCAATCAGAAGGTAAAGACGTGCAGCGAAATACGAAGTCTACATATGCAGCAAACACAAATGCAACAACATACATGTACAACATTTACATCATCCAACATTTACATGTGCAATAAATACAAATGCAACAGATACATGTACATATACAACATGTACAACATGTACATATGCAAGAAATACATACGCAATATTGACATATACAAAAAGCAACAACACTTGTCAAAAACATTAGGCCATAGACATGTACCAAAGACACATTGGAACAACATAAACCAACAACATGTACACATATTACATATACTTTTTTTTTTTACACAAACGGAACCCCATATAATTTGACCATTTTTAATCCTTTTTTGTGAAACTTCTAGGTCATAGTGTCTATACATTCTGCTTGTAACAAAGTAAATCTGGGCTGCAGTCCTTTAATTCTAACTGCAACGTGGGAAAGAAGGGAAGTGTACAAAGTTATATGTGATCTTCTTATATTATTTGAATTAAAGTTAATATTAAAAGCTTTTATGGAAACGTTCCAAGATGAATGAAAAAACAAAAAATGATTCTATATCGTAAAACTCAGCAACAACTCAGCGTTTTCTTTCTGAAAACTTTGTACTTTTCAGGTATTTTTAGCAACAGAACCAGTTCTTTGCACCGAATAAGTCAAAATGAATAACTTTAGATGATCAGATTCATATTTATCTGGCAGACACATACTGTAACTTATATTTAATTTTAAATCTAGAAGTTACTCCAACATGAATCAATCAACTCATTACTAATCATTTTGTAATAAGAGTCACAAGGTGACGCTCCAGGCTCTGTTTGCCGACTCTCGAGTTCAATTTCAAGTCATTAGTTGTCAAACAATCAGCAATGTTCATTAAATCCCATCTATTTTCTTTTCAGCAGAAGCATATCAAAATCTTATTTCTGAAACATACCATGATAGTCGACTTTCTTGTGGACAGCAGATTCCTTTTTAGCCGGGTCTTACCCGTCTTTGTGAAAGGCTTTTCAGCCAAAGTTCAGTGTTCCGTGGTGATAAATCTGGACGTTTCCTCTTAATACAAGCCATGGCAGGGTCTCAGATGGATTATAATCATTATCTGTTTGACCAGCTGCCACGCAGAAAAGAAAAAAAAGACTGATTTTGAGACATACAGAGAGAGAGAAACTGAGTTTTTTGTCTTGAAGGGATGATTTTACCAAAACCTCATACATGCAAACCAATCATCGCACTGGATGCTTGTTTGGCATCAGATTGATCAACCCTCTGACCACTCCATTTATATCTGCTTCTCACCATCTCCATCATCGATTAGTCACAACTCCTAAAACCTTTTTAGGGTGATGGTGTTATGTCTTCACACATAACTTTTCCTCAGAGCTTTCCTATGAGCCTGTCCCGATGGGAAAGCTTTCTACGGTATACCATCATTTACTCCAGTTTTATTCCACAGGATTCTGTGCTGGCTTCAGCAACACTCTCTCCTCCATTTTCTGGCTTTCAACCAGTTTTTGGAACCTGACTGCAGAGATTAACTCCAGTTCAACCACAAAAGCTTCACCGGCATCCAACACTGCTTAAACAGAGTCTGTTTTCCTGCTAATCCTGGAGGTGCTGAATGGGAATGAGGTCAGAACTCTGCGGGCTGTGGTCTCTTTGTACACGGGACGACAGAACTGTGGGAGGAAGGACTTCCACTTACTTCTGGCCATGTTGTGTAGTTCAACAGAAAACTCCTGTCAGTTTATTTGCCTTCAAAAAATAAAATGAAACCTTAATTTTGGCACATCTGTCACAAAAATGACACCATGTAGTGGGAAAGGGGGTTAAAATAGATCATCATGGGGGCAGTCATCTTGGTTTATTTGTGTCATCGAGTTCCAGTGGTCAAATAGGATTTCTTTGTTTAAAAGATTATAATAAGAACTTCAATTTGAGATAAGAACTTTGCAGCTTGGTCATTAGATGGAGCACAGCTTGCTTTAAAAATAAAAAATAGCTCATGTCAGTCATGATTATAGCTGAAGATTTGTGTCAATGGCAATTCTCAAAGAGACAAAGGAAATTTTACATTTTATGCCACAATTTCCAAACTTTATTCATTTCCTCAACGCAGCATATTCCTTTTAACACACACTAACAACTGCCGCTTTAACTTATGGTTCATTTAAACAGATGCCATCTCTGTTTTTTATGCTATTTGACACAAAAACTGCTGCATTGACAAATATGGTCTTAAAGCAGTTTGTAAAAAAGCCAAAGTAGAATTACCAAGTGAAAAAAAAAAAAAAAATCTCTGATGGGAGGATGAGTGTAGCGGTGTGGCTAGAAGACTGACAACATCTGCGGTTGACTCCTGTCCCTGCCAGTGACGCTTTAAAGAAACTTCACTTTTGAAACTCTTGGTTATCTCTTTTCCTTCAGACCCTAAACTCTCTGTTCCGTGTTGGTGGCCTCATACATTTCTAACTTTGCGTTACATGATTGAAAATGTAGAAAGTCAAACTTACAAAAGAAAGGGAAAGAGAGAGAGAGAGAGAGAGAGACGTGAAGGTATTTTGCAATGAGCACTCTGAGATGTCTTTGATGGTTTGTGTCTCACCTTCCTGAAAAAGCCTCACCACACTCAAGGATGTGAAGCAGTCTCCATAACAACAGCTCACCCTTCCCTGGTGAACCGCCGTGACATTACAAGCATCCTCTGACATTTCGTAGTTTGGGCAGAAGGTTGAGAGTCCTGAAGCTGAAGTGATGAGGGAGTGGAAGAAAAGGAGGAGAGGAGGTCAGAGAGGAGTCCTGAAGGCCGTCCCTTCTATCGACCGACCCAAATATGTTTTTTAGTTCTTCTACATGCATCGTCGTTGCATGCACACACATTCACAAACACGCACGCTGTCAGCGAACAGCAGTGACATGAGAAATCAATTTACACCGCAGATGCATTGAGGCAAAGTTGAGATTTCACCTCCCAGGTTGCTGTGATGCTGAAACCAGCAGCTGCACGTCCTGCTTGGAAACATGCTGAAGATGCCATTGAACTAACGTGGACAGAGACATGTCCTCCAATAACATCTCAATTCCATTTAGTTTTGCATGAATGATCACAAAGGTTGTTTATTTCAAAACAAAGAAAAGCTTTGTTGGATTTCTGCTTTGTTAATCTGCTTCTTTAAGAAAACATTTGCATATTTTTCTTCGTCGCAGCTCAATGTTTGACATATTTTTCTGTGTAATACATGTAATGATATACTGTATATTCTGTATTATGTAAATCAGGGGTTTCCAGCCGGTCCTCGAGGGCTACAGTCCTGCAGGTTTTCCATGTGTCCCCACTCCAGCACACTTGCTAAAACTAATCAGTCATTGTGCAGAACTTTATTGGCTGCTGAATCCATTTAATGGAAGCCAGTGTTGGAGCAGGATACATGGAAAGCATGCAGGACAGTGACCCTCGAGGACCGACTTTGGGCACCCCTGATATAAATATTGAACCTTCAGTAGACTCATGTTATCTCAAGTTTAGTTGTATTGGTTATCATTATCTTATCAAAATAAATTCTTTAATCATTTCTGTTTTTAAGATTTTGAACATTTTTGATTTTTGCTTCTCTGAATTTATGGTCAAAAGTAAAAGTTTAAACATCTATAATTAATGTACCTTACATTACCTAGTGTCTTCAAGCTGGGGTGGATAATGTTATGGAGCTAGCAGGATGTCAAAGTGGCGCCCTGACTTGGCTCCTCCCCTTTCTGATGTTGCCCCTCCCCCTCTGGTTTTGTCCCTCCCCTTCTGGTTTTGCTCCTCCTCCATGTTTGCCTTCCGAGCTTCTTCACTAGTTTGTATTTTCATCGTAACACGCCATTTATATGCAGGGTGTGGCTATCAGGTATGCGGTGCTGGAGGGGGAGGAGGGGAGCCGTGAGAAGAAGCTTACAAAATATAAGAAATGAACAACTCCAGTTTGATTGGTCAGAGTTTTAACAGATTTACAGTAAACTGAGGGGTGTAACTATATTTCTTATTGTTCATGATTACAAAATGTACAGACTACTGTCAGGATGAGGAACAAGTTCACCCAGAGTAAAACAAAATGTTTCTGAGCAAGATTACCTACTCCATTTTTGTTCCCCTCAGATCTCACAACAAACACTTAATCCACTTCTTAATTTACAGCAACTATGTCTGGACTTTCATTTTAATAGAAATCAAAGAAACAAACAGTTCAAACTGGATACAAGGAGAGTAAACTGGAAGTTGCTGTAGTTAATTTTTAATCAAGCTTTGTTAATTTCCTGAGACATATATTTTAAAAAGCTTTCTATTTGCTGCCATGTTCGGATTGTTGGACTATTTGATGCTTTGTTTGGATTGTTTTTCTGTCTCTGCATGTTGGTTATTATGACCATTAATGCAGTTGAGTAATAATCTGCTGACTTATTTCCACAGGAGCCACCATAACTAATGAGAGTACAGGTCTGACTGTTGACGTTTTCATTAGTTTGGCTTCAGATGCACTTTTTAATTTATGAAGAAAATACCCCAGCAAATGTGTGTGAGGCACTTTAACAGAACAACAAAAATACATGGAATAAAAGGGAAATAGGATGCAAAGCATGGCGTGCTGCAACAGGGGAAAATTTAGCATGTTCATTTCTATTCCAACATGCTTGTAATGTGCTAAAAGATCTTTTCAGAGGTTACTTGGCAACCGGCAATGAAGGTCTCCATCAGGGATCACCAGCTCTGGTCCTCGATGACCACAATCCTGCAGGTATTTCATGTGTCCCCGCAGCAACATGCCTTGTTCAGAGGAATGAGGGATCATCAGACTCATGCAGAATGAAACAGTGTTGGAGATCCATTTTATTTCAACCAGGTGTTGCAGGACAGAAACATCCAATACCTCAAGGTCCCTCGTCTATGTGTTAAATGGTGTTGATTAAAGAATCTAAACATGCCTCACCCTTCGCATGACCCAACTTGTAAAATGAATATAAAAAAACCAAAGACACTGGATTCCCTCAAACACAATGCAGTCAAAATGAATGTCTGGTTCCCCTGAGAAGGAGCCGACCCGTATCATCATGCACACCCTTCTGGATGGAGCTTCTTGTTGTTCTGCTGTTTTGCTATAATTGTCACACAGAGAAAAATCAGCAATCTAGACTCATTTTGTTGAAAAAAATTGACTTTTAACCTGAACTGTAGCTGAGAGTCTGAATACAACAGGACTAAATTTCAGCTGCATAAGGAGCAGCTGCATACTCTTATTTCCTCTGCTAAGCATTGATTAAACCTGAAAACTAATCTCTTCATTCATATCACAAGGCAGTAGGTTGATTTGGGAGATAAGAACCGTAATGAAGCTTATATGTAAATATGACTATAAAAATCCTCTCACTCCCCGGTATTTGG
Organism: Telmatherina bonti; assembly: GCF_933228915.1. NCBI lineage: Eukaryota > Metazoa > Chordata > Actinopteri > Atheriniformes > Telmatherinidae > Telmatherina > Telmatherina bonti. Next base: position 13,867,029 of record NC_136614.1, on the reverse strand, counting down.
GAATTTCATCATTCTACCCTTCATCACTCCTGTTTTGCCTTGCAACCAAACTCATCTCATTCCTAATTCTGTAATCTCTATTCATGCCAATGGTCGTCTTACTGGACCGCGTTTTGAGCCAATCAATCGAAGCCGCATTCTCCAAAAGTCTTTTAAACTTCTGACGTTTGCAGCTTTAGCTGAAGTTAGCCCTCCAGGCTGATACCTCATCAGAAAATCTCTGCTGCCCCATTTCTGCCCACCAAGATGATACATCAGAGACCCCCAACCACCACCCCCTCCCCAAAAAGGCTTAAATTTTATGTCTAATACATCAAAAAATTACTCTGTATTCTTTTAGTTGACTGGAATCTGGCTGCATGCCTTGGCTGAGCTTTTGCATCGCGATAGGTTGATCAAACTGTGCAGAAACATGCTGACGGAGACTGGACCCAGACTCATGAAATGATAGTTTAAGTAAAAATGAGGTGGAAAAATTACATGATGTGTCAATGAGATGTTTGCTTGGTTTCCATTCATTTCTACTGAAGTCCAAAAACACTTCCTCACTCTGTAGTTTATTTTATTTTATTGTACTATATATTTTAGGTTTACTCTGGCTTCCTCCCACCGTCCAAAGACATACATGTTAGGTTAATTGGTCACTCTAAATTGCCCCTAGGAATGAATGTGAGCATGAGTGGTTGTTCATCTCTCTGTGTGTGGCCCTGCGATGGACTGGTGAGCTGTCCAGGGTGTACCCTGCCTGTTGCCCAAAGCCGGCTGGGATAGGCTCCAGCTTCCCCACGACGACCCTGAATTGGATTAAGCGGTTCAGAAAATGAATGAATGAATGAATATATATTTAAGGTTTACTCCGGCTTCCTCCCACCGTCCAAAGACATCCATGTTAGGTTAATTAATTAGTCTAAATTAACTTAGGGGTGAGTGTGAGTGGTTGTTTGTCTCTGTGTTGGTCCTGCGATGGACTGGCGAGCTGTCCAGGGTGTACCCTGCCTGTCGCCCAAAGACAGCTGGGATAGGCTCCAGCTTCCCCGCGACCCTGAATTGGATTAAGCGGTTCAGAAAATGAATGAATGAATGAATATATATTTAAGGTTTACTCCGGCTTCCTCCCACCGTCCAAAGACATCCATGTTAGGTTAATTAATTAGTCTAAATTAACTTAGGGGTGAGTGTGAGTGGTTGTTTGTCTCTGTGTTGGTCCTGCGATGGACTGGCGAGCTGTCCAGGGTGTACCCTGCCTGTCGCCCAAAGACAGCTGGGATAGGCTCCAGCTTCCCCGCGACCCTGAATTGGATTAAGCTGTTCAGAAAATGAATGAATGAACGAATGAATATTTTAAGTTTTTCTCTTTGCATTTAATTTCTTTTAGTTTTTCCCCAGTATACTTTTTAATGCTTCTCCAGCTGTCATGCTTTAAATGTCTTCTCCAAAACACTTAAAATGATCTTGTAAATGAAATGTGCTGTACAGACAAACGTTGACTTTCACATAGACATATTTAAGTGTAGATTTTTAGAGAAAAATCAAGAGATCACCTGTTTTTCTGTGCAGAAGCTGTTATCATGGCACGTTTTAACCCATATTTCTTACAGTTCATTACACACACATTAGTGTTATCAGACACAGAATAACATCTGATGAAGGAGGTTCAAAGAATCTCTAAAGATAAAATCACTTATTGTGACCACTGTATTAACACAGACAAACAAGACAACCTTACATGTTCAGACTCTGAGTCAATAATCACCAATAAACCAGACACCCCGAGACCACACTTTGGTCTGAATTTATCTGTTCAAATCATGTAAATCACATTATCTGAATGCAGATAAAGCCTCCTTTGCTTAATGCCAGCACACAGGAGGAGAAAGATTTCACTTTAGCCAAACTTTCCAGGATTAATAGTGAAGATGAAGAAGCGGAGGAAGTGAAGCGATGGACTGAAACTGGCAACAGAGAAAAGTTGGCTCTCTCTCTGCTGCTCTGTTAGCATCGATGGGACTGTTCAGATTTATCATTCCCTAATGGACCATGAAGCCATCAACACCAGCGAATCCTTCAGAGTTATCACAGCACCAGTAAATTAGAGGAAAACTCTGCTCTTCAGAAAGACGGCTGGTTTTACATTGGCTGTGTTCCAGATAAACGCAGAAGGATTTACAGAACCGTACGGCACGAGATTTGAGATGAGACGCTTTCCAAAGTATTGTTTTTCCAAGCGCTCATATAAATTCAAACCTTTACTGGCTTCCTATTCCTTAACTCCATGAGATCCTGGATTTATGCTCCCACCTTATGTGGAAGGTCAAGTTTTGGCAGCAAAACGACAAAAAAACAGAAAACTCAGCAACATTTATATAAAGACTGAGAGGATATTGAACAAGACAGAAAGAGAATAAAAACTATTGAAATATTTCAGTCAGATCAGTTAATTCAGTGTTGGAGAAAGAGGGAAACTCATTGTTACTATCCAGTAAAACACAGATTAATGGAATGAAAGATAAAAAAGAGCTAAATGACATCTGAGTTTGGACTGAAGCCTGCTTTTAGTTTCTGTCTCTGGGTCCAAATATCACATGTGTTTAAAAATAACATCCCAAATAATGAAATTCTGTGTTTCCAAGCAAATGTAAGCTGTGTTCTTCTGTATTCTTGTCATGAAGCTAAACACTGTGAACTACATCATGTAGGGAAAATCATAATGCAACCTTTTACAACCCGACCTAAGAAAAACTGGGGACAAAAGAGCTTTTGTTTTTGTTAATCTTAAATCTGTATTTGGCCTATAAAAGAAAAAGAAAAACATTTAGCTATAAATATGGGTCAAATTCTGGTTATGTCTTCTGCGTCCTGGTGTCCATTAGGGGTCAGGAAACATATCAGATTGTCCACAAAAGGGTTTTCAGTGAAGTTTCTACCATAAAGTGATGCAACATGTCTCAGAAACTGTCTGTATGGGATATGATTACTTTAGGTTAAAACAGATTAGTTTTGTTTGCTGATGGGTGAAATAATGAGCTAAAGAACTCTGCTCTCTGCATTCCTTACTGATAAAATGGTTTAGTAATTGTACGATGTAACATTTAAGCTAGAAAGAAATGACATTTTTCTGGCTGAGCTTCTAAAATGCCACAAGTAAGTATAAAAGTACTGCATGTGCTTTGGAGCAGAAGTGTTCTGCCATGCCGCGCGCGTAAACGTCTCTGTCATCAGTTAGTTACAGAGCATCAGAGGCAGGCTGGATTAATATTAATGTGCTGTGTGCAGTTTGCTGATTTCACTTTAAATTATTTGCCAGACAGGCACCTCTTTCTGCCTGAAGGATCATGGTGCAGCTTAGAGAGAGAGAGAGAGAGAGAGAATTGCGTAAAAAGCTTCCTCAGTTGACTGACAGGTCTGATCATGTAAGACCATTTATATTCCAGAATAATGTTATTATTTTTGGAATACTTGCTTTTAACAGATCACCCATGTTCTAGTTTAATATCTTATATTGCACCTGAGAGGGAGTAATGTGCTCTGGATTGCCCTGTTCCATATCCACTCATAGTTCCACATATTGGCGCAAATGAAAATCGGAAAAAAACGCAAACTCATCTGAATGGTGTTGAACTTGTATTGCTGTGCAGTCCGCAATAAACAGCCACAAGATGGCGCTGTTTGATACATCATGCCACCGACCTGAAAACATCTGTAAACTTTCTGTTCAGTTGACGAGATCACATAAAAAATTGTTTTATTTCGCACTTACTTCCAAAATGAACATTAAGGTGAATAAAACAGATGAAAAGTCCTGCAAAACGCGATTATTAAGACTGAAACTTGACAGGTTGGTTAAAAAGCTCTTTAAAAGGTATGACAAATCTCTTAAACATCACTAAAGAACATTTATGGTAAACCTTTTAGTGGGATCCTGCGCTCAGCAAACGTGACAAGTTGCATGGAGACCACCGACCTGCAGACTGTAATTGAAAACGTCATTTTGCTGCTCGCAGCTTTAGTTAAAGTTTGTGCCACGCAGCACTTTATGAAAATAAATACTTGAATTTGATGGAAAGAAAATCGAACCTAATTCAATTAAAAGAAACAAAAAAGGCAAAGATGGAGCATCTTAGATGATTAACTGGCTCATTTCATGATGTGTTGCAGCTTATAGAAGCCAACATTTGTCAAAAATGTTCACAAACAGCAAGTTTTTAATGAAAGAGTTTGGTTACAAACAGAATTAAAAATAAAAAAGGATGACAGGTCTGGAAAGCTCTCCTGGGACTGACTTGGGTTTCTTTAGATGACTTTATTTTCTAATATTTGCATCACTATTTAATAAAAGAACAAATACAAACAGAGGTACTTTTTGTAGATTGGGAACAGATGAATGGTGAGCTCCTGTACCTTATCAGAGGCAGCAGACGCCCCTTGCATGCTCCGACCCCCCCAGCCTGCTGCTGCTTGGCTTATCAGCGCTGCTGCTGCTGATGCTGCTGGATGCTGCACGGAGGCGCAGCGCGGATCCAACTGAGGATTTAAGGATGGAAACGTGAGAACACTGGGACTGCTGAAAGCCAGTTGCTTGCAAAGGAACAACCCAGAAGAACACTAGTAAACACTTGTAATGTCCATGTGATCCATGACATCAGCCCCACGGAGGGACGCCGCCGCCCGCCTCGCAGGAGGACCGTGAAGTCGCTGGAACGGGATTTTACTGATGCGCGTCAACACGGATCAGGTTGTGTCTGCGTGTCTCTAACTTACCTGGCACGAGGATTTCTGCTTATTTCTGGCTGGGAGCGGCGGCGCACGGGCTGGAAGAGTTGATTTCCAGTCCAAAGTTTGCATCTGCCCATGCTGGGATTGTGTGAGGAGCCGCTGATTGGAGCTGAACGCGTCTTTCGCGCACAGTGGATTCTGGATTAATGTTGTCTGTGTGATCACGGCAAGTAGTGGAGCAAAGTGCGTGTCTAAAGTGTCAAAGCAGGTGCCTGCAGTGCTGACACATGCTCCAAGTGGGAGCCGGGAACACATGAGAAGGACTGGCCGGGTGTCTTGCTGGGGGAAAGTTTGTGACTGGGACGCGGCGGAGGATGTTTCCAGCGCACCTTTCTTGACGTCCCCTGAGCACGCTGAGCTCACTGATTTGCTCCTGCACGCGGTGTGAATGTCGATCCAGACCATTTGTGAATGGAAATGTGATTCAGCGTCCAGGTTAATGGAGAATGTGTTTGCAAACTGTGGAGCCCTGCTCTGGCTGGAGGGGAGAGCGGCGGACACCTCGATCCCTTCTTGGAACCACAGGTGTTCCTTGTGAAAAGGTAGGCTGATTTCTTTTTTACCAACAAAAACTCCGCAACTACGAATTTAAGTCCTTAAGAAACCATTTTTAGGACTTTTTTTCCCCTCAAAGGTCCTGTAGAGTTTGCAAGAGGAATCCCTCAGATTTTGCCATGCCATGTAAACTGTTTGTAAAAGTTCCACTTTGGACACAAAAAGCTTCATATATAAAGTGTAGAAAACCATAAAGAGGCTGCAGAAGGTTGAAGCTTGTGCTCTCAGTGCAGCCTACAGCAATCCTTCCAGGCTTTGTGTTAAAACAATACAACATTTTAAAGGTGTTTGAGTGTGAGCAAACAATCAGCTGTGAGTTTAAACTCATCACATGGTGACTGGAGCAGGAAGCTGAAAGTCAGAGATGATCCTTTCGACTGTCTTGCCCCTCAGCCGTTCCTCTGCTGTAGATGAGACAGGACAAAAATCCTGTTTAAGCACAACTAAATGTTTGTGAAGACATTTTAAACACCCAGACTGATCACTTTGTCAAAGAAAACTTCATGAATTTCTTTCTATTTTTTTTTTTTTCCAGTGACCTCAAATCCCAAAATGCCGAAGTGTGGATAGAGAGCTGACCTGTATCTTCCTCCCTGTGACCCCTCTCCTCATCATTTCCTTGTCATCATCCTCCCATTTTCCCCTTTTTCCACTTCCTTCTTCAGCTTTATGCTTCCCTTCTTCAACTCTTAATAAAAAATTTGTCCATCTTTTTTTGGTCCTCCATCCTTCTCTAACATCTCTCATCTCTTCCCTCCATCTCGCTGGCATCTTCGTCCTCTCCTCTTTCCTCTTCCTCCCCAAAGACCCACCACCTCCTCCTTTTCCTCGCCCCGCAGCACACATGCAGGCCAAGAAGCGGTACCTGCTCGTGTCTGTGGGGGCCGGTCTTCTCTTCCTCATCTACCTGTGGGCTCTGCAAATCGGAGAGTTCCAACAGCAGGCGTACCACTATCCCCAGTTTCCCCAGCATCACCAGTACCACCAGCAGGAGTATCACTACTATCATCAGAAGCAGAGTGTGTATCAGCCCCAGCCTCTGCCCCAGAGACACCAATCCAGACCAGTTAAACACTGGCCGGAGCTGAGTGAGCTGCTGGAGCCGTATCTGGAGGGAGGAGAGCAGGAGGTAGCCTGACTGGTTTCTTTTTTCTTCTGTAGAAAAGGACGACATGAAAATGCTAAAAATAGAAAGAAAATAGGAAACTGGCGTTAATAAAATAACCAGTTATGTTTTTAAACATACATTTCCCTCTTCAGATCAACTGGTTTTAGACATTTGTCTGGTCTTTGTACAGATTTATCCCAGAAACGTCCCAGTTTAATCAGCAGGAGTTGAGACTGTCTGAAAGACTGGTTCTTACATTACAGCTGAAATATTACACAAAATATTAGTTTTATAAAAAGTTACCAATAAAATCCTGATAATGTTACATTCATCACATCTTAAAGGTGGAGTATGTAAGATTTTCAATATTTTCTAAATAAATTAACTAATAAAATAACTACAATCATAATTAGAAAGTTTTTTTTTTTTTTGAACATGTAGGTTCCAGTCTGTCCATATTTGATGCTTTATTAAATTACAAGTTTAATTAATGACAAATGACAAAAAGCACTTTTTTTTACTGGTAGACAAGCATTTAAGAAGGGTCTTTGTCATTAATTAAACTTGTAATTTAATAACGCATCAAATATGGACAGACTGGAACCTACAAAAACTGTCTAATTATGATTGTAATTGTTTTTATTTAATTTTTTTTTTTCAATATTGAAAATCTTACATACTCCACCTTTAAAGAGCTCACATCACTCATTTTCTCACTTATTTTTCTTTAAGAGAGTTTTTTTTTAGGACAGTTTCAGTGCTAACAAGGGAGGCAGTAGTTTCCCTTCAAGGCTTCTCTCTCTCTGGAGTCTGTGCTGACATTGCATGGTGGAAACATCAGAGCAGGATGGGTGTTTTTTTGCAAACATTTGATCAAATTTAACGTCTTCTCCACGCTCTCCATCATATCTGTTATGTAATCATTTTTCTCTTAAAGCAGTTGCATCTCCTGACTTCGTTCGCACTTGATCACCACCGAGTCAAATGAGCCTTTTCCCCTCGGATGATGTCTGGTTGTCTGATGTGAAAATTAGGCCTGAACTCTTCCACGGTGAATTGCTCAGTTTACCCAGATCGTTCACCTAATTGGCCACAAATTGTTGAGGACAGGAAGAAGCTGTTCATTGTTTGTCTGAGGTGTATCAGGCTAAACGAGGCAAGCATTACACAAATGGGTCTCATGGTGACGGTATGTGACAGAAGAAAACAGCTTTTTTTTTTTCTTTACAAATCAGACATTTTAGAGAGTCCAGGAGCAGTTTCTGTTGGTGAGAATAACTTCAACTTAATAAATACTTTGGATTTAAGAGCTCTGCAGACCTTTTTAGTGGACAAACACTAAAAAAAAACAACTCACAGTTAGAGCAGTGTGCAAATACGGCTTAGTGAAAGGTCATTTAAGGCAGTGTTAGAGCTGAACTTTTATACATGAAGGGTCACAGGGTGGGCTCGTATTTTAAAGACACACTATAGAACTTTTGCCATTGTTCCCGTCACGCGCCCCCTATCAACTAATTCGACATCCATCTTGGATCCTATCTGACCTGTTGGCTCTCTCCAGCCAGCTAAAGACGATTCATCAACATTGTGTGTTGAAAACAGCCAATTCCTTATTATACCGTGAAGCGAAACGGCACATCTCAGATGTAAAACTTGCATCGTGCCATTTCTCAGCCTTGGGATGCTGCTGGACAGCAGCAGCTCTAGAAATAGAGGTGATAGATGTCACTGTTTCATACAACAAGTTTAAGACATGAAATTTTGAGGTCAAAGCATTACGTAATGCGTCTTTAAGAGAGGAAATGATTGAGTTCACACACACTTGCATACACTGCTGTGATAACTGGTCACATTAGAGCAATATGAGAAATAAACCATCTTAACATAAATAACTTCAATCACCAAGTGAAACATTTTGCAATAGATTTGAAAAGTTCAATGGAAAAGTGAGTTGATGTGGTAGCAAATAGAAAAATGGCTTTCCCTCTTGTCCGTCTGACTTATCTGGCTGTGGAGGTGGACTGGATCTTTGTGTCAGACCACAACGACTTGTGTAACCAGCTCTACATTGGGGCTGGGGTCTGTCTCGGCCTGATTTATGTACTTCCTCTTGACAAAAAAGTCAGAAATGTCTTCCTTTCTCTTCATTTGTTTCTTTTAATCCAAAATAAGCTGATTACGGACAATGCTTCTCCATATTTCCATCCTGTAGCTTTCATTTAGAATCAACTTGGAGCTTTGCAAACCACTTGTTTAAATGAAACTGGATCGTGTAGCTCTAGCCTAATCACAACTAAATATCCTGGAAACCGAGGCACTCTTTGAATATCTTTTATTTTCAGCTTCAATATGAAAATGGTCTTTAATTAAATTGATATGTGTCATGGAAAAAATTACCCAACTGTCTGGATGAGTTGGGGAGAAGATTAAGACAGTTTATTATAATAGGACAAGAAAATTAACAGATGAACAAAAGAAGAATAAAATAGTCAGAGCTGCAACCGGAGAAACCGTTTAGAAGACAGACAGAGTTCTGATCTAAAGAGGAGATAAGAACCTTTTGAAACCTTAGTGAGGAAGACGTCAATGGTTGTGATGAATCTGTTGTTTCCTGAAACACTAAACATGTGATCCTATCCAAGGCTTGTACCAGAGACTGTCTGGCAGCTTTCACCTGACAAGGTCCATCTCTCGATGTTTAGCAGGTTCCAAATATCGTAATGTTCTACGCCTATGTACTTTTGTGACCAAAAGAGCACCTCATATAGCTTTACCTCAAGCAGAGGAATCACATACATACTTGTGGACAAAGCATCTTACTAAAAAGACATCCGGTCTAACTGACCTCAAATCCCAGGGATGTCACAAAAGTGAGACCTTAATATGAGCAGTAAGAATAATATATGGAGTTAATATAAGTATCAAAGGTAATATATGAGATTATTAAATTCATTCATTCATTATCTGAACCACTTAATCTGATCAAAGGGTCGCGGGGGAGCTGGAGCCTTTCCCAGCAGCCTTCGGGCGAGAGGCGGGGTTCACCCTGGACAGGTCGCCAGTCCATCGCAGGAGATTAATATATAACATATGAAATTTCCACGACAAGATGTTTTCCCTAAATATAATAAATGAAGATTAAATAGGATGGTTTTCCTACATCATCTTAAAACAAATATAGTGCTGCCATATAACTATGTTATCACTGCTGCGTAGCTTTACACTAACATTAGGTCAATAATCTTATGTAACATTATTAGTTATAGTTTCACAGGGACAAAAGAAAGAAATATGCAACCAAATGTGAATTTTTTTTAAAAGATAGATGGAGATTTGAGTGAAAGAGTTTATTTGAGCACAATGACAACTGTAAGATTGGCATCATCAGGAAACTACTTCAAAATTGACTTTAAACTAGTGTAGTGATACTGGTGATCCATGTGTGTCTGGAACAACGTTTCTTTTTTCCTCCTCCTGTGATCCATCAATCACCAGAGTTGGCACCTGGGGTGTAAAATCAGATTTCCCAGGTGGCCAGAGCCACCTTAGGCCCCCCTCTGGCTCCGCCCCTGGTGGGCTTTTTAACACAACTACAACATCAGGAGTGTTTGTCAGTGGTGAAGTTTTATTCATGTTTGTCAAAGAACAAAGTTGTTTAATATGTTTTTAACAGTGGATTGACAACAGAAACTTTTAATCCTCTGCGTGTCTGTGTGTTTGTGTGTGTGTGTGTGTGTGTGTGTGTGTGTGTGTGTGTACAGGAGGACAGCCCTCAGCTCCACCACCAGCACACCTCTCCCCGCGAACGACGGGCGATCCGTGACAACATTTACAAGTACAAGCGCTGCCGCATGGAAACCTGCTTCGACTTTGCTCGCTGCCAGTCTGGCTTCAAGGTTTACATCTACCCCCCGCAGAGAGGGGACGAGATCTCGGAGACCTATCAGAAGATCCTGACCTCCATTGAGGAGTCCCGCTTCCACACCAAGGACCCTTCGCGGGCCTGTCTGTTCATTCTGGCGTTGGACACGTTGGACAGGGACCAGCTCTCAGTTCAGTATGTCCAAAACGTCCGATCCCGCATCCACAGCTTGCCACTGTGGAACGATGGCAGGAACCACCTCATATTCAACCTGTACTCTGGAACGTGGCCAGACTACACAGAGGAACTGGGATTTGAGGTCGGCCAGGCCATGCTCGCCAAGGCCAGCGCGGATGTTGTCAACTTCCGGCCCAACTTTGATATTTCCATCCCTCTGTTTTCCAAGGATCACCCACTGAAAGGGGGCGTAACGGGCTACCTGACGCTGAACGACGCGCCCCCTTCCAGGAAGTACCAGCTGGTTTTTAAGGGGAAGCGGTACCTGACCGGCATCGGCTCAGAGACCAGGAATGCTCTCTATCACGTCCACAACGGGGAAGATATTATTCTGCTGACCACTTGTAAACACGGGAAAGACTGGGAGAAACACAAGGACTCTCGATGCGACAGAGATAATGAAGACTACACAAAGTAAGACCCTTTTTAAATCTGTCTTTCCCTGTCTCCCTCTGCGTGCCAGGCCTGACAAACATGTGCTTTTTAATGCCAATTTAGATGATTCATTACATGGAGCTCTTCATGCTCTCTCAGTGTGCCAGCTGTCATCTTTTTTTTTTTTTTTTTTTTTTTTTGGACATTTGATCCTGTACATGAACTTTTTGTGTCTGTATAAAGATCAGCCAGGCATCATTTTGCAGGATGTTATCAGCTTCTGCTGTTTAAAAATGCACCGTGTTTTTGCAACATTGCATCTCCTTACAAGTGCTTGCATGGTTTGTGAGCAGGTGTGTGCTTATTAAATTCTCTTGAGCTCTGTAATTCCAGATTATTAGCTGCAAACTCTGCTTCTTCAGAAAGTTAGTGACTGTGGCTGCTGTGTGTGAAGCGCCTCTTCTTTGAGGGGAATCCATCGGACTGGTTGCTTTTATGCAGAAATGTCCCATCTTGTCAGAGGAGTTGAACTGTATTGTTGCTTTGCCTCCTGAGACCAAGTGCACCTTCATTATGTGTGTGTGTGTGTGTGTGTGTGAGGAGACGATAAGGCAGCAGGAAAGCTGAGTCATGACTGCGAAAAGACAAAGTTTGGTCTGCTCAGCTCTTCGCTGAGAGAAGAGATCTGAGCTGGGAAGTGGTTTCCTCTTTGGAAATGTCTTGCTGGATGTGACGGCTGAAGACAGCGAAGTATTTGCAAATGGAGTAAAATGAGGTCAAGACGCGCAACTTCTTGTTTTTTTTTAAAATATCCCCTGAACATCTTTGTCTATTAGTTGCTTATTTCAGCTTTAGAAACATCTGAGGCCCACAGACAGAAACCTGCAAAGTAGTGCCAAAAAGCAGCTGGAATTTAACACTTCTGTATACTCTGCATTCTGTTAAATATCAGGCTAGTCTGGCAGTTTTTAGTTTGGCTCTTTTTTAACGAATCTGAAGTAAACAGTGTTGTCTCACTCAGATAAGGAATAGTCTGAGGAAAACCTGCTCAAGTCTGATCAGTATCTTCTAAATGTCTGCAGACCCGACTCATGTTTATGTATCTTAAATAACACATGTAAAACGGATCCAGCCTCGGATTTCATGGTGTAACTTTTCATACGTAGGATGTTGTATTTGTTGTCATGAAGTGACACCAGTAAGGTTGACCTCAGATCAACAGCAGCGTTGTCACCATACTAAAATTTCGGAGTCGATACCGATACTAAGAATAGTTCTCTGTACTCCAAACTACTTTTGATACTACACAGAGGGTAAAATAACACTTCTTTTTTTGTACGTGAAAGTTAAGTTATAGGAAGAAAAATGGAAATAAAAGAAGAGACTTTAACAATAATAAACGCATAATTTTAAAGCTCTATTAACTCATGCAGCTTTAGTCTTCTGAAACTGCTCACTGTCAAGTAAAAAATACAAAACTAAATCTAACTTCAACCTTTGTTGTTCAACCATAGTGTCTATCAACTTTTTTTTTTTTTTTTAACACCATGAGTCTGAAGATCATTTGGATTATTGATCATGTCTCGAGCTTCTTGTTTTTATGTGAACTTTTAATCACTGAGTTGTGTCTGTTTAGTGTGTGTTTATATTGTAGATCACACCCCAATACTTACTATTTGTACAGTTTTAAATCTGACTACAAACCCTTTGTCGAAATCTGAATGCACCAGAAGTACGAATAGTTATTATTATTATTTTTTTCTTGTCTTTTGCTCCTGAGGAAGAAATAATTTCTTTCGGATCTAATGGCTCCCCAGTTAATTTAGCCTGATTGGGGCTCAGTGAGTTGGTAAGAAATGAAAAACCAGGACAAAACACTGTTATGAGTCATATTTGGGTGGTAATTCTCTGTGAGTTTGTATATATGAAGCGAGGCCGTGGTGGTTACAGTCACATAACGCATCAAGATGTGAAAATGCCCACTCAGGACTTTTCTTGTATCATTTAGCCCTTTGTACACATACAGCCTGCAGTTAGAGCCTGCAGACATGGTGTCACTTCAAAAGTAATACGTTGCAGACACAATGCTGCTAATGGACTGCAGTGTGTTTCTGAAAGCGCAATCGCAGTAATCACAGGCGCACAGTTAAATTTCTCCGTGCCAATAGCAACACTTTATCGGCTGCCGCTCACATGCTGAGAAGAGACGTCTCCACAGTGAGAAGCAAATTTTCCCATCTGGAGCTGATAAGATAAAAAGAAGAATAAAAGCATGCAGATTGTCCACGTGACCAGTTGACTGTGTTCACTGGGAGCTTTTCTTTTGCATCAGCTTGGTTTTTCTGTAGGTTGTTGCTTTAAATAAAACTTCCCGCAGAAACAAGCAGACAGCAAATGCCCCCCCTTAACCTGCTGGCTGTCTGCATATTAATGGGAGGTTGGAGTGCATGAAAATAGGCTGATAAATGAATATAACTGGGAAAACTGGTGTTTTAATGTGCAGCTGCAGGAAAGAAAAACAAAAAGGTTCAAATCAGTTAATAAACAACACATTGTTTGTTACATGTAGGTGTTAAAAGAAAATGCGGTGTGCACGACCCGCTGAATAAATCAGACTGATGGATGATGGAGTCCATTAACAAACAGAAAAGTGTTTAAAAGGCTGCTTCTCTAATTAAATAGTGCATTAGTTCTTTCTCTTTCTGGGACTCGCCTGATACCAAACACCAAATGTTTGGCTCTCAGTAACTCTGGTTTCTTATAATTGGAATGAAAGTTGGACTTTTTTTCCAAGGGGGTTTGAAAGTTTTAATCCAACAGATGAAAAACTGTGATTTCTGTCGCCGATTCTTTCATTTAAGTAGCTGTAAACGGCATTACAGCAAACATTCAAACTATGAAAAGAAAACCAGAAAACTTGATTCAGAAACACATCTGCTTTGCTGTTTTTGTTGTCATTGTTTCTCTTTTTTGTTTTCCTTCTTTGTTCCAACTTTTAAGGCTGTAATAATCTGATTAATGAGAATAATCAGAAAATTGTTATTAATTTATCAGATACTTCAGATGCACTTCTAAAATGCAACATTTATAAAATGCTTGTCTATATTTATTTTTGGATTCTGTAAATGTAGTCACACAACGCCCTGTTACTTTCTAAACATCTGGTCTTGTTGAAGATGGCGGTCTTAGCTGTGGCTGCTAATGTGAAAGCTGTAAACTGGATCACGCTCTGACTTCATGGTGCAGAAGGAACATCGTGTTTTTTTCTGTTCTGATCACGTTGAGACGTGGTCACTTCTTACTTTCCAGCATCTTCAGTTAAAAGGCTGGATGCAATGTTGTCTTTTGCACATACACAGATGTATAAATAAGTAAATAAAAGCTAAATAAATGAGATATATGGGTCTATATACACAGAGTAATGGAATATAAAGCAGAGATCTGTGTGTTTTAATCTGATTTCTCGTATAATTTAAACTTCCATTATGTTGTTGCAGTAAACCCTGATTACATTTCTGTAATTGAACCAAACAGCTGCCGAACAATTGGATAAATCATATCTAATTGCTCTAATTTACTGGTTTGATGTGGGTCTTTCTTTTTCTTGAAAACTGCCATGCCTGTACAGCTCAGGGTAGAAGCTGCATTTGAAATGCCTGCAAACAACAAAGTGTACCGTTAAATGTAGCTTGGAAAAAAAGTTAATTTATTGAAGTTAATTTATAAAAGTTAATTTATTGTCTTTACTGGAGATAGAAGTTGCTATACTTGAACGTGTTGTAATATAAATGACCCAACTGGCTCGACTGTAACGACGTCTTTGGCTGCACGTGTTAATCCACCACATTTTTTTTTTTTATCAACAAAGCTTTCAGTAAAAATGGTATAAGACCTTTATCATCTGGAGTCCAGGGAATAATTCTCAACTTTTGTGAGTTTTTTATATTTTCACTTTCAATCAGTTGACTTTGCTTTGTTTGGTATAATTCTGTGCAGCACAGCTTCACGTTCGATTCCACAAGTTTGTCATTTTGACTTATTGTGTAGGAACAGTGGACCTAAATTCAGACGAAAATAAACATAAATTCCAAGTTGGAAAAGAGACCCTTTTTGTGTGAAAATGCATAACAACAGTTGTTCTTAAATTATTTAATTTATTTAAAAAATGTGTACATATACAAGAAACAACAAAGTTACAACTATTTTAATTCATAAAACCATTTGCTAGCAATCACTGTTCCTAGAATTGGTGGTTTTGCATTCCTTCTTGATCCAGATGTGTACTAAACATGATACTTAAGCTGCTAGTTTTTCCCAATATTAAAAATGATATAAAATTTTTATTTTGACAAACTACAATTGTGATTTTCAGGCCTTTCCATTGAAGAGTGTTGAGTGCTTTTGTTGGGTTGCCAGGTAGGTTTACGAGTTTTCTGCTTGCTGGGGACGACTTTTTGAAACCCTTTTCCCTGATTTACCTTTCTAAGTTATTGCAAAATTCTGCATTTCAGTTTTTTGCTATCAGGGATGGTGGTATTATTTTTGTCTCCTTTTCCATCCATATCGCACCGTTTTTACTTGAAAAAACTGGTAACATGATCCCCTATGTCACGTCCGAAGACATACAACTACTGCAGAACTCGGCGGCACGAGTTCTGACAAGGACCAGGGGGCGGGAACACATTACACCTGTTTTAAAGTCGCTGCATTGGCTCCCCGTGCATTTCAGGATTGATTTTAAGGTTCTTTTAGTGGTTTATAAATGTCTTAATGGTCTTGGGCCTTCTTATTTATCTGACCTGTTTTTAAGGTATGAACCCTCGCGGACCCTGAGGTCCTCAGGTACCGGCCTTTTAGTTCTTCCTAAAGTTCGTACCAAAACATATGGCGAGGCCACATTTCAGTATTCCGGGCCTCGCCTATGGATCAGCCTGCCTGAGGGCCTCAGGGCTGCAGAGACTGTTGATGTTTTTAAAAAAACGCTCAAGACCAACTTTTTAGTTTAGCTTATAACTAAGCTTTAACATTCTTATATTAACCCATATTTTATTTCTTCTTTTTAGTTAATTTTATTTATTTATATATTTTTTATATTTTTATAATATGGATTTTATTTTTGTTTAGTTTTCACTCCAGCTCTCTCCTCATTGGGGTCCTCTTCACCAAGGGCTGCTCCTGCTCTGACTGCTTGGGTGTTGCAGTGGGGGCTCTCCCTGTCTGGTGGGTTGGGATCCAGCGCTGCAGCCTTACGGTTGTGGCGTGGGTCCTGTCTGCCCAGACCCGGGTGGCCCCCATGGTGATGGCCTGGGTGGTCTTGGGTGGGGGTAGCCCTTTGTGTAGAGGCTCCCTGAGGATATCGTTTCCTTATCTGGTGCACATCTGGTGCAAATGCACCTGGCCATTCATCTTCTTTTAACTGTTACAGGGCAAATAGGGCATGGGTGAGGGTGGTTGTGGGTGGGTGAAAGGGGATGTGTATGTGTGTTAGTGTTTTATCTATTTTTATCTATTTTGATGTAA
This sequence comes from Telmatherina bonti, assembly GCF_933228915.1. Classification (NCBI taxonomy): domain Eukaryota; kingdom Metazoa; phylum Chordata; class Actinopteri; order Atheriniformes; family Telmatherinidae; genus Telmatherina; species Telmatherina bonti. The sequence goes on along the minus strand of NC_136614.1, from coordinate 13,850,599 downwards.
ATTGTTTTATAATGTAAAGCACTTTGTATTGTTTTTAAGCACGAAAAGTGCTATACAAATAAAGTTTGATTTGATTTGATGTAAATGCGCAAAAAGGGTTTCCATTACACTTTTGCTGAATCCGATACCTTCTATATTGACATGTCTGCGTAGAAAGTGTTTTTTTTTTTATTTTTTTTTTTTTTACTGTAATTAAGGTTTTACGTGGTGTTTTTTTTCTTCTTTTTTTTAACCATTAGTTTGGTTTTACTTGCCTGTCAAGCTATGTTGTTTCTTATTGTTCATGAGATCTGGACTCACTGGCCCAACTGTCGACTCCAGGTTGTTCATCTTTTTCTTGATTGTATGAGCTACTGTAGTTTACTTTGTTGTGACGTGAGATTCTGCAGCTCTAGTGTTTGTAAAATATACTCCATCTTTCCAGTTTTGTTGGTACTGTGAAGAGATTGCAACTGTTGATGCTTTTCAGTAATTTCATGAACAATTGCAATTTTGTCCCAATTAGTGGCATCATTTTTTCTTGTTTTAACAAAATTTGCATGAATTGATGTAGTTTTAATTCATAGAATGAAAACATTTTAGTTTTTTTGCAAGAAAAACCTTTTAAATCTTTAGAAAAACCTCTATCTGGACTTGCAAAGTCAAGCATTTTAGGTTCCAACAATCTTAGAAAAACTTAAGTAAAATCCTGAAGGGAATGCTTGTTTATGCATCTGTGGCTGTCTTTCAAAGAACTACTCGGAACACATATTCTGCTTTTGCTAAATGGTGCCAATTTGCCAAAAATGTAAACGTGACCATTATTTTGGCCGTAGCTCGCAGACTGGGGATGTTCTTCCCATTTACAAGTCTTAAAGTTTTTTTGTGAATATCAACCCATCTGGAGTTGAAGAAAGTTTAAAGTAAAACAGGATGGACAAAAGCCCTGAACGGTGAACAAATTGCATTTCCAGTTATGACTTCCTTATGATCATACAGTAAAATTTGCATCTCATATGGATAACATGACTACAGCCAGAGTACCAGTAATGGTAGGTAACTGCAATTTATTTTCTACAAGCAAACAGCCTGCCAAGACATATTCGATGAGTTATCTAGAATGAAATTTTCTGGAATTTTTACCCAAAAAATCTTAAAGATAATTTTATGACACTATAGCGTAATTCAAAACACAAAAACTGCAGTACAATAGTAAACCATTCATTTCTCTGTTGGTGTTATTTTGCCGTCATTTTAGATAATAATGTTAGAGTATTGGGGTTTTTGATATGATCTATAGTTCTGTAGCATCAGCGGTGTCACATGCATTATACAGACAGAAAATCTCCCACTGGAGTTGTGGCAGATAAACGTTGAAGTGTACAAGTTTGTTGTGGAAGCCACATGTCAGACCTCTTCCACCAGCAGAACAAACAGCTTCCCACTCTTTTGAATCACAGAATTGTGTCTGAGAGATCCTTCCTGCTTGTTTGCTGCTGCCTGCTCTGGTGTTTTACACACAGCACATCGATATAGACATCAGCCAGTGCAGCCGGGACTGGGGCAGTGGGTGATCTTACACAGCGAAGCTCCCTGATGAGCGCAGAAACCGACGGGGATCTTGGAGCCTCAGGGCGGTCGATAATTGCCCTCCAATTGAATTAAGCTGTGAATGAAGGGGATAGATAGAGATCTCGCCTCCCTCTGAGCGGCGCCGGGTTGAACTCAAGCTGTTTTACTGTACATAGATAACAGCTGCCTGAACCAATTAGAGCCTTGCTGTACTGAAGTGTCTCCCTAAAGACAGTTTGATATCAGAAACTGAGGGCTTAATTTACGAAGAGGCAGAAAGATGTTTAATTTAAATCTCTGTCACATCTTTCATGATAACTTTCTTCCTTGTTGACTTTGGTCAAAAAGAAGAAGATGAAGCAGCAGCGAGCCGGTCGGGAAGAGAGGTGTATTGTTTGTGCAGTAAATCCGTAAATCCTCCTGTGTTTTTTTTTTTTCCTTCCATCTCTTATCATCATCTCTTCTGATCAACCAGTCTTCTTTGGTTTGTATGTGAACCTTGAAGTTGTTAGCTCTTTCTCACTTTCTCATTCTCATTTATTTTCCATTGTGTGTCATTTTTTTTTGTCATTTTTAATCATCGTTCCTTTAACTTTTTACTCTCTCTTACAGATTTTAATGGCAGAATGGTTTGTTTATTGCTGTATTGGTGTTATTTGTTGGCTGTGTGATCAGATCTGGTTGTGGATTAATTTCTCCTTATGGGATTAATGAAGTGTTCAATCTGTCTTTTGTTAAATTTTCCAAAAAAAAACCCAAAAACTTTTAGCCTTTTTGAATGAAACTGAGTGAGAAAGGCCACCGTTTTCACACCTAAAGTAATGGTAATGACACACACCTCAAGATTTGATTCTTAGAATAGAGAAGGCGCCTCAGCTGCACCTCCTCACGTCTGAAGGGGAGAAAAGATGATGTTCACCTCCCATACCAGGAATTAAAATCTTTGCTTGCGCCAGAAACATGACTTTGGAGTGCAGAGGCGAGCAGTAATCAATGCATAATATCATAAAATAAACCATTTTTACTTCCAGCTCAGGTTGACATATTTAAATGTCCATTTGACGACTTATTACCCAATGAAAACACATCACATGGATTATTTTGTACATTTATGCTCTTATGAAGCAACAAAGTTTTATGCATGAGAAAATATTGCAGTTTATGTCACATTAATGTATAAAGTTTATTCACTACACTGAGCAGTCGAATAATAAAGCCTCCCCAATGAGAATCCAACAGAGCAAAGGGTGCATTACACACTGAGAAAGACTTTCATTCACACCTCCACTGGCTGGCTCGCCAAATAATAGCCCTGAAAACCTAATGGTGATCTGGAGATGGAGGGTTTAATAGATGGCTCTACTTTTCCACAGCTTTGGTGATGTAAGGAACATTTACGTATCCAGACACACTCAAGTGCATTACTGCTGCTCTTTTTCTTTGTCTGACACACACATATAGCTATGAAAGATGATGAATAGATATTTTACATGCAGTGATCTCACGCCGCTCTGTCATTATTCAGCAAATGTGTTTCCATTCATAATTGTTTCATAAAAAGTGAGCAAAGACGCTAAATGAATTAGTTATAATGTGCTTTCTCTGTTCAGTGGCTTTAAGTTGATGCATCGCAGTGTGCATTAAAAGACGCACAGCTGCTGTCACATCTGGGAATGTTTGGCAGCTGCAGAATCTAATATGTATGATGGGAGAAAAATGTCCGTCTGTATTAATTTGAATGTCAGCGGTGGTCTTGAGGGTGGCCTCTGCCGTCCACGTGCTGTAGAGTCGGTGAAGTTATTTCTTCCAGGCCTTGTGAGGTGTTGTATAAAAGCCCATTGAAAATCACCTGCCTAGGTTTGCACACTCTCCTTCCTCCTCGCTGTCATTTCACTCGCTTCTTCTCATCATCCTCCTGTATCCTCTTCTGTTCTCTCCCTGATTTCCTGATCTGCCTTTGCCCCCACACCCTCTATTTCTTTCTCTCTTTCAGCCCCCCTCTGCTCTTGCTCTCTGGCTTGCTGAGCTAAACCAAACAGTGGAGAAGGTTTTTTACTGCTGTTCTGTCTCAGTTCATCTTTGATGCAGGTCATGAAGAAGAGCACCATGAGGAATAATAAGAGTGCTGCTTTCAAAGGGGGAAAGGGGGGGACTAATTCAGGACTTCTAAGAAACCTGGCGTGATTGCTTTAGAGCAACAAAAAGCAGGCTAAACCAGTCTGTTTCTTTTAAATGCACATCGCCAGAGTAAGAAAAGGGACACGAGGAAACAAACATTTGGTATCCTTTTTTTTTTTTTTTTATTAGTTCCTCTAAATTAGTGACCCAGAATGATGTTTGCTTTTGTTTCTTTCACCCACTACCTCTTACACTGTGAAATCTCTTGAAAGCGTGCACGACTAATAGCTCATTAAATGAATAAGTCTCATAATTTGTGTTTCACAGCAACATTTAATGTGTTTAGCATTTACTCAGAATGGCAATCATGACAAAAGAGGGACTCTGAACTGAAGAAAATGGTCATTTCTGTCCACATCAAAATCCCTCAACCTGGAACTTTTAATCAAACTGTTCATGTCTGTTAAAACTTTTGTTTCTGTGCTTAAAACCAGATTTTAAAACAAGATACTAGATGCATCCATGGGCTTTACTGGAATATGTCACTAACAAAACAACAGTGAGATGATTGGTACTTTAAATTGTGTATTTATGAGACTTGACATGTGTTATTTAGGTTACATTCACATGGAGATGGAACAGATTTTGCATTTAAAAAATGTTTTCTGGAAAGATTGAATGGTTTCAAGAAACACATTCACAAAAAACCCTAAAAAAACCCTCTGAAAATGCTGTTGTGTAAATATGCCACATCTGTGGCCCTGAAATACAGCCACAGAATACACCAAGAACACAGACTAAGACAATGCACGTGGTAATTCTGTGCCGTGTAAACAAAGACATGAAGACGAAGATGGCGATGAATCGTGATTAAAAAAGAAACATTTGCGTGGACTTACGACAGGAAGAGTTTGCTGTAAAACCTGATAGTAGCTCAGTAGCTTCTCCTGCAGACGCGCAGTGCTGTAATTAGGTCTGAGGACTGAAGGCGTTGCGAAAGCCCACTGAAATGCAAGCGTTTTTTATTCTCTTCTTCTTATTATTCTTCTGTCAAATGAATTATATTTTTTGGGGCCTGAACGTACTCGAAAACTCACCAAATTTTGCCACACTGGAAGGTAAAAATTTAGTATTTTGGGGTGCTCAGGAGGATTCGGGCACATTTGAATGAAAATGCCACCAATTTTTGGTGCTCCGCCACTACATGTCATCGATCTTCATAAAAGTTAACACACATGTTCTACATGACAGGCAGAACAAAAAAAATCCTCTTAACATCATTGAAATAACTCCCATATAAAACAACATATCTGCCCTGAATTTGATGGTTGTCCCATCCTGAAGAGATCCATTTGTCAATATTTCAATTATCAATTAGCCCCGCCCCCTGGCCAGAAGTGTTGCTTTTTACTCAGGCACCCATTTCTCTGGCTTTGTGTACACCACCAAGTTCAAATTGGGTCAGAAAGCAGAAAACATGTTGGTGAAGAGTTGCAGTGAAAAGCATTGCACCACGCTGCATGGTGTAACTATGCTGCCATAATGAACTTTAACATGTCACCATGACATCTAAAATTATTATAAATCCCTCAGTTTTGATCTCATCACCATAAAACTTATAGGGATCAATAGGGGCCAGGTTTTGAACAGATTGATATGATTTCCAGTCTAAGCCTAAGCCTAGACTGGAAGTGCACTTCCAACAGGAAGTGCTTTTTTCATATTGAGTGGTTAATCTTCTCAACAATCAATCTCAAAAACTTGAAATTTCCTCACATGTCAAACCCTTTCAGATTAGCACATTAAAATACTCAAGTCCCTTTGCTAAACGTAGCCATGGCAAATGATGCTCCAATGCCATGAAACAGGAAGTACCTGTAACCAAGTCATTAAACCTTTGATTTCCACCAAACTTGGCAAGGGTGATGACAGTCATGCTAATAACTGAATTCCATAGAAAAATGTTGAAAAAAATCCCAATATGGATGAATAGTGTCCCCTAGAAAATTTAATTCAATCAGCCCCACCAACTCAATTGACTGACATGCATGAAAGTTTTGTACACAGGTACTCCATGTCAAGACCGACTAAAAAGCCTCATGGGAGTATTGGCTAAATTAAACTCAAAGTCGGCTATTTTGAAAAGGGTGCCAATTTTGGGGTCATTTTGGTTATTTTCTATGCCACGCATTTTAATGAACTCGTCCTTGGGCTTTTATACAACTGATGCTAAAACTGCTCAGCATGCTTTGGTGGCATGTGTGATTAAAATTTGTGTTATTCGTTAAAAAAATCCAAGGCGTGTAGGAGGCCTTCCCAGCTGCTTACAGCTTTCTAGTTTTGTTATTGTTGCTGCTGTTGGCACATATGCACATGTCAGGTTAAGGCAGTGGTTCCCAAACTTTTTCTGCAGGGCTTCCTTTTCATCTGCAACAATAATGTCAAACCCCATTGGTGGTCATATAAACCAAAGAAACACTCTGAGAAATATGTCATTAGTTTAGTGGCTGTATTGTAGTGAACTATAGTTAAAACCACGTCAGTATTATTATCCATTTTTCTGCTTTAGTGTGAAATGTTCTAAACCAAGAATCTCTGCAAACTTCTTCAGGTGAGCTGAGTTTTCAATGAGACAAATGCTGCTTTAGTAAAACAACTCTGCTATATACAACAGCTGGGTGGTTTATTTCTAAAGTAACCAAAACCTTCAGAATTTCTTTGTACTCAACATTAAAAATGTTAAAAATGTCAACAAGTGGTGTTGTAACTTCTTTGGCTTCCTTTTTCATTATATTTGATGTTAATATTTTGATACATGCAAAAACTGTGGTCTTTTCATTACCCACTATTGATTATTACTATTACTCGACCATTACCTGGTCAAGCAGAGACAGATATGCTCCATTATATTTTATTCTCTTTTTTTTTTTTTTGTAGTACTTGAGTCATTCTCAGTTTTACAGGTTCAAATATTACGCTTCAGTATGTTGATGCACTAATCACAGGAATTTTACATGATGAATGTGGTCTGATGCGGACTCTGCATCGGTCTGTCGTGTTGAAGATGAGCCAAAAGGCTTATCAGTAGATTTATGTGCCCACCCTCACCTATGGTCACAATCTATATGTAGTAACCGAAAGAACAAGATAGCGCATACAAGTGGCCGAAATGAGTTTCCTTCACAGGGTGGCCGGGCTCAACGTTAGAGATGTGGTGAGAAGCTTGGCCATCCATGCGGAGCTCGGAGTAGAGCTGCTGCTCCTCCACATGGAGAGGAATCAGTTGATGTGGCTCGGGCATCTGGTTTGGATGCTTCCTGGACACCTTGCTGGTGAGGTGTTCTGTGCATGTCCCTCCAGGAGGAAACCCCCAGGAAAGACCCAGATCATGTTGGAGAGATTATATCTCTGGCTGGCATGGGAAGGCGCTGGGATCCCCCCTGATGAGCTGGTAAATGTGGCTGGGGAGAAGAAAGTGTGAGTTTACCTGCTTAAGCTGCTGCCCCCGGGACCTGACCCTAAAAAGGGGCTGAAAATGAATGGATGGAATGTGGTAAAGATGTAAGTGCGGGGTTAGGGTTAGTTTATACTAGTAGCCGAGGTCCTCAGACTTCACTTCCTTATTTCTACTTATCTTCCACCTTGTGCATGCTCAGGACAGAGGAATAAATCAAAATAGATGGAAGTAAACTTGTTAGATTTTTTCAAAGTATCAAAGTATCTTTGATAGTGATTAGTATTGCAAAATAAGACTGAACTCATTAAAACTGTTTTTCTTTCACTTTATTTGCTGTTTGGTTAAATTTAGGAATCACAACTGCTTTGCTAAATTAAAGAACCAAAACAGCCTGGTTCAGATTTTTTTTTTTTTTTTTTTTTTTTTTTTTAAAATCACGTTATCCTTGAAAAACTGACCCTAAAGGCTACTAAATTTGGTGTTGCTTTATGATGCCACTGTTCCTGACAAATCAGGAGAATATGACTCACTGTGAAGGTACAGTAAAAGTCCCGAGGGAATATTCTGACACTGATAGGCTTAATCAGCATTGTGTGATCTTGCACAGAACGAGCTTGCATGTAAAATGAAAGTATTCAACACACACAAATCTTCTGCAGCAGGAAAAGAAGTGGCACCAATCTAAAAGATACAATTTCAACCATGTTTCTTTTTTTAACCGTAAATTAAATTTGGGTGAATTTATGATGTATATTTCTAACATAGTGTATGTAATGTCTTTTTATTCAAAGAGAAATATTGATTTACTGGGACGACCTACAAAAACATCTTTTGGTTGGTTTCTATTTTATTTTCTTCTTTCCTTGCATTTCCTTTCACCTGAGTGCTACAAGCTCTAACAAGCTAAAAAGAAATTACAGTTGCCTAGTGAAGCATGAATAAGGAAATGATAAAAAAAAAGTTCTGAAGACATATGAATAACAACCATCACAGTCATTACTGACAGTAAAAGATTAGAGATGCAATATTTAACAGTACATTCAGTAAAAGGGGGACTTTAAAAGCATGTAGATTTTTTCAGACAGCATCTGAACTCATCGATGCGCCGAAGGTTTCCTCCAAGGCTGGTTGGAGGGTAAAAGGAAGCTTTATTGATTAGCTTTGACTTCACCACTGTGGCCAATCAGCAATTGAACAGAGGTTAATGGTTCTCCTTGCTGTGTAAAACCTAAACATAGATTGGCATTTGGTGCGATGAGGCCTTGACATTTATTTTAGCTGACTCACTTTCAACAGGAAAAAGTGGTTAGTGTGGCAAAGGCCAAGCGGTGACTCTGAAGATCCCAAATTGGCTCGCTCTCTGAGTTGAAACCTTTGGTCCAGTTGATTAAATCAAGTTTTTTGTCAATGTTTCTAAAATGAAATTTAATTAAGTAAATTGATTTACTTATAAGCTTTACTGATAAGCTTTACTTATACCCATAGGATGCTGCCGTTTGGTGGCATGTCAGAATTATTGCAGTGCAATAGGTATCCACTAGGAGGTAGTACTAAAGTTTTTGTACAACAGAGCAAAGTTTTTGCCTCAAAGTGATTTTCACAGAGTTGTAGACAGAGGCGTTAAGTGATGACCTGCAGGTTTTTACTCAATCGCAATCCAGCAAAGACATAGCAGACATATGTAGTGTAGGACAAAGATGTCTGTGGCAACGACTCCAGAAAACACGAAGCCATGTTTTTTAGTTCCCAGCCTCAGGAACACATGCCTCTGCATATCTTAGTTCATACCAAATCCTGCACAACTGGTGCAGATGAACTGAAATGCTTCTCAAGTTCTTATGAACCGTTCATTTTAGTCAGTCTGGACGCCTCTAAAACATGCAGGGCAGGGGTCCCACAGGACCAGGATTAAGAAAGTGGCCTATAGCATTCAAGATTTTTTGCATTCATATTTTAGTGTAAAATTATCACTATTATGGAGTTTAAAATTCTTTTTTGAGGAGGGAGGTGGGGTAGTGTTCTGTAGACACCTGTGACAAGCCCTAAAATTTAGTTTTAAATGTCACTTTGTTTTCTTACATTACTTTTATATCATAATATGCCATAATTATCAGTACTTTTCAAACCAGTACTTTTGCACTTCCACTTGAGTAAAATGATTGCGCTGATACTTGGACCTATATAGAAATCCAAGTATCTTCTGTCTGAGTGATGTCTTCAAGTTCTTCAGACACTTGTGGATGTAATTAGAGATAAATGTGTCATTAATTGAGAACATAACCACAGTTAAACTAAACTGTGATGTATTATACTGATACTATAGCTGTTCCTATTGTGTTTGGTATAATTAACAGAAAAGTTTTAATCTTATCAGGTTACCAGTGACAGAACTGTGAGACAAATTGATTTATTTCTGGGCTTCCAGTGTATAGAAACAAAGGAAGAGTAAAGTAGTTCATATTTAGGGAATTTGATAAGCTCTTCTCGCTACTGCCGCAGTCATTTTACTCAGTGTGTAACATTCCTGGATAAAAACAGACTCCTAATCTACAAACATAGTGTCCAAAAAAGCTGCTTCTTCTCATTCGGGGCCTGCAAAGCTACTGAAGGGATCAGTTAGATGTTATATGATTACAAAACTGAGGAAAGTCGACAGTTTTAGGTTGTTATATTTCTCGGCTTCCAACATTTCTTTCAACTGCGTTTACTTTTTCACATTATACCAAAATTAAATCTGTTTTCTTGTTTCATATTACGCTCTAAGGATTGGCGGCGCTCATCTCATCGCTTTGACAGTAACGGCATACAACAGAACAACCGCTTTGTGATCCAGCTCTAACTGCCTGCAGAAAGGATGGAATTTTCTGCAGCTATATGAAGTGTTTCCGGCTTTCTCACTCAACTGCACATTAATTTGTTTCCCTTTGTTTGCAGCGGGATACAAAAAGACATGAACACGAGTCGATTGCGTTCATTACTGCCTTTCTTTTGACCTCCTCTTTCTTTGCTGTCGTTGGCTGTTTTCCTTCCCTGCTCTCTTCCTCTCTGCGTATTAGTTTGGCGATCGCTGACGAGCAGTCAGGCAGAAGTCAAGGTGTGCGGGAGCTTATCAGGATGTTTGCCATCCATCTTTGCTGAGAGGTGGCGAACAGAGACTGCAGGTAAAACAGTGAAAATGCTGTGTAGCAGGATGGATTGTTATAGAAATCCATCATGTTTCACACACACACACATATCAGACGAAGGAGATGGAGGTTTATCAGAGAGGAACAAGAGAGTGTTGCTACAGTCTGACTTTTCATTTGCTGCACGTCATTGTGCTTTATTTTCATCTCGCCTGAGGTGAAACAAGTGGTCCAAAAAGTAGAAAGCCTATTTTGTTTATTGCAGGGTTTTAGAATGTATGCATGGTATCATAGATTTTCTGAACACAAACAGGTATCTATTTTTATCTTTAATTCATGACTCAAAATAAGGTGAGACATGGTTCATGGACAATGCAAGTAAACAGAATTTCTTTTATACATGACTGACCATATGCTCACAATATGTTTTACATATATTGACATTGATTCCTGTATTTTCTTCATGCTTCAGCTATTTTTTGGTTGTTTTTGCACAAAACCCAAACGGCAACCTCCGGCGGTAAAAAGTGAAGCCTATGCAGAAGTGCATAAAACTGCAGTTCCCCCTTCATCCACTAGGGGCTCCAAAACAGAGCAAATCCCCATTGACTCCCATGTTAAAAAGACCAACTTCACAGCAGAAATAAACATGTTTTCATCTTGGTACAAAAATCCATTTTCAGTTTAATAGATCAGATTTACCTTCATGACAACTGTGGGGGGAGTGAATTTTTTTCTAACTCCCCCGTTTAAAAGTAATTTAATCTCGAATTTCGGCATATTTAGGGGCATATCCTTTTGATTGACAGGTACCCGATCTTCCGCTTCAAGTCAGAAGAACGTAGAACAACCACAGTTTTTAGACAGTTAACAACTTAGCTTTAGCCCACTTACCTCCATTAGCTTGTTAGTCCTGTTATCTTCCGGTTAACTCGGTTAGCTCTTAGCTACAGGCAGCTTGGAGTTCGCTTAATGTCAATCATCCATTATGACACTTACAGCGCGTTTCTCAGCTCTGCCTCTTTGTCCATATTTTTATTTTCCAGACGAGACGACACACATGGCGTTGCCAAGATAGCAATGGTGGGAACCGTGCACCGAGCTTTAATTTATCTCTTTAGAAAAGTATGGGTGACGTCACAGAGGCTCCGTCATCTCTTTTTATACAGTCAATAACAAAACCACATAGTAAATATCGACTTTCATGTTCCTTAATTGTGGTGGATCAGATCAGGTCTAGTTTTAGGTTCGAAGCTTTCGTTAATGTTTCCATAATATCCGAGTTTTTATTGGCAATATACAGATAATTAAGTTTGTTACGTCCCCTGGGAGGGGTGCAACCTGATAACCACAGAGGGAGACAAGACAAGTTTAGGGGGTTGTCACATTTATTTACAGGTCTTAGATATGGCAGGATTATGGAACCTGTGGGAGAGGATGGGACATTTAGGCTATGCCAAAATCAAAGAAAACAATAAAACAAAACGAGGTCTAACTCAGACTCTACCTGTAAACCAAAACAAAACCAAATAAACTCTTATCTAACTGATCTAATAACCGGCTTGACCAAAACGTACACAAGGGGTGGCAACAGCCTCTAGCCCTAATGTGTCTATACAATGCTTTTCTACGTGTGGGAATGTAAAGGGCACCTCAACTTACCTGGTCCTCATGCCTCCCCACATGCCTGTTCCACCATGCCATTAACAAACACAGGCAAACAGAAGAGCGTGATGGCCTCCAGGTGCTGCTCTTTTAAAGGGTGATCTTTAGTGCTGATTGGAGCATCTGAATTTGAACCAGCCAATAAAGCCCAGGCTAGGCAGATCTCTACTTCAGCTACTTGGGAACACCTGGAGATAACAGGGATGACAAGTTTATACAAGTGCAAGTGATACACGTAACAAAGTTAGATAAGCAAAATCCCACATTTAAGTCTGTCTATGAGCAGATAAAAGGCTCAGCAAAACCTGGACATTTGAAACCTGGTCAATGCAACTTTGGTATGACGAATGTGGTTCAGGTGAAGGTACACACGGTGGGTTTGCCAGGCATCCCTGAAGCAAACCTTGAATCAACATTGTAGGATTCTGCTAGTGGTGCTGTGAACCATCTGGAACGTTTTCTTGATATTTAGGAAACAAAATACTGATTTATAATGGTTTAAAAAAGTCATAACCTGTGAAAGCAGTTGCAGCATTACGGTCACATTTTGCCATCTTTCCTCCTGCATCTTACTTCTTTATCATGCTTCTGCAAAGAAAAGTGGTCTCTGACTCCTGTATTACTTTTGGGATGTTGTAAAACAGGAGAATAGCAGCAGTAATTTCCCACTCTCAAACCTTCAGAGAAAATCCTGGAGGCAGATCGGATCCCAAATACGCAATATCAATCAAATATTCTTGGAAAATATGAGTGCAAGATGAACAGAAAGTGTGGTCTGTTGCATTGCCAAAAACGTCACTGTTTTGTAGGGACAATGAAAGCAAAAAAAAAAAAAAAAAAAAAGTCAGTGTAAAGTAAATTGCAAAATGTAGACAACTTAGATTAGCCATTATTCTGTACATCAGAAATAGTTGTACTTGAAGGAAATAGTCATTTCAACATATTGAGCTACGCTATTTTGACCTACAACACCTAGATGTGTTACAAGTATACTGATAAATGGTAAATGGGTCAAATTTTGAATGAATGGAAGTGTTAGTGAACGAGATCTGGGATGTGCAACACTGAGATTCCACACACAGTTGCTTCTTGTTACTGCTGACAAATGTGCACACTTGTAGATAGTATGCATGTTGACAGTGTCTTCCACACATGCAGTGTTCCAAAGGCAGGTGACTATTTAATACTTCCAGTATCGCTGCCATAAGCTCTTCTCGCTCCATAACTGTGTCAGCAGGGATTTACAGCTCATTGGCTCTCATTATGAAAATGTGATATTGCACTTGAAACCCTGTGGCTATTCTTGGCCTTTGGACTTCTGCCATGTCATGATTTAGAGATGGAGGGAAACATGGCCAGTATCCTCAAACTCCCCCTTCTGAAGATTCCCAGACATACGTAACACAAAACGTGTGTGTATGTTTGTGTGTGTATGATATATTACAAATAAGTCATTTGTGATGAATTTGAGAAAAATATACATCTTACTTCATTAAGAAAACAAATCTTTAATGATGACCAATGTTACTTGATAATTAAAAAAACTTGTTCATGCATGATTGAAATGGAAAGATGCTCTTTGCCAAAATGAGCATGATTTAATGCACATGTATGAGCAATAAAAACATTTCCAGCCAAATGTCTCACAAGAATATATTTCTGCAAACATTTTGGTATTAACTGCATTGTCAGTCGTGGATGAAGACAACTTTTGCATCTCCTCATTACTTGAGGTTTTACAAACGGCAACTGCAAACTGCGTCATATACGCATGCTGGAAAAAAATATGCAGTGACACATAAAAACTGGGAAACAATAACAATGATTAAATTGTACAAAGCATAAAGGGAAAAATGCTGTATCTTGGTCTCAAATTGGAGTTACAGTTTGTTAAATGGCTGCGTGTTATTCGTTCCATCCACCACCCCTCCTACCTCCTCAACAGCACTTGGTGCCAGGCTATAGTAAAAACCTACATATAAGCAAGAAGAGATTTAGAAATACTTCAACACCAGAAGACAAAAAACAAACATGCAATATTGAGCTGTAAACAGCAGCCATGTTAGTTTAATTATGGTTGAAAAAATGTCATGGAGGACGCTGAAGATTTGTCCTGAGAAACTCTTCTCTGCTTTTATATAGAAGTAGATTCAAATGGACAGATCCCAGTATGATCTTTTCCAACAGTGGTTGTAGTAATAAATAGGGCTGTGACGACATCCTTTTGTCCCGATTTGATTCGATTCCGATTTTTTAGGTGCCGATTCAATTTAAATTGCAATTCTCACATTGCTCATCTTAAAAAACAAATTAAATGAATCAAACTTTTTCATTTTTCTTGATTTCAGTTAGGAAAAAACAAGACAGCAGCCAAACAATCATTCTGCTGCTAGAATGCCCAAGAAAACAAGTAAAAAGATCAATAAAAACAATAAAAATGATAGCAATTTTAAAATGGATTATTTTTGTTTATTGAAAAAAAAACCCATTTTTTTCTTTTAAAAAAAATTGATTTTAAAATTGTGATGCCAAAAAATCCTAATTTTTTATTTTTCGATTCGATTTTCCCACCACTAGTGGATCAACCTTATCAGGGTAGTTTAATTGTATAACTTAACCATATTTTTTAATCTTAAATTTTGAGAAGTGATGCATAAATGGCAACTAAAAGGAACCTGAACGGCTACATTTCTCCACGTTGCCTCTGGCCTCCTCCTCAGAACATTCTCGCCTTTTATTAAGAAAACACTTCATAATGACATTTTTTTCAGCATGTAATGTAACATGTTTGCAATGATTAAATAAGCCATTTGTCCTTATCCTGATAGATGACTCGTATCAATCTAGATAAGGAAAAATGAGCCAATGAGGTCGTTTAGATCTGAGATGTGATCCATTTCCTGCTGAATGGTGGAGCTCCAATTTAGGAAATGCTCCTACGGGTCCTATTTAAAGTTATGAACAAGTGACCTTTGATGTTGTACGGGTCTGAGGATTTGTTGTAAAATTGCTTAAAGTTAGGAAAATATGGTTTTTGACGAAAAGGAGGAGTCCCTCGCTGTCTGTAGTACAGTTGCTTTTCAGAGACAAATTATTGCTTTTGTCCATTTACGCATCAGGTTGAGTCATGATACTGATGCTGATGCCTCTGATGTTAAGATTGAGACTTTAGACACAGAGAGCCAGGACTAATGATTATGTCTGTCATTGATTAATCTGTCAGTTATTTTCCTCATTAAATGATCATTTGTTCGTTCCATCGAATGACGCCATCTGTAATCTGAAGAGCTCAAGGTGACTTGTAAGCTGCTCACACTAACTTTTTCTCTAACCTAGAGAGCACATTTCAAATATTTAATTTTCACTATGATCTAAAATAAAGGAAAGGAGCAGATCTCTCCATCCAGGAGGTGGAAGACGGAGAGGATGAGCACGTAAATAAGGCAAAAACACCCCAACGTGTCACTCTAAGCTGTGTGTTTGGGTGTAAGTTGGAGCAGAACACATGAACTCTTATCAGCGTCTCTCCTCAGGCAGATGCAGCTGGATAGCTGCTGCAGCTTATCACATGCTTCCACTCTCACAGACTGCTTCTCCTCTTCCTTCTCTCCTTACCTCCCTTTACTTCTCTATATTTTTTCTTTCTCTGCGCCATCCTGTCCGCCTTCTGTCTTTCACTTAATTGTTGCCATTTTCTCTTGTGGTCCTGTCTTCTCCGTCCTCTGTTACTTCCTTCTTGCCTTCCATGTTTGCCTTCCACGTCTTCAACTCCCCGTGTTTTTTCCATCTTTTCATCATTAAGCTATGCTTTTCCTTAACTTTCCCCTCCTCAGTTGCTTTTCTTTGTTTCCCTTCTGTTTTTCCTTCTCATGTCCTTCCTCTTTGTAAATAGTTCAGTCTCTTCTCTTTTTTCACCTCCCTCTTCCAAGACTTCCCCTCCTTAAAGTGTCTCTACTTTGCACATTTCAGTCCAATTTATTTTAACATGCAAGTCCAGAAGGGTAAGAAATAATGCAGCATTTTCTGCTGCTCTTTCCAAATGGCTTCTCCTAGTTTCTCTTCTTTCCCGTCTCTTTACCTTCACACCTTTGCACACCTTACTTCATCTCCCAACTTCCATCTTACTCATCTGTAAAATCTTTTCTTTCATTCCCAGTTCATTTTCTTTCCCTGCTGATTTTATCTTTTCCGTCACGTCTTCGTCTTGCCGTCACAGCGTGAGGTCTGGTGTCAATCTTACAGCGTGACAGCAGGTTGACATCTGGGCATTTCAAAGCTGGGATTAGACCAAAACGGGACGTTGTGATGGTAATGTGTGTGTGTCGCTTTGATGCCTGTTGGTTCATCCTAACATACAGAGAGTTTCATGAGCCTGAGGCGAGAGCTGAACACCTGTGAGGATGCAAACACCCCCATCCTCACAGTTACGGAGCAGAAGCCGTCTAGATGGTGGTGAGAGGCCTTTTAGTTCCTCACAGCAGAAGAGCATCAGACTCTTTTCAGTCTGTTTGTTTGCTCTTTGTTTTTACCGCTTACATCATTGTTTATGTTAGATGAAAAATGTGGTAAATGAAAGAATTGTAGCGCTTGTTATGACCAAGGATTTATTACAAGTTGCATTTTACGTCCCTGGTGACAGATTGGTTGTGAGAGTTTCTAATTCATGTATCAGAGAGTTAATGTGTCAAAAAAAACCCAAAACACCTGTAGATACTATGGTTTTATGGCAAAAAGTTTTCTGTTGTCCAGACTCATAACTATGGCAACTCAGGAGATTAAGATTAAGATTTACTTTATTTATCCTCGTAGGAAAATTGAATTATAGCAGCAGCATATACATTAAAAATATAAATACAGTATAAGTATACAGGTCCCATGAACACACACACAGAGCAGCAAGTATATTTACATAGCATAGGAATAAGAATAAGATTAAATTAAAATTAAAACAGTTAATATAACTGAATAGGTTTGTGGGCACCTGAGATGATGCATTAATGCAGTTATGTGAGCACAGCTCTAACAGAAAGGGATGCAGCGAGGGCTGCTGTATAAGAGACAGAACACATGCTTTTTCTTTCAAAGATGTTTTTTTTTTTGCATATATCTAATTGTTTTTTTAGCTGATAAATAGCTGTTTTGGTTACTAAACCAAACCATAAAATCCAACACAAAAAGAAAACAAGTATATATATTTCCAGTTTCAGAAACTGAATTTGATCTATCGAGTTAAAATACCTGCATTTTCGTGCTGTAAGGCTCTTTCAAGCTTCACAGGACTTTTACATCCTCACCCAGCAAGATGCAGATGTGCATCAAATGTTTGCTGAGAAATAATGCAGAAAATTTGTAAAACAACTTTTAAATTAGTAGACTTGACTTGAGCGTGCTGATTTGAAGTAAATTACTGATTTTAATATTTTCAAATTCATAGGAATCTTAAAATGACACAAGTTTCAATCGGAGTTGATTCTAAATTGATTATGAACCGTTAATATTGGGAATGCAATCTTTAATTCTTTTCACAGATGAGCATGTCATCAGGATTTGAAAAGGATCATTGAAGTTCAATGAAAAAATCAGAATGAAGCATATAGAGACCAATATTCATTTATTTGCATCAGGATTTATTATATAATGTGTTCCACTTTTGTTCCGTGGGCTGACTCATAAAAGTTAAGTATTCCTGTCTGTGGTTGTGCTGCTGTGTTGGCAGATTGAACCTGCTCTAGTAATTGACTTGTTACTTTTAATGGTGCCATATGTTGTTCCTGCTGACTGCGGCACACTAAAACACATCAAACACAAACTGCGCTGCTGTTTGACACCTTGTCAAGATTTCCTCTGGATATTGTGCGTCGCTGGCTAATTCTCGGACGGAAATTTTCCCACTCGCTTTGCCTTTCTCTCCTTTCTCACCCTCTGTTCTTGTTGCTCACAGAGCAGAGACGGCGTGAAGAAGAGAAGGAAGCGTTCTGATATATGTTGATGGAAAGTGACAAATAAAACTAACCGATCTAATGAGCATCAGAGTTTGGCTTCATTTCTCAGGGTTTGATGGAGCCACATTCGCTTAGTCAGTGCTCCTGAAACTCGCATATTTTAACAATAAAAAAGGAGATTAAAAATTATTAACAGCAGAATAATCCTTTCTAAGTACAGAGAATAATCTTCTTTTAACATTAAAGATGTTAATGTAACTTTCTGATGTTAGCATGTCCCTGACTGTTTGATGGGAAAATGACATTTATTATGGACATTTCTGGAGCTGTTTCTGCCCAGCAGCATCCCCATGCTTCACAACTTTCTCTTCTGGGACACTGTGTGATGTTGCATCTGAGTTTCACTGTTCACCCCATAAAGGCCAGTTTGAACACGCACAGTGGCTGATTTAGCAAGAAAAAAAGAACAAAACAAAACAAAACAAAAAAATTAAGAGAGGAAAATAAATAAATAAAGAAAGGGACAGAGCAAGAGACGAGATCAGTCAATTCAGGACTCAGTTTTATTGTCTGGAGCTCACAGAACAGGCAGGATGCACGATGGATGCTGAAATAGCTGTCAGTAGGGTGTGTGTCACTGAGAAAATTGTCCAAAATTTCTATTGAAAAAACAAAAAAAAAAAATCAATGGTTTCTGCTTATAATGCAGATGAACTAAATAATTTATATTACTGTTATCAGATGAAATCATTTGACATTAACTACATCTGACTTTACAGTATCATTCAGCATGTTGCTCTTTTTGACAAAGAATAGAAGAATACTTTAATTAACTTTTACATATTAATAAAAAGTTACTTCATGCTGAAATATTACTTTTGATTGGTAAGCGTCTTTAAAATAAAGATTATGTATTACAGGTTTGAATCGATGACTTTCCTGTGGCTTCAGTGTAACATTAAGAACTAAACACTTGGAAAAACCTGCCCTAGACATTATCGGTTTTCTTGCTGGACTAGTCTGGAATATATGTAGAATATTGTGGAAATAAATACATTTTTCATTGCATGTTTTGCAGACATTTCCAAAAATCTTTGGACTGAATTATTTGAATGATGCAGCTGGTCAATAGAAACGAGTCTACTTGCTTTCTCTTATGTTTAAACATGTCTATTTGTTCTCTGCATTTGTGTTTTTGACTTTTTCACTGTGGGTTTGCAGCAGAAGTCGGCTTCAGATTTGCCCCCTCATTTTGTTCCGGCATGTTTTAGTGAGCAAAACAGTTATTCTTCCTAAAGTTGTGAATGCCTCCCCACACTTTTGCAAAGAAAGCAAAGCAAACCACCAGCTGTGCGCAAAACTATTCTTCACCAAAGTGAAAACATGTCAGCAGAAAGGCGAGGCAGCGATAGGGAGTCTTCCTTTATGGCAGCGAAGCTGTGAATCTCACGCCACTTCGCACGTTTCTGATGGGTGACAGCAGATTGTCTTTCTACCAACTTGGTTGCAACCTGGTTTGTGTGTTGAAAGTGTGTGTGTGTTGTTTGTGCACGAGCACGTGGGCACATCATCAACGGCGTCTCCTGTGACCCCGTCTGCCATCTGCTGACAGCTTCCTTGTTGTTTTGTTTATTTCGCGTCACCGTGTATTTGTTCCATATGCATATGCATGAGCAAGCACACACACACACACACACAAATGCCGTTATGTGCAACACCCCAGCACTAGCAATGACACTTTCCCCTTTGAGTGCCTCAGCTACCGATTGGAAACTCAGACAGACTCTCAGAAGTGAGGGTTCAAAGTCATTTCTGTTTGTAAACGCTGAAAGCGAATTGGCCGCGGCTGCTTCTAAGATGCAGCGTGTCAAAGCTTTTGAAAAAAGTCTTTTAATCGAAAGTCTCATCTCCATTCATATTACCACCGCTCTCCTCTGGGCAGGGTTAGGGTTTCCATCCTCAGCTCGGGTCCTCTACCAGAGCCCCGGTGGTTTAAGGGTCCTATGCAGTATCTTAGTTGTTCGTAGGACTGATCTCTTCTGGATGGTGATGTCTGATGTCTCTCCAGGTATCTGTTGGAGCCCCTTCTCCAGTGTGGGGGACACGGCCCCCAATGCTTTGATGGGTAATATTGTAGCTTTCCCCTTCCAGGCCTTCTCCAGTTCTTACTTGAGACTTTGGAACTTCTCCAGTTTGTCATGCTCCTTTTCCCTGATATTTCTATCATTGGGGATGGATCCATCGATCGCTACGACTATCTTCTACTGCTTATCTATGATCACTATGTCCGGTTGGTTGGCCACCACCATTTTATCTGTCTGAATCTGGAAGTCCCAGAGGATCTCAACCCCCTCATTCTCCACCATCATGGGAGGTGTTTCCTGTTGAGACTTAGGAGTCTCCAGTCCATATTCTCCACAGATGTTTCTGTGCACTATGCCAGTTACTTTGTTATATGTGTTATCATATGCTACACATATTTTTCTTGTTACTATTGTCTTGATACAGTTGGATAATTGTAATTAAATGGGTTTTTGGACAGTTTCATAATGTCATCTCAAACTCTAACCGAAGGATCACTTTTATTGTTGTGTTTGCAGATAAAGTCGTCCTCCTCAGCATGAAATGCCCCAAAGGAATTTGTTTTCTTGTCACGTCTGTCTGTCAGAGCAGCCTGCCCGCTCACCATAAGGACAAGCTTTGCCATGGACCGTGGTGACAATGAATTCACCTTGGTTAAAGGGTCAGAGATTCCTTCACTCAGAGCATGAATGGATTTGTACCATTGTTTCCCAAATTAACAAGTTATCGAAGCCTAAACACGAAAACCCAATCAAACTGTAACTGGAACCAAAAGCAAAAGTAGTGCATGTATTTAAAAAAAAGTATGATGATGAAATTATCTCCACATTTAGACGCTTTTCAATCTTCAGGTGCAGCTTTACACTTCATTCTTTGCATCAGAACTGTGTTGACTCGGCGATCGATGAAACACAGCCATCAACACTTTACACCAGCACACACACTCTGCTGCAAATATCTGATCCAAGAGCAGCTGACATTAGTTTGTCATGTTTTCCATTTGGATATTAAAACATTTGACCACCCCAAGGATGAACACATTCATGTCATGTATGACTGCAGCAGACCTCATTATCCGCCATTCTGCCCCAACTTGGTCATAAACCGCCAAATGGAAACTGAGCTATCTGCAAGATTTTTCTTTTTTTTAAGAGGATTTCTCAGCTGTTACTTCTCAGTAGATATAAGCTGTAAGTCTGAACCTGCACTTTCACAGATATTGAAGTTTAGCAGGTTAAAATTGGGAAAACCACTGCAGGGAAGTAAGAAGGCCAAAAAATGGAAAGTATCGGTGTCTGTGTTACTAGTGGGATTTTATTTACATCCATACACTCATACAGCACAAGCAGCCTCAAGCTGGGTTTTCCTTCTATCTGTAGTTTCCAACAGAAGATTAATATTGTTTTATCTGATGCCTGGAAGATCAATGTTGCACAAATGATGCTGAAGTGGAACTTGTCAGTGGTGTCAAACAGCATTAGTTTTACTCTGTTCTGTTTTTACAGTGTTATGTCACAGCTCGCTGGATGTATCACACATTAATCACAAGAAAAAATATGAGCAGAGATGTTTGAAATAAGTAGCTTACTGGAAAAAAAAAAAGGGAACACAAATTAAGCAAAGGTTATAACTGGAATTGTATGTGTGGCTGGCAAACACCCACATTACTTAAACTCTGTGCCTCCAGTTTGTATCTATAGCTTCTTATTTTCAATGTGCTTCCCTCGTTCACAATGTCACAGGTCGGCCGATTATCTGGACTTCTGCAGAAGTACAGAACAGTCAAAATGTTTTCGACCATTTGACCTGCTGAAACGAGACGTGCAACTCTGATCGACTGGGTACTTTCCATCGGCCCCAGTTCTATAAAATGAGTTTCTATAAACAGTAGCTCATAGTTTTATTGATAATACTTTTATTATTTATTTGCAGACCACAACCAATTACTGTATGCAACTTTTCAGTCTTAAATAAGCGGTTTTGGACTTCAGCAAACAGGCACAATGTACTGTATACTGAAAACTTCCACATATGCAATGGACATCATCCTTGGATTAGGATTAAAAGAACGAAAAAAAATTCTCCCCCAAAAAATGATTCCATATTTGTCAAATGCCTTAGTGATCATGATTAACTTTGAATTTTAATGCACACTTTAAGGAAAAAATCAATCTTGCCTTCTATGTTCATATTGGAAGTTGAGTTAAAGAGGCAGGAGGGAAACCCAGATACCCATCTCCCCAGTGACACACTCCAGTTACTCCTTGGGGATCTCAAGGCATTCCCTCACCAGAAGGGATATATTGTAAAATCCCTCAGCTGAGTCCTGGGTTTTCCCCATGGTCTCCTCCCAGTAGGATATGTCTGGAACATCTCCAAAGGGAGGTGACCAGGAGGCATCCTAATCAGATGTCCAAACCACCTTGGTTGACTCTCTTCAATGATGAGGAGCAGTGAGGCCACACCAGTCTCCTTCTACATGTGACAGCTCCTCACCCGATCTCTCCAGCTGAAGCCAACCACCTTCCAAAGTAAACCTGCACTTTCTGTCACTGCTCAAATCTCATGACAACAGATTAGAAGGTTGCAACTTAGGTGGAACAATAAATCGAGAGGTTGACCTTTTGGTTCAGCTCTGTTTTCCCACAAAGGACCGGTACAGTCATCACTTCTGACAAATCCAGCTCCCCATCTCTTGCTTCATTCTACCATCACTTGTGAAGAAGATTTTAGACATTTGAACCCTCCCTGTTAGGCAGAGACTCATTCCCAAACAAGAAGTAGAACTACACCGTTCTGGTTGGGAACCATGACCTCAGACTTGGAGGGGCTAATTTTCACGCTGACCACTTCACACTTGACTGCAAGCTTACTACCAGATGTTGGTCTGAGGAAGCCAACAGAACCAGATAGTCTACCAAAAAGGACTGATGCAACACACAGATCCCCAAATCAGACACCTTTCTCTCCAAGACTGCACCTTGAGATCCTGATCATGAGCACCAGAAAGAGAATTAGTGACAAGGGATAGTCTTGGCACAGTCCAACATGTCCTGATTGCATATCACGAATGCAAAGACTGCTTTTGCTTTGCATATACATGGTTCTAATATAGAGAATGGTGCTAAAACCATTAAGCTTAATAATTTAGAAAATGGCCGAACTGTATGGCTTTTTTTCTTCAGTTTAGCCATCGTTAGTGTAGAGCTTTTGGCCCCTTGAGCCATCTCATATCACTTTGAATAATCTGAGCACCAATACTGAAGCTGAGAAACTGACAGCTTTGAAAAGTCACTCCAGTATTCCCCAAAGTTTAAAAGTTCTCCACACCCTCCTGTTAAGCCATTTAAAAATGCTGTTAAAACTTAATTATTTGTTTAGCTGCAACAAACTAGTTTATTCAGCTTGGTGCAACGTTTAGAGGCCCAAACTGACATGAAATGTTTGAATTATTAAACTGAAGCCTGCAGCCTAATCCGAGGGTATAGTTAAATTATCCAGGAGACCTATGTGTTGAGAAATGTTGCAAGAAAACTTTCAAATACCTCTGGAAGCAAAAATGTAATGAATATGAATCAGGATTTATCTCAGTGGCAGAGGTGGAGCTCAGTAAACGTTTCCTGTAAAAGTAATGACACACGCAGGCTTAGGTGTGGATGTGTCTGCTGTCCAATTACAGGCCAGGATCAATGGCCTTGTCGTGCCGCTGCAAAAGGTCGCTTATGTGAGTACACACACACATATTACCGTCATCTTCGGGACGAGGTCAGGACAATCCATCAGGGTTTGCGCGGCGTCTTGTAGGATGTCAGGGTGAAGATCAACCTCCTCACCTCTCCCCAGTCTGACTTTTTAAATGCCTCTAAAGGCAGGAGTGTTTGCTTGCTCTCAAAGAAAGGGAAAGTGAGACTGAGACACGCCCATACGTACAGAAAAAAAAAAAAAAGGAAATGCGTGACACTGAAGGAGCACAGAGCCAGTGAAAGAAAGTAAATAAATCAAGTCAAGGCTGTGGCCTTCTTTGTGAAAATGACGCCCGTGTGCAGATGAAGGACAGAGGTGGGAAGTCTGGAATGCATGCGAGCTGCTTGGTATTACCGACTTTTACAGTGCTGCTATTACGTGTGTGTAGAGGAGGAGGTTCAGGGTGATTCTTTGAAAAGCCTCTCCAGCTGTGTGTTTGGGAAAATGGAGCTAGCCGTCATTCATGTGTGGAACTCAAGGACAAGAGTAATGTTAACAAGCATAACAGATGAGTCTGACTGCAAGCATGCAGCGATGTGTGCAAATCAGGACTTTGGCTAATGTCACTCATAAAGTTAGTCCAAACTTTCAGCATACCAGGTTTTCCTTTTTAAATCCGACATAATTATCTCCAATGTCAGATTTTCACACCCAACAAAACAAAACGTGTTAATTTGTTTTAACTCAGAAGGGTCATGTAGATCACTGGCACCCCTCAACTGCTTTCATCGATATTTTCCCACAGTTTCTTAGGAACCAGACTGCCTTGCCCCTTCAGGTGATCTAGAAAAGTTTTCCAGACATTTATATTTTGTTCACGAGGTTTTACAGTCCAGCCCCAATTTTCTTTCATACTATATGAGGATTAACTCTCTTGTTTTTGTGTGTTACTGCTTCTTGTGAATTCTCTTCTGTCTGCCACACACAGCTTTTCTCCTTTCAACAAATATAAAATGACTAATAATAGAAAATGACTGAATGAATGTGATAAACATCAGTGTTGGCACATTACTTTTGAACAAAAGTAATACATAGTTACTCATTACTTTCCCAGGAAGTAACTGAGTTGGTAATTATTATAAGAATAACTAATTACTTGGAAAACTCATTTATTTATAACAAAACTACATAATATGGGGTAGGGGTGTGTTTACGGGGGAGTGTTTGTGTGGGTTGAGGGGTACAGTGGTACACATGTATGGGAGTGTGGGGGGGTAGTTATAAATGTCCCAGATCGCTCTTTATGTAATACTTTTATATACATATAGTATGTGGCTAATATTCTTGATTTTCTACTTTAAGTTGTGAACTTGAGTTTCATAGCAAACTGTATCATGCTTACCTTTATTGTGAAGGCGTTTTTACAAGTTTCCTTTCCGGTTCCCTTCTTTTTGCGAATGAACGCGCCTGCGCAGTTGAACGCAGAGACGAGAAGCAAGGTTGAAATGCAGACGTTCTTATGTGTAAACGGTCGTTGTTGGGGAAAAATCCTTTATTATTATTATAAGCATCTAGCTGGTAGGCGAACAGGTATGAATGCTAAGTGAATTCTGAATGTACAATTTACATTTATATCTTATTGTTTAATGTTTCGAGAAAGCAAAACGGGCTAATGCTAATTTGCTAAAGAGGAAACGTGATCGCCTGTGAAGTAAATTATTTTATGTTTTTATTTGCTTTCAGCTCTTTTATTTCCAACCCATTTATTCACAGTTTCTGTGAATAAATGGGTTGGAATACCCCACCATAGATCATCAGTCGTGATAATTGAGTGCATCGTCTGAGACAAATCCAGCTGGACTGCTACAGTAGTGGTTAGGAAGGGGGTAGGACAGAGGTGAGAGAGGTGAGGGGTTATGTAGGGGTGTCTTAGGGGAGGTACAATGGAGAGAGGGGCAGGGATTGGGGCTTGGGGGTAGGGGTATATTTGAGTGGCAGGGGTGTGGGTGGGATGTGTGGGTCTGGAGGATGGTTTTGGAGGGTGGACTAAATGTTTGTTTGTAGGCCTGAATATGTCAAGATGTGGGTGTGTCTAGGTATGTGTGTATAGATGTGTATGTATACCAGGATGATGGTGAATGTGTGTGAATGTAAGAGTGTGTAGGTGAGGAGAGACTGTGGCATGTTCTCGGGTGGGGGGCGTCTTCTGTGGGGCTGGGGGTGGTGGACTTTTGACCTGGGGTCTCCATCTGCCTTCCCTCCCCTTCCTTGTCTTTTTGCCCCCCTTTGCATCTGGTCAGTTGGTGCCTACTTGGGCCGACAGCGGCTATTTGGTTGGAGTTGCAGACGGCTCTGGTTGTGGGGGCGGCTGCCCCTGGCTTGTCCTGGTCCTTGGGAACCCCGGGAATGAGGGACGTTCCTAGTGCCGCTTGCGCCTCTTTTGGCGGGAAGCTCACCTTCTTCTGGACCTAAATCCCAGTACCCCTCTCCTTCCCTGCTCTCCATCACACACGGGCAAGGCGTTGGGAGGTGCGCATGTTGTTCTGGGTGGTGGGAAAGGCCGTCAAGGTGGTCTTGATCACCGCATTCATTATTGGTCCACCTCCCAGTTTTAGCTACACTTAGTCATCATAACACAAAAACACTGACAACTCATGGACACGTTTTGGGAGCTGCTTAGGCGGTCCCTCTCCCAACACGGTGTGGTTACTTACCCTCAATTTAATTGCAATTAACACACACTTCACAATCATTCATTAGAAGTGGGGGAGGGGGGGTGTTGCTGGCTCTGGGTGGTGCTGGGTCTGCTACATGTCATCTGTGAGGTGGTGGTGGGCGTTGGCCATGGGGGCCTTCCTGTCCTCTGCCCCCCCAGGGGCGTCTCACATGGGGCGTGTTGGGAAAGCATTATAGAAAGAACTAATTACCTGGAAAACAAATGTATTTATTATAACAAAACTACATAATAAATCTGACTAATGAATGAAGTTGAAACTTGATCTGGTGAATTGGATTGATGGATGAATAAAAAAAACTTCTCCTTTGTTTTCTCTGGACTTGTGTGCATCTCTTGGCTTTGTGTGTGTCTGCATGTGTTTATGTGCACACAGTGATGTAAGTTTTCCTTGGCATTTTAGTCTTCATCTTTAAAATCATCGGCACTAAGATTGTGTTTTTGTCTCTCTTTGTAAAACCGTCAGTCAGATGACAGCTTTAATGTGCTAAATGATATTAACAGGATAACTACCAACAGTAACTGTAATGATGTTGGAAAAAATATTGAGGCTATTCATTACTAAAAAAGGTAATGCTATTTAATTTAAAGTCGTTATTCCCATCACACAAACATCTCCTGGCACAGTTTCTAACCATGTCATTTCCTTGCTGGCTACATGACACATTACATCCAGTCATTAAAAGCTGGGATTCCAAAGTAAAAAATGCAAGAAATACAGGCATATCATAGTTTTTGCCCTTATTCAGCAGGCTCTTATGGAAACCTTCATCTTACAAACTATATGAAACAAAATACATTTATTTATTTTACACACTTAGCAGTTCTTTGACTTCACTAATGTATTTGGCCATTCTGAAAGCTTGACTGGTGACGACTGCTTCCTGGACTGTGATCCACTCTGCTGCAGCTTGGCTTGCCTCGTGCTGCTTCATTTTCTCTCAATATAGTGTCGCAAACCGACGTGAATAGGTGCATACTGCCACCGACTGAACTGGAGTGTGTTACATCAGGCACTTCAGCATTCCCACAGCACAGCAGCTTAGTATGTGACAGCAGACTTCAGGTGAAGGGTCACGCAGAGACATATGATGGAATAGCTGGTGGCAGGTCATGTATTATAAATTACTAATAAAAATAATTGTTCTTGTGAGGGGCCACAGGGAGACTGCTACAGGAAAAAACCTCATGAAAACGGCACTTTGGGGTCAAGAAGCAAAAGGGGCAGGTGTTCCAGGCCCTTTATTCCCATTTGGTTTAATTCAATTCAGCTTTATTTGTATAACGCCCCTTTACAACAATGTTGTCTCAGGGCACTTTATAGACATATCAATTCAAGCCAATTCATAAATGGCCTACCTAATAGAAACCAACTGATTGCATCGAATCATGACCTCGATCCAATCCCCCATCCCGAGCGTTGGCGAGGCGACAGTGGGAAGGAAAAAAACTCTCTTTTAACAGGAAGGAAAACCTCGGGCAGAACCCGGCTCAGGGAGGGCAGCCATCTGCCTTGACTGGTTGGGGTGGAGAGGACAGGAAAGACAGATCAACATGTACAGCAGCTTTTCTTCAGGAAGATCTGCAGAAAAAGGGAAAATATGTTAGAGATGGCAATTCTGTCACGTATTTAAACATAAGGGAAAAGGAACAAGGTACTACTTCGTGTTACAGGTGACGTCCCCTTGGCTACATAAGTAATGGTTGGCTAGATTGCCCTGTAACTATAGAGCATAACCTGAACATTGGGGCTACGTACATGCAGACTCTAACTCAGGAGATGCATAACTAATAATCAGTTTGTTGTCTTCTCTAAAAGCTGGTTGGAACAACAGAAAATTCATTGGTAGTTTTAAAAAACTTAGATTGTTTTAAAGGTTTAGGACTTGAAATCAGTTGTGGAGACTGCAGGGTTTCATCTTCTTTTTCCTACCATTCTGTTTCTTACTACTCTATTAAGCATAACAGATTGTTTGGGTGAATACAGAAGACCTGAGTGCTGAAAATGTTGGGATGCACATGGTGTCTGACATTGCTCCTGGTGTATCACTTCTCTTTTATTCCCGATATAAATATGATGCAGTGATCAACACTTCACTTATATTTATGGGCAAGACTACTATTAATGGGTAAGAACAACTTAATTGTCTTCAGAAAAATGAAGACTTGATTGGATGATCGACTGGTGGATCAGAGGAGTGTCTGCAGTGATTTGGGCCCTGCATCAGTCTGTTGTGGTTGGAAAAGAAGCTGAACTGAATAGGTGAAGCTCTTGATTTACTGGTTGATTTATGATCCTACCCTCACCCATGGTCACGTGCTGAGGAGTACTCAGAAGAGGCTCTCTCTTATGATAGGCTGCTGCCTCGATGACTTGTCTGCTGGTAATGAGCAGAAAATGGATGGATGGATGAAATATTTATTAATGTGACAGTGATTAAATTAGCTTAATTTTGGTAATCAGCAGAAAATACCTTGTATAAGTATTTTAACACTGAAACTGGAGCAAAGTGCTCCTGGCTGAGTGTAGGCATGTTTTGAGGTAGCAGAGAGCCCGAGCTGGGGAACATCCTTTTCTATTTTAGCTGACTATGGGTGTATGAAATTGCCAGCAAAAGACATAAATTGTATCTAAATAGTCTCTGACACAGTAAAAACTTTGGGTCATAAGTACTATTTAAATTAACTGTTTAAAGCCCAACCTAAAAACCACAGGGAAGAAAAGTCCATTTAAAAAAAAAAAAAAAGTCTTCATTTGGCCTTTTAACAAAATCTAAAAAAAAAAAGGTAATTATTTTTTTGGTATTTTCACTATTTATCACCACGTGAAAGGTCAAAATTATTGTCATGTGCTCTTCTGCTTTCCTCCAGAGTGCAGGAGACCAGTATTATATGGTGCTCAACAGGATTTTAAATCAAGTTTCTACCACAAAGTGGTGCAAAATGTCTCAAACTGCATGTGTGAAATATGATACATTTGGCTTCTTAGGGTTAAATAACAAATGTGAGGCTTATGTATGATTTTTTTTTTTTTTACCAACATAAACAACCTTGAGCCAAATTTGTACAAGGTGTTAGCTCCATGCAGATCATAGGTGGTATAGATGGATATAGATGATAACAGATGATGGTTGATGGTCATGTGGGATGTTGACAGAACCCGAAAAAATGAAGTGACCCACATTTAAATGACTTTTTTTAAAATAGAGAATGTGCACCTCGGCAGGCTGTAAAGGTAATTTGTGCAGGTCATTACTGACAAACCTGAAGCATCAAAATATGAGGCAACCAATCATTTTAACATGGAGGTCACCTCCAAATCATTAGCAGTAAAACAGGAAAACACCTGCTGGTTTTCTTCCTGTTGTCATGGCGAACTGACGTTCTTTATGTACCGCATTTCACAGTAAAAATGTCACTTTGTGCTTTACTGGAATGAGGATGAAAGGTCATGGTGTACGCGAGAATAAACGGAACAAACAACCTGCATGTTCATTCGGGGTTTACTAGAGCGAATCCTCCAACTAAAACGCCGGATCAGAGCTGAAAGGAGGAGGAGGAGGAGATCAAAAGAGATTAAGAGAAAGAGAAAGACAGCTGGAGAGAGTTTAACAAAGTGAACATTAAGAAGTCAGATATTGTATAATTAATCAGGGCTCGGCGAAGTGCTGTGTACGAGTCTCAGAGATGTTAAAACATTCATACACATACTCAGACATCTACTTTCTTATAGATAAAGAGCATTGAGCTTATATCCAGTCTCCTTCCTATCTCTATTTCAGCTTCAAGGTTTACTTTGCACCACAGACAATTTAACAGCAATTTGAACATTCCTGTGATTAATAACAGCATCCAGGGACACGAGTGTGCACTCAGTTTGTGTTTGGGGGTGTGTGCGCGAAGGAACGAGGAAGGCTTAGTCAAGGTTTTTGCTCATGAAGAATCACAATATCTTGTTTTGCTGACTTACATTTATGGCCGTACAGAAACTGATGAATGCAGAGGATGAAAATGAAATGGCTTTTTGCCAACAGAA
Organism: Telmatherina bonti; assembly: GCF_933228915.1. Classification (NCBI taxonomy): domain Eukaryota; kingdom Metazoa; phylum Chordata; class Actinopteri; order Atheriniformes; family Telmatherinidae; genus Telmatherina; species Telmatherina bonti. The sequence goes on along the minus strand of NC_136614.1, from coordinate 13,820,205 downwards.
GGGTTTTCCCAAAAGGTTTCTCATAAATTTGAAGCTTTTAACTTGTCAGTGCAGGTCACATTTTTTTTTTTCATGCTTTTGTGGGATATTTTATTTTACAAAGCTGAAGTGCTCTGTTGCAGTATTTTATTGGCCAGTTTATAAAAGTAAGATTTAATCTATGTGGAGCAACAGGTGCTAGATGTAGTGACTAATGGCTGATGTCATCATGGAAATGAAAAAAAACGTTGCTTATGCGGTCATTCTTGTCCCAGACTGAAGATTTAAGACAAAAAATGAACTAAAAGATGGAAAAATGAGCCGTTTTCATATTTGTAAGATCTCCGTGTTTACCCTGTTTTATGTCACCTTTTTCCATCAATGAACTCTATTAAACCAGATATATTGGAACTAAATCCACACTGACATGGATAACTTCGCTGTTTACAGACATTTCATGTACAAAACTATCCAACTAACAGCAATATCTATAAAAAAACTACAAGATTTACTGCAGTTTTCAAGAGAAATGGAGATTCTAGAGATGTCCTCACTTAGCCCACCTGATAATGCATCGAGCAGCTTTTCCCACAAGCAACACAACGTAGCTTTCTCTATGCTTCTGACTTGATGCATGACATGCTCATTCATTATGTGTATTCCTGAGGTTGTTGTTACCCTGCAGCATCCTGCAGCATCCTGCAGCTTCTGAGCTGTTTTCCAGCCTGGAGCAGCATTTGACAGCTGTGTTTTGCTTTACGGCACCACGTCCCATGCCTGCAACCGGATATCATTGCCCATTCTAGAGGCACATCACGACTGATTGAGTAAAGAAATGTATAGGGAGCGTTTTATGAAGGGAGCAAGGAAAAGATAAGAAAATCTGAAATTTAGTTGTATTGATTTAAACAAATCTAATAATCTAATAGTGACTGTACAAAGAAGAACCCATGTGATTGGATCAGATAAAGGACTTTTCACAAACACAATGGGTGATTTTAGGACATACTACAGAACTTCAGCAGTTTTTCTCAGTGACGCGCCCTGTCGGCTAATTTGGCATCCAGCTTCGTCCTGCACTGAGCTTCCTCCAGTCAGTAAAAGCCAGTCTCATCTTGACCCTAGTCCTATGCCTTGCACTCTCTTTCCCCCTGTTACGCGGTTCTCGACTGTGTCCTTTCCACTTGACGATGCTCATTAAAAACTATGTATTTATGTAAAAAAATAGCGCAAGTTTCATCCAAGAGGAAAGCCATTACAATGGAAACAAAGCTGAACATCATCAAACGGTCAGAAAAAGGCGAGACTCCAACAGTCCTTAGAAGTCCTTAGACTTCAGTTTTAAATGGAAAGAGCCTGTGTCTATTTTTTTTAAATGCCTTTTTATCCACTGTTTGTTTTTAATCCTTATGACTTGATTTTATCCTGTAAAGCACTTTGTGTTGCCTGAGGCATGAAAAGTGCTCAAGAAATAAAGTTTGATTTGATTTGATTTGATTTAAATCTTATTTTTCATTTCATTTACTTTACAGGTACATTTTAGAAGTACTTTTTATTACTTTATGCTGTATATTTATTTTTGTTTTAATTAAAATTTCTATTTTAAATACCTGTATTGTTTTTCCATTAATATGATGTATGATACGCGTATTTAGATATCGTGATTTAGGGAATATTTAAGGGTAAAAATCTGACTTATCCCGCCGCGGCGTAGGAACAAACCTTGTTTGTAAACTAGGGACTATCTCTATTTTGTAACATTTTCTTGTGTTTCTTTTCTGAATCAACCAAGGTGTGTGTTAAAAATAGTCAGTGTGTTTGCGACTGCTTGCTACTGCTGAGTGTGGTGGATTAAGTAAAACTCAGTTTCAACGTCATGCAGCCGGGAAGAAACCGTTTTATAGAACAGTTTCTCAGCATCGAGATGCCACTGTCCCATCAAACAAGTCAGGAATGCCAAGTTTTAAGGTTGGAACATTATGTGGTGTGTCTTTAAAAGCTGACACACACAGATACACAGATGCCTTGCACAGAGAGGTTGATTAAGCAGCATGACATAAGCTGTTTAGACACACACACACACACACAAAAACAACCTAAAACAGATGCGTACCTGACCAGCTCAGCCACTTTCACCGTAACAAGCTCATTACAATCCCTGCTTACTCAGTTAAAAGGGAAATCCCAACTTAGGCAGCATTTCTGTCTTTTATTTTCTAAGTTTGACTTTATTTTATGCCTCTCAGGGCAAAAGCAGTGAAATCAAATGGAGAAAAATAGTTTGGAGAAGCGATTGTGTTTGGTTGATAGAACGTATATAAATCCCCTCCTGCCAGACAAAGCAAGACGTCTTTCTCTCCTGCCTCAGGCCGACGGAAAGAATCAGACATCTACAACATTTCTCTGCAGGAATATTTTACAAAGTTTAGGATGGAGTTAAAAGCTGAAGTCTAAAAGTGGCAATGAATGTCAACTAACCTATAATGGGGACTTTTTTTTAACTGATTATTTCAGACAGATGCAGGGTGAATGTCTTTGTGTGTGTGTGTGTGTGTGTGTGTGTGTTTTCAAGCCATTCTGACAACAGTATTTCAATGCCAGAAGCAAAAAATACGTTTTTACACCTCATTGTGTGTGTGTGTGTGTCTCTGAAGACGCCATTAGTTTATAATATCCATGTCTGCTATACAGGAACACAGTAGCTGTTTAGTTTGACTGGATCATAACATTTTAATTAACACTATAAATATTCGGTGCAAGAAATCAAAAGTAAAATTAGAAGTGGAAGTTTATTTTCAAGCTGTTTCCTGTAATTTCTGCCTGGGCTTTGTTGTATTTCCAGATAAAACCTGGAGCAGGGAGGAAAACAGATGATTCTGTTTCTTTGTTGTGGTCTTTGTTCCGTCTCGTCTTTGTTTTGTGGAGGGAATTAGGAACATGTAATTGCTTTTTGTTGCTGAAGTAAAATGACATTTAACTACTGCAAGGAAGAGCATGAATGGAGCTAAATGCCTACGATAAATTGTTAAAGGGCCAGTTCACACAAACAACAAAGGAACAGATTTGGGAACTTTACAGCCAGAACATCTTTAATGATTGTTAAAAGCTTCGGCCTGAAGGCTGGACTACGACTTTTATCCCTGAAAAGTTTGACACTAATTGTGTAAAGAAATAATTTCCTAAGTGAGAAATATTTAACAATGATGTATGAATAAAAAAGGCGCTGCGATGGACCGGTGACCTGTCCAGGGTGTTTAGTTTCCGAGCCCCACATCAACAGGGCCCCAGTGACATAAGCCTCTTTCCCACTGCACGAACCATTTGAAGTTCCTACAGTGGGAAGAACCTTTTCAGTTCTTTTGCGCATTCGGAGAGATCAGAACTTGGGGACCATGCTCCTACTCAACTTCCGGGTCTTTCCTTAGTTCTTCAGGAACACATCTGACGTAGCTGGCTGACGTAGGTGAGAGCTACGCCCTCACGCTGAGCGCCGCTACTTAATTTCCGCATCTTCAGACCCCGCCATTTTTAAAAACCACTGTTTACTTATGATATGTTTACTCATACGAAATGAATACAATCGGCGCATTTTTAAGAAGTTAAACTTACACGTCGTCTCCTTTGTCTACGGAGATGTGCTCGAAGAAGCATCATCTGCCGCTTGTTTTTTCTTCTACTGGCTCTCTCGATGTGGCTTTCCAGCATCCGTGTTTGCCGCATGAAGCGATGCTTCAGGATTAATAAACCCGTGAAGCAGGCTACCAACATGATGGCCTTGTCGCTCTCCATATTTGCTCCTTTGTGGTGTTTTCCTCTTCGCGGTTTGTTTTGTTGCTGAGTGGCGCTAGAATAACACGTCACTGACGCAGATGGTTGCATCAGATCGGTAGCGATCGGGTCTCCGACTCATGTCCGAATGCAAAGTGACACGGTTCTCTGGGGAAGGACAGCTCTTAGAACGCTATTTATTCTAAGAACTGCTCTGTCCGAATGAGGCTATTGAGGACTTATTAAAGCCCTACAGGCCAGCTCGAAGTCTCCGGTAGTCCAGGAAACACCTGTTGATGGTCCCTCAAACCCGTTTTAAAACTCGCGGAGACCGTTCTTTTAAAGCTGTCTCTCCCCCTCTCTGGAATGAGCTTCTCCTGTGCTCTCTGGATTCAGTAGATGCTTTGAAAAAGCACTTAAAAACATATTTGTTCAGGCATTTATGTTTTTTTATTATTGTGAAGCACTTTGTGACCTTGTGTCTATGAAAAGCTCTAAATAAATCTTATCTTATCTTATCTTATCTTCCTGCATCTCTTTTGCTAATTACTTGGAAAAGCTCCTGCTGAAAATGGATGGATATGAATAAATGCATAGAAGAATAAAAAAAAAAAAACCAAAACCCACTTTTCTGATGTAAACAAACTTGATGACATTTACAAGAACTTCAGCTTTTTTTTACAGCTTCCAGTTAATGTCGATCTATTTAAAGCAGGCTCTTGTTTCGCACTTCAGTCGTGGTTTGCAGCAGGTCTGAGTCAGACATAAAGATAATAAGATATTTTATACCACTGTAACTTCTGGTTTAAATCCAGCTTATTAAAATATCTCGACAGGCAATAAGCAATAAAATGTATTTGAGAGAGCGAAAGCAAGAAGGTTAAAAGATGAGGATTGTTCAGACAGTTCTGCCTTGCATCCTTTCTTTCAGCACATCACACCTCCACCTCTCTTATTTTAGCCTCGCGCCATCCTGCAGGCTCAACATGTCTGGTTCATGCTCACTCGTCTTTCCCTATGATGCTGGCTCTCTCTGAACTTCGTTTATTTGGATCCTTCTTTCTGCTGTCTCTCAGTTTGACTTGGCTGTCTCCTCAGATACCTAACGGGCTTTCAAAAAGCTGCCTGAAAGTAAGAGTGCCTCTTTTATGTCTTGAGCGGGAGACAGAGGCAGAGATAAAAAAATAAAAGGCAGACAAAAGGGGAAACCGATGCCTTGCAGGAGTTGTGTTGCATTGCTCTGTGGATAGTAAATGACTGCAGAAAGCAGTATTTTGCAAAGCTGAGCTGAAATGGAAAAAGGAGGAGAGGAGGAGGGGGGGGTTTGCATCCAAACTACAACAATGTGACATGTATAATTGGAAGGCTGTCATATTTTGTTCAATCACAATTAAACTATGTACAAAAATACGTATGTGGTTGCGTTTTAATGCGAGAATTAATGCTTTAAAATGCTAATGGTGCTTCGGTTTTTCAGAATGTTTGTGACCTTGCGTTTTGAACTGTTGTCTCCGTTTGCCTGCTAACATCCTGTCTGTTGTATCCCGTTTCTGAAATCAGTGCTCCGATGTAATTGATGTTTTAAAAGCCGGAGCAGCTCATTTGTTTTGCATATATTCATTTTCAGTGATGGAGGATGAGGGCTTGTGTTTCCTGCTTGTTTTCTATGTGAGGACCTTAATGGACTCAGGAATACATGTGTGCTTGTGTTTGTAAATCTATATGTAGCTGATCTAGAAATGCCTCCAGTAGCTAATACAGTAGTTAATGGATGCAATAATGATTGTTGCAAATGGAGCTGCCGAATCGTGCTCTTGTGTAAGGAAAGGATGAAGACTGCTGTTGTTATTGGCTGTAATACGGCCTTACATGAGTCATTCATTACACCATGATGGATGTTTCGTCTTTGAAAAAGCTGCATTTGTTACAGCTTAATTTACAGCCTACATAATGGCTGGTGTTATATAAACTACAGGTCATGTCTTTAGAGAAGCTAATGTACAAGTAAACAGCCAGGCTCTGCTTTTTGCATCAGGCAGAGATGGATCTGCACAAAGTATTAAGACTAAAAATGATGAAACTTCCCATTAAAACAATGCTGTTAACCAAGAGAAGAATCTTTTGATAAATAAATAAAACTAGGAAACTGTTGTCAAACTGGGAATGAAATTAGAGAAGAAACAATTATATTAAGTTGCCTTGAATATAAATATGTTTTAAAGCCTTTAAAATGATCTGTTTAATTATCAGAACAGCTTTTTATATTTTGATGTAATTAGTGTTTAGTGGCAGCAGTCTGGAAACTTTTTTCCTTTGAGTCGAGCAGAAATGTACAATTTCAACTCCATACTTTTTTCTTTTCAATAATTTCAAATTAAAATAAGCAAGATAAGCAACAGATTTGTTTCCTTCTGTTGCTGGTAGATTCCTGAAGTTATCAGCCTGTCCGTTTCCAGAAGCAAAAATTTCATGAAACAATACATTTAATCAGGATGTTTCTCTGAAATGTCTTTGACATCTTTTTTCATAAGTAAGGAAATATGATGTTCGCCCTAACATCTTTTCTCTCTCAGAATAGAATAGCTTTTGTTCTAAATACATTAAAATTGATTTGCAGTACTTTCAACACAATGTTTTTCTTTTTAAAACATGATTTAAACGTTTAAACCGTTTGGTCTCCTCTTATTGACACTTCCCCTCCCCTGTGCTCTTGTCACCAGCCTCGAGTTTTTGTTTTAATCTTCACTTTGTGTGAATTTTGCTCCACATTCAGCTGCATTTGCTCAGGCACAGTGTGGAAACATGTCAGCTAAAGCATGCAGCCAGCAGATCTGTAAGACACCATGGAAGTGTCACCATGAAAAATACCAAAATAAATTACCAAAATGATTTGCTTCATGCATCACCTGCCAAACTGCAGTATCTTTTTATTTGTACTCATTAAAATGAATTTTAATCTACTTATTGCAGGTTGGTGATGTTGAAAACAAGACTAGTACTCTTAGAGTTAACTGATGATGGAGATCTAAGTAGGGACTAATTTGCTGATTCAAACTGGTTGTGATATATTAGAAATTAATAATTATTTTGAAATTAAAAGTTTTTTTTTTGCAAAGAACATAAAAACAAGCAACCAAACAAAGAAACAAGAAAAAAAAAATCCATCTCCAAAAAGTAATGTAAATATTTTAATTTAAGTTATTTTCTGGAAAAATGATCATTGCTAAAATATGCATCCCTGGTCATGTGACTGTTCAGTGTGTTTAAACATAAAAAGGACAACGGTAGCATATTTTATTTTGACCCCAAAATACTTTACTTTTTATATCATTAGCCAGGTTCTTTTGATTTCTTGGTGAAAACCAAAAAGCACAGGACATTAACCATCGTGAAAACCAACAACTGCAACAACAACAACAACAAAAAGTACATTTTATTTTCCTGCATCGCTGCAAAACACCCCCGAGAAGCAAAAATAACTGTGAAAGCAGGAGGAAACATCAAGCAGCCAACCTCAACGGAGACCATGTTTTTACAAAGACGCATTCGACTGAAGACACGGCGAAGCATCAGAAATAAGAGCCAGAGCTTCATGGCAGGTTTGTAACATCTGACATGCTGGAAAATGCAGGAGAAATGTTCACACCCCAGTCTGAGCTGGCATGTGTACAATATATACTTAACTTTTAAAAATGTACTGAGATAAAGACGACTTGACGATGTTGATTATTAAATGGAGTTTAGTGCGTTTGCAGATATGTATTTGTAGAGTTTTTATCTTTTAATGAAAAAGTATAAATTATTGCATACGTGCATAATAATGGACTCAGTGTGACATCACGCATGAAATCCAGACAGACAAGACGTCTCTGTAGACGTGGATAACGGCAGCAAAGGAACAAGTTTCACCACATTTTTCATTTAGTCGCTTCTCTGGAGCTTCATCGTATGGGACAGTCGTCATCAGCGAACTGGATTCCAAATGAAAATTTAATTCAATTCAATTCAGCTTTATTTGTATAGCGCCACTTCACAACAGTGTTGTCACAGGGCACTTTACATACACGACTCAACATACACATCATTTCGAGCCAATTCATATATACCCTATAGTAGAAACCAACTGATTGCTTCGAATCATGACTTCTATCCAATCCCCCATCCTGAGCTGCACGAGGCGACAGTGGGAAGGAAAAACCTCCCCTTTAACAGGAAGAAAACCTCCGGCAGAACCCGGCTCAGGAAGGGCAGCCATCTGCCTCGACTGGTTGGGGTGGAGAGGACAGGAAAGACAGATCAACATGTACAACTGCACTTAATCAGGAAGACCTGCAGAAAAAAGGAGAAATAAGTTAGAGACGGCAATATTGGCATATATTTATACATTAATATATTAGAGAAATAGAGCGAGGTACTTCTCAGTGCATCAGGTAACATCCCCATTGCTACATAAGTAATGGTTGGCTAGACTACCCATAACTATAAGAGCAAAGAGCATAACCTGGATAGTTGGGTCCCGTACATGCAGACTCAGGAGATGCTCATAGCCTAACTATAAGAATCATGGAAAAGGAAGGTTTTCAGCTCGATCTTAAAGGTGTGGAGGGAGGAATGAAAAGATGACATGTTCCTACAGCGACTAAATACATTCACATTTTATCTAATAATTTAGGAATATTTCTTATATATAGTATATATTAGTGATTTCTTAAAAACAAACAAAAGGGCTGGTTTCTGGTGCTCTGTGTACTGATGCAGTTATGCGTGGAAATAAAATATTTTTTGCTCAGAATAAGTTGGTTTATTCAGTCAAATTGTCTGTTTGGAGATTTTTTTCGGGGGGATAGTCCAGAGTGGTGAGCCTTGGCGTCATTTCACATTGCTGAAAGGGTTTTCTCACCACCTGAAAAGATTTATTCAGCCGTGGTATTGTACTGTATTTCTATCCCACCGTGACAAATACACTGCCCTCATTCTTTCAATATTCCACCCGCTTTGTTTTCTTTTTGCAGTTGTTGGACATAAATAGAGGCAAAACAGAGGAGACCACAAAGCAGGTGGGAAGAAGGGGAAGAGAGAGATCAGGAAGGAGGAGTGGCTGGATGCAAGAAAGGGAGATAAGAAAGGGAGGGGTCATGTTCGAAATGCATCATGTATGCAGCCTGAGTTAAATTACAGAAATATTCCCAGAAAAACAGGCTTCTTACATATTTGTAGAACAGAAGTTATAGTGCGACTGGTATGCTAGCATTACCTGAAGAATACCCACAGTGGGGTGTGGACACTTTCAACAAGATGTATGAGAACTTTATGAAAAGTCTTGAGAAATTCTACACATAAAATGCTCCCTGAAGAAGTGAGGAACGACCACATAAATACAAAAACAACAGAACAATGTGGTTGTGATCATGAGTTCAAGGTAAGTCCACACAAAGACACCAAATAAAGAGAACCTCTTAAGTACACACACAAATTGGTATAAATCTAGAGGGATTTGATAAGGCGTGGAAAGACTCTGACAAAACGATGAGTGCAACCACGGGGGGCTTCTAGACAGAACGACTTGTCATTGGTCAGTTTTGGTTGGGAGGGCTTACAAGTCTTCTGCTATATTAAAGCCCCTTTTTGTATCCTTGATTTGGGTTTTAGGTTATTAATTTCTATAATTTTATGGGGATTATTCAAGATTTAACCCTTTATAGGGTACTCAATGAAATACCTTGAAATTAGAAATTTTTACCTAAAATTGTCCTTCTGGTATGTACCAAGACCTCCATTCTGTTGTTACATTTGTTAAAAAAATGTTTTTCGCTGAAATGAAAGAAAACAAAGTGATCAAAAATATTCACTTGCCTGATAAAGATTTAAGAATACGTGTATTTGTTTGTCCAAATGACACAACATTGGAAGAGACATCCTCTCAGGAGCAAAAATGTAAAAGAAAGCGTGATTGCAAGTCACGTTAAATGGATTCCTTCCTTTTTGTGGGAATGTCAGCATGCAGGAGGAAATGTGGTAAAACAAGGATTTACTTCTGCTAAGAACAGAGCCTTTAAAGGGGCTTCATCCTTAAGAAGTGTGTAAACCCTTCTCTGGTCTCAGTCTGTTGGACAAACTGTCCAACTTTAGCATATTAAAGTCCCGAGACGCCTGGTGTCCGTGGACTTGCATCGACCCACCACATGCAATCAACTAAAGCCACTGTAATGGAAATGTAAGTGTGTGTGTGGGAAGGAGGGTGGTGGTGAAATGGCAATGGCAGAAATTGCCCACCTCTGCAGCAACAAAAAGCATTAAAACAACAGCCGTTCAGCAAATGGCGCTCCAGATAAGTCACTGATCCTGCTCACGTTCTGTTTAGGAAAAGTGCTTCTGTCCATCTCTGCTGCTCACATGCCAAGGCCTGTACATGTGACGAAAGGAAGTTATTATTTCTGTTAGTAGAGCTTTTGTTTGTGGACTCTGCAGTTTCAGCTGTTGATTGAGAAATTCAAACAAAAGCTGAAATGACCTGTTTTCCTGCATTAAAACGGAACATTGACGCTGCTGAAGTGTCAGGATGACAAATCTTTTGTGAAGTAATAAAGAGCAGAAAAGGCTGGAGATTTTGAGTAAACTTCCAGCTTCTGCGTGTCCTTTCTTATCTGGTGTGCATTTCATCCTCCTTTCTTTCTGCTTCAAAAGGAAGAGGAAGCTACATGGTTATGAAAAAGGTCTCAGCTCTTGTACCTTGTCATTTCCACTGTGGCACCATAATGATGGAACATGACAGAGAGAGACAGTGCTACTAAAAGGTAGAGGCATGTCATGAATATTACACCATTACACAGAGAAATCACTTCCCGGCCAACACCAGAGGAGAAGAATAGCACTTTGCTTTGGATGGGTTGAGAGCAGTCATTAAAATGAAGTGCAGATCTTTAGTCATCAAAGTACATAAATGGACATTTTCAGTTGTAATCAGTCCGACAGGTATGTCCAGTAGATGTCTCTTTTTTTCCTTTATCGTCTCACTATGGCACAATCTAATGTTGATTCAGTGAAAACCATCATTTCCATGGACGTAGAAGATGGTGACATTTGCTGCATGCAGGACTCAGATGCCACCATAGACTATATAAAAAGATTGTCGGAGCCTCCGTGATGTCTCCCGTAGGTTTCTGAAGAGCTGAATTGCAGCTCGGTGGGCGGTTCCTACCATCACCATTTTGGCAGGGGCAAGCATGTCGTCTCACCCAGAGATAGAGCTAAGAGGGGGGCTGTGAGCATCATGGTGGATGATTGACATCGAGCAAACTCTGAGCTGCCCATAGCAAAGAGCTTACCGAGCTAACCTGGAGATAACAGGCGCTAACCAGCTAACAGAGGTAAGCGGCCTTAAGCTAGCTAAGTCACGTTGTTAAACAGCTAAAAACTGCGGTTGTTCTGCGTTATTCTGACTTAAAGCGGGGGATCTGGTACCTGTCAATCAAGAGGACATGCCCCAATGCTGAATTTTGAGATTAAATTACTTTTAAACGGGTGAGTTAGAAAATAATTCACTCCCCCTCAGTTGTCATGAAGTTAAACCTGACCTATTAAACCGAAAATGGATTTTTGAACCAGGCTGAAAACATGTTTATTTCTGCTGTGAAGTTGGTCTTTTTAACATGGGAGTCTTTGGGGATTTGCTCTGTTTTGCAGCCCCTAGTGGATGAAGGAGGAACTGCAGTTTTATGCACTGCCGCATCGGCTTCATTTTTAACTGCCGAGGTTGCCGCTTGGATGCCACATATCATTTTCATTCAAACTGTTGCAATACCCTTATTGTATTGCTGAAAGAGATGGTTTTGTGTGCTTGTGCATTATGGATAAAATAATTTTCTAATAAGAATAAAGGTTTTAAAAGGCTCTGACATGATGCTTCTAAACCTTTTTTTCTCCATGATCCATAGACTATCTGAAATTGTATTTAAACACTTTAAACACAATTTTAACTCAAAACTAAAGCTTTAACAACGGGTGGTAAACAAATTCTTCCTTTAAACACAAATGATGTAGACATCATTGTTTGATCTAGAAATTACCCTAAAATTTGAAGGCATGGATAACACTACTATTTGTGTATAAGCTAATGTAACCCTAAAGTAAGGCCGATGGGCTTGTCAAGGAGATCTTGTTACCTGTTGAAGATTTTATTAACCAAAGATTTAGATTTAGACTGACATAATGGTGGTGGCCAACTAACCAGACGTCGTAATCACAGATAAGCAGAAGCATTTTTGGATTGCATTTTGTAATTTTGAGCTGAACTCGTGTAAATCAAGATGATGAAGACCCCGGCTGATATTAGGATGTATGCAGACTGACTTGAAGGAGCAGTTTTTATTGTATTTAAACTTCTGCAAGCATGGATGAAATTATAGTCGTTACATCAGTCACATGACAGTGCACGTCATCATATGTCTTGAGATATTTAAGATGTTTAGACGTCACATTTTAGCATTTGTTCTTCTTTTACTTCTCAAACCCTTCCTGACCAGTAGCATTGATAAAATCTTTGCCTTGTAAAACTGGGAACCAGTGTTGAAAGGTTAGGTTTGGGGTGTGATCTACTCATTTATGAATGCATTAACTATTACTTTATTAGGGCATTATCAGAGCCAATTGTAAACTTCCTGCCATTATTGGATTTTTCTGAACACTTCTTTCCTTCCTCCATAAGGCCGAGTTGTCACCACTGTTTAGCACCAAATGCAGAAGTAATACAGTTACACAGACTCTGGAAAACAGCTTATCTTATCTAAAGTTGGATGAATGTGTATGTACCATTGATCACACAGCAGGTACTTTTCTTTTAAATCATGTTTTCTTTAAAAGGAAACGGGCTTTAAACAGTTTGGGCCAAAGGCTGCAAACTGATCCCTGGTCAGTTAACCCGCTGGCCTCACAGCCTCTGATTGCATCAAACATTTTCAACCCTTCCAACAGACTTTTTATCAGTTTTTGTGAGAGCTTCACAAATTGTAGTGAGACTGTATTCTTATTACTTTAGAGTTTACACATTCATTTTTTAAAATTTTTTTTTATGAGTGCGATTAAATCTCCTGCAGAAGCATAAAATTTACTTACTTGAAATCTTGCAGACTTCCACATTTTTTAGCCACCTCGTCACTTTTCATCCCAGCTTTGCTGCCATCAGACCTGTGTATCCTCTGCAGACATCTTTGTGGACCATTACATGCAATCAGACAAGTGACAACACAGAACCAATAAAGAGCAGCGAGACGGGGCCCATTAAGCATAATGAATGTCTACACCATATCCAAGGCCTGCAGACTGATCCCCCCGGCCCTGATACTAATTTCTGGATGTTGATTTACGTTGGCCGGAGTCCGTTAACAAGAAATCGAAGTGACGAGGTGGCAGTTCGTTAAGAGATATCGATAGTGATGTCATTTGCATTGAAACTAATGAGGCGAAGCTTTGGGTTCTTCGTTACTGGATAAGTGGAGGCTGACAGGAAGACGTGTCGAGGTGCAGCTTTAGCAGCAAGAATGGAGTTTCCACTTCCAAACATGTAACTTATAACAGAGACAAAAAAAGACTTTAAATCTGTTTAGATCGACATTCGATGAGGGAATAATTGCTTTCAAGGAAATGATCATATAGTCATTTGTTTCCACATAAAAACTTTCTGTCAGTCCTGTGAGATGAAGCAGCCAAGGCGTGATAAACAAAATTCATTTTGAGCTCATAGAACCCAAAACATAAAGGTGTTAGGAGGGAAATATATTAATATTCTGTGCTCCAAATGATCCTACATGTGAGTTTTGTGTTAATATTGATGCAAATGATATTAAATAGAACATTTCAATCAGGAAAATATAGAGATGGTCATACAATAATCTGGTTTATATTGAACAAGTGAAAACACCATTTTTTGTACTTAAACTAGTGTTCCACACTGTTCATCACTGTTTCAAAACATTAAATAGGTTGTGTAAACTAGATTTCACTTTGAATGTATTTTGCCAGCATGTAGGAGATAAAGAACAGGATAAGTTCAAGTAAACACAGAAACACGTCTTTGGTATCATCTTAACTCTTTCAGCTTCTGATAGTGTCTCTTGGATTATGTTTTTGGAGATGGCGCGTGTCTTGCATGATACTGATTTAACAGCAAAAGACACATTTCTTCCTTTATACCATGGTGGGAAATGTTCAGTTTGACCCCACTTTTTTCTTTGTTTTTTCCCCAGCAGAGGTCATTTTAACACTTTCAGGCCCCCCAAGAGAGCCCACCATCTCAATCCCCATTATGCCATCCAAAAACACCAGTTCATCGGCACCTTGCTGGGACATGGTGGCGGTCCACCAACCATCCACCTGGACCATGCAGTGTTGCCTGGCAACAGTCTGTGAATAAACATGTATGAAGTCTTTCTGAGCCTTATGCAAGCCTTTCTCTTTGTGAGCTTTGGTTAAGTGTGGCTGAAATACAACTTCATGCATGACTGGAGCCTCTGGAGTGTCCTGCATGGGGGGGAGGTTCTTCCAGATCCCAGAGACACCAGCAGCTTCTAATACCTGCTTGCAGCTTTTTAACAACTGGTATTTTTCATTAGCCAGATGGAGACTTTCCTTCATATGCTGTTATCTACAAAAAGACCCTTTAGCTCCCCAAATGTCAGGAGTTTTGTAAATGGAACGTGATCTAGTTTTGTCTTTAATCTCCCATCATCCACCCATCATCCCATCTCAGCTAAACAACATCTTTCTTGGTGAGAAATATCCTAGTTTGGATTGTGTGAATAACTTTGGGCATGAAGCTGAAACTCCAGAAGTTACATGTTACTCTTCATAACAAATCCTCTTTGACAGGAAAGCAAGTTTTGTTGTTTCTCTTTCCTGCATCTATGCTGTCAAAACTTTCCCCACCAGCCATGCAACTTCTTGAAGAGGGCACTGAGAGGTGGAAAACAAGCTCCTCTCCCTCCCTACACCATTGTCTTATGAAAGGAAAGTTTTAGTGTAGGGTTTGAGCTTGCACGCTGGCTAATGTGTCAGTCAATACACAGACAAACCGGCCCAGACATCTCTTCTTGATTTACACTGCAGTGGGATGCGACACAAAGCAACATTATTTTGACTTCTAACTTGCTTCGTCATGAAAATGTCCTTGATCAGGCATTAAAAGGACCTTTGTGAAATCACTATTTTCTTTTACTTTAACAGGTAAAAGAAAAAAAAACTTTCATTGACTAGGTTCAGAAATGTTTGAATAAGTGTCCATAGTCATATTTTATTAATAAACTCATTCAATTTTATTAAAAATGTATAAAATATGGTGTAACATATGGTGCATTTTTAAAAGGCATCCTTTTTTAAAGCAAAACTTTTATTTATCACTAGAAATCTCAAGTTTTTAATTACAAAATATGTTCCAAACTTTTGTTGTTTAGTATTTTCAGTTGGTTTACCTGTGTTGGAAAAATAATCAAAGCCATTTCTCTGTCAGTCAGTCATTTTCTGAACCACTTGGTCCAATTCAGGGTAGCAGGAAGCTGGAGCCTATCCCAGCAGTCACTGGGCGAGAGGCAGATACCCCCTGGACAGGTTGCAAGTCCATCACAGGACCAACACAGGGACAAACAACTATTCACACTCACTCCTAGACTAACAAATAAACCTGTCATGCATGTCTTTGAATGGTGGGAGAAAGCCGGAGTACGAACTGGGACTTTAAGTGGTTTTAAATCTCTTTTGAAAACTCATCTTTTTATGTTGGCTTTTAATTCCGGAGAGCAGGACCACTCGGTCTTTCTGTCTTATTTAGTCTTTTTAACTAATATGTTGCCTTTATTTGAGTGCTTTTAATGTTAATTTATTTTATTTTACCTGTACAGCACTTTGGTTACTTTGAGGGGTGTGAAAGTGCTTTACAAATAAAGTTTGATTGATTGATTGACTGAACCAAACTCCACACAGAAAGGCCACCGCTGAAACCTCCAGCATATCTCTGGTCTGAGGCCATAGTTTCGTGCTGCAGCGTTTTCTGTAAATATGACCGTGACAGCTGAAAGCAGACAGAAGGCACATTAGACACAATTGATTTTTGTTCTTGATGCAGAGTCCCACAACGCAGTGCACAAACAGAACCGTTCAATATCATCAAATCTAAAGCTGAGTATTAGGTTTTGGGAAAATCATTTCAGTGTGTTTTTTATAACTTACATACCGTGGGATTTTCTGTTTGTGTAGAAGGATGAAGCACCGAAAGTTCTTTTATGGCCCGCAAAGTAATGGATCAGTGTCTTGGCATATTTCAGCGTGCAGTGTGAGCAGTCCTGACACAGGAATCAGCTGTTCCTCCCGCCTCCGCGTGTTTTACATCACAGATTCCACACATGCACACAGGAATTGTGGGCAGCACTTTGTGATGTTGTGGAGATGTTCACTGACAGCAGCGCGTTCCCCCTGAACATGGAAAAGCCCGGATGCAGGAGGGAGCACTCGCTCACTGTTTTATTTACACCACCAGCCATCATGCCATATTATTAACCAGACTTCATGTTGAATTAGTGACACGGGATCAAGCCTGTGCCGGGTCACCTCGTGCTCATCCCTGCTAGAAATCTCACAGTGGATGGAATAAGGTCAGACATAACTGGGTTTTTTTTCTTTGTCTTTCATTGATGAGAGGAGGTTCAGGTTCTGTGGAGGATTATTACTCCATATTACCTGTTGCCACGGATTTTTAGTCTATCTGGCAACCCTCAGCCTTTATCTCCATGATGGCTTCTTAACAGCCACCCTTCCATGTAAACCAGAGGTCCTCAAGGACCACTGTCCTGCAGGTTTTAGATGTATCCCTGTTCCAGCACTCCTGGCTTCCAGTAAATGGATCCAACAGCCAATGAAGTTCTGCCCAGTGAGGGATTAGTGTGAGTCAGGTGTGTTGGACCAGTTATACATTGAAAACCTGCAGGACTGTGGCCCTTGAGGACCGGAGCTGGGCACCCCTGATGTTTAAAGCCTTTCTGATCAGGCTTCGGGGAATTTCAAATGGATCTGGTGAAGGTCCAGATAATCTCCCAGACTCTGGGTTGGACATAACTTTCAGATCCTGTTCATCCCCTGTTGTTTAAGCCTGAAACGTCTTATTTTGTCCTTCGCTTGTTTAGTTTGCTCAAGTTTGTGTTCAGGACCGGAAATACAAGGGGGGGGGGGGGGGGGGGTGCTTTTGGTGCAGGCTTTGTTTTGTGCATGTAACATGGTACGGCAGCGGGGTTACTGCTAATAACAAGCTACCACTGTTGGGACTGATTCAATCAGAAACATCTCATGTAGGGAGGGAAAGTGCTTTCATTAACTACAAAAAGCAGGAAATGAAGTGCTCCCTGCTTGGGTTGCTTTTTGTCTTTTCCGCTGCGGCAGCTCGTCGTTTTATAGAAGAAAGATCAGAGAACTTTATGTAAAATAAAATTTAAAAATAGACCTAAAAGTGGTCCCTTTAATAGCTCCCCCTGTGAATGTTTTAAAGGGAGTTCATCTGCTCCCCTGTTATTCAAAACCTGGTTGTGTCTGTCACATCGTGTTATCTTTGCTATTTTTCATCGGTTCAGCCAATCAAAAGGGAGGAAATTTACCCTGTGAGTCAGGTGCCTTCTTTGTGCTTAAATGATTCAGAGGTAAGAGTTAATGTTGAAACTGATGAGGAATACAAACTGGACGGACAATTAGGAAAACACTGATCCACTTTTTGGGAGTTCCGATCTGACACAGATAGAAATTTGAACGTCTGCCGAGACTGATATTTGCCGATACCAAATCTGTTTATGCGAAAATTATGGTGACTATGGTTATTATTGCTGTTATAACTGTGTAAGATTCCATTAGACTGTAATGAATTACCCATCCTTACCTCACCAATACAGATATAATAACTTTACAGATCTAACAATTTCAACAAGTTTTGTTTTGGCACATTTTATCAAAATACAACGATAAATGTGTGGTTTTGAAACAAAGATCTCACTTTTAGTGTAACAAAAAATGTCACATTTTATTTCTTTTAAAACATGTCCAAAGCCTGTCATCAAACAGATCTGCGCGAGCTTGACTAGTGTGGTATTGAGTATCAGTTGTGGTATCGGTACACTTTTATTAATACCAAGTACGAGTACACACGCTTGGTATTGATCCGTTACTGATATAAGTATCGGTGCATCCCTACTGACAATGAGTGGAAATGCAGTTGTCGGAAAAAAAAAATTCAAAGTTGCTCATAGCAAGTCTGGAGAAGAATTCCTCAAGACCACTTAAAAACATTTCAAGACTTCCAGCTTCTTGGAATCAAATTACATAGACATGAAGGGTGACTCAAAGCTTTTGCACATCGGTTGTGAACCAGAAGTGGGGATCACTGGTCCTCTAGGGCCAGAATCTTGCAGGTTGTTCATGTATCCTCAGTCCAGCACACCTGATTAAAAGCAAATGGATCCAACAACTTATCAAGATATCTGCACAGCATTTCATCCATTTGAATCTGGTGTGTTGGAAGAGGGAGACATTATAACCTGTCAGGATGAGGGCCAGGGTTCCCCACCCCTGGTGTAAACACAAGGCGGTCTAGGAAGGTTTTTTTATTGTTTTGTTTGCATTTCAGGCAGTTTAAGGCAGATTATTACTGATTGGCTTGGAAGCCAACACTGTACATTGCAGGAAAACATGGTCAGTTGAAGCATGTATATGCAAACAGGGCAACAGCAGAGACTTTTTGCTCGAGTGTCCATTCACATGAGAGTGTGAGTCAAAGATGGAGATAAAGCTTTGGCAGCTTTTTCTTATTTTTTTTTCATATTGTTGGCTGTCAACATTGGAGCAAATTCATGGTCTGGCCTTGTTGGGTTTGACTGACTGTCACTGGAATAAATCTCTGCATTGAAGACCTGACAGATGTTGATAGTAACTGAAACATTTTGCTTTAGAGTATAACCGAAGGGCAAAACATCCTGATAAAGTAGTTGGTGCCAGGAGCAATTTTATCTGAAACTGTGGCTGTCAGCAGCGTCTTTATAGCCAGCCTGTCTGGATGACTGAAAGCCAACGCAGGGGAAGGAACTGTTCCACATATTTCCCTCATCATGTGAAGATGTCCCCAATGCACTCCATACACTGCAACCCTTCCTTCATTTCTGTTTGTTGTGAACTTTTCCTTCTGCCTTTAATAAAAAAAAAAAAAAAAAAAATGCAAAAAGGTTTCAACACAAACACACAACATTTCTCTCAAATTCACTTCTGATATTAACTTGTATTGAATAAATTAGACATTATTTTTACCATTAAAACTGCTGAACTGATGGCGACTCCAAGCAGAATCAGTTTCAGCAGTGTGTAAGTCCGTGGGGTGAAATTTGAAGGTGATTTGTGGAAGTTTTCCAGGCATTCACACCCCATCCAGGAGGTTTATCTACAATCTAGAATAAATAATCCACAATGACACAGTTGTTCATCATCTTTTCATCGTAAACAAGAGATCGCTTTCTGTCCTGTGTGTTAGGACTTCTGTGGTGACCCAGAAATCATGACAAAGCCACTTCAGATTTTTAGTCAGTCAGATAACAAGCTCAAATGAACAGAAATGTCCAGTCAGGAGCGATTAAAGATCAAGAAGTGGTTAGGAAGTTCAAGAATAAAAAAATGATGGTTTTCAATGACTGCAATAAAGCCAGTAAAATATTGTTGATGCATGGAGGTGTTGATAGCTGTTAGATGTAAATAGCTGAGTTGTGCAGAGCTTGAAGTTGAACACTTGCAGGACTGCGGTCCGAGGGCCGGAGCTGCCCACCCCCTGGGATAGGAGGTAAAACGGGAAATAGCTATAAAAAGCAAAATAACACCTGTAGAAAAGTGTAAAGAAATATAGTTTTTGTTGTGTATTTGTTTCAATGCCAGTCTTTCTTCTTCTGAAAGCCAAGGCTTGACAAAAAGATCTGTAGATGAGAAAACGTTGGGTCACTGTTGATCTGTGTGTTATTTCCAAAAAGTTCTGTTAGCAGTAAATTCTGTTTGGCCTTTATTGCCTTCATGGAGCAAAATCTGTTGACATATTTTAGCCACATAATCTGACCACTGAAGCTTTACTGAGAAAAATAATTTTTAAAGGATCAAGGTTTGAGATTCATTTTCACAAAAAACAACCAAACAAATGAATAAAATACCAAACAAACAGGTGAACCAAACAGGAAGAAAGGTCTCTGTGTGAGGGTTATATTTAAATTTAAATGAAATCCTTTCTGTAAAAAGAGAGAAAATAACTTTAAAACCATTTTCAGATGGAGTGACTCTTCTTCAGGATTCAGGCAGACAGCTTGAGTCAAACTGTGTTCGATGACTCTGTTATTGTCACTTCATGTCCAGGAGTCTGTTTAAGTTGTCAGACTTGCTGCGTCCCTCCTGCTACCAGTTCATCCACACATCTTCCGTTTACTAAAACATTCTCTAGCCTCCTCCCTCAACATGGTTCCTCTGCCCCCCCCCCATCCTGTATACATGCAACATGCATGATGTATTTCCTCATTCACACATTTTCAGTTCAACGCTGCTGTGATGAAGGCTGCATTATTATAATATGTGAGACTGATTTCTGATGTCCCATATTTAACACAAATGATGTGTTGATTTTAGTGGAAACAGAATGAGCTGCACAGCAGCTGCTTTAGATTTACCACATTTTCATTTGAACTTTTAAAGCATCTTCATCTCTACCATTTGAAAAAGAGAGAAAAAAGTTTTTCTCCTGCCCAACAGAGCTGGTGCACACACACTTTGACCCGTCTAAACACAACCCTTCTTTCAGCATACTGACCCTGCCATCGAGGTAGGCTTAGTTATTTTTCCCAAACAGAACCTGGTCGTTCTCTATCCTCCTTTCTTCCTCCTCCCTTCAAATGAGAAGCGACAGACATGCAGGTAGCTTGGATGGATGGGAGGAGACGTGGTGAGGATGGCATAACGGTGACGTGAGCCTCCTACGGCAGCAGCAGCGGTGCAGGCGGTGCTGACAGCCCAGCGTCTCCCCTGCAGCTCCTCCTGCCCTCCCTTCATCCACCTCTGCTGCTTCCTGTCCACCTTTAAAGCTCTTTTCCTTCCTGTTCGGCATTCATCCCGTTCCCCACAATCCACCTTCTCTACAAACCGTTTTATGTCTCTTCTGAATCAAATGCATTTTTTTTTTTTTTTTAAGAAAAAATCCTTTTTTTTTTTTTTTCAATTAAATAAAATTAATCCACCTGTCTTTTTACCTGTCTTCTAGGGAATTATAGCAGCAGAATGTTTGTCTGGCTACTGTGTTGTTTTTTTCTAAATGAAATCAAGAAAAATTACAAGCATTTTTTTTTTTTAAATCTACAAAAATCAGCAATATTGAAGAATTGTGAGAATCGCAATTTAAATCAAATTGGCACCCAAATAAAATCTGGATCGAATCGGGACAAAAGCATATCGTCATAGCCTTGTGGACATGGGAGGACTTCAGGAGAACTGCTATATATTAGCATTAATAGGAGAAGCTGTGCTGATTTAAAATCCAGTCTCTAAATACTGCTGATGTGAAGAGCTCGACTGGAATGAAAGAGTCCAGATTAATTCATTTAGTTGGCATCTTTGCCACCTTGTTGTTGATACTGCACATCCACGTTGTTTATGCGGTTTATGTTCCTGCAATCATCTCAGAAACTCTGCTGCTGGTTTTCTTTTGAAGAAGTTCTGATAAGTTTGAAATTTTTTCTTGACAATAATAGCGTCATAAAATATGGCTGTGTGGTAGAGCTGCGTTCATAAGAAGACTCCTTTTGCTGAACGGCAGATATTTCCTGTCCTCCACGGATCCCAGGCTTTCACACCATCTCACACCTGCCACCATTCAGCTTCCATCAAGTCTCTTGGTTTCTAACCAGATCATTCCGTGTCTGTGGACCAGACCGGACAGGAGATGCAGTCCCGTTAGTTTCAGGTTTTACTGTCATGACTCCAGACATGCAGAAATTTTAAAATGAATTTCTGTTTATTTGCTATGTTTTATGTGTGATTGGAAGGGAGCCACAGTGCCTGCTTCACTCCTGAACTGCTGAGAAATCTTGGACAGCAGACTAATATGTATTCAGTTAAAATACTGCAAGTGATTTCCCACAATTTGTCAAATGTAACATGCATCATAAAGATAAGACAACTTCATCTAATCGAGTGTAGGCCTACTTTAAATGTATATTTTTAAAAAAATGGATGATATACAAACATACAAAGATGGATTATTCTCCAGGCAACAGTTGTGGAAACACCATGAAGCCATATTTATAAAGTAATAAATATATAAATAAATGTATTTGTTTTGAGAACTGGGAATGCATTTTAAAAACATGGCCAGGAGCAGCAGTCAGTGCTGATTTACATGCAGTCTGAACCGTGAGAAACTGACAGAAAGGAATTGAGTTTACATCCAGAAAACTCCAAAGTAAAGAATCACTAAGAGCGAGGCTGTGGTGGGCTCAATCTGCATTACATAAGGACATGATGGGGGTCCTTTGAGTCAGCGTAGATCCAGTGGAGCATATAGAAAACTGCCTGCAGGAAAAGAAAAAGAAATGAAGAATATTGATCAGATGGTATGGATGCCAGATATATCACTGGTGGAGGTGGCTTCATCACTGTGGAATCTATCAATCAAAATGGAGTTGGGTGATAAGTAAATAGTTTTCAGGGAGATACAATCTCTTTTTGCAAGATTTTCTTAAGGAAAGATGCATCAACTTTATCAACTCAAAGGCATCGTCAGCAAAGAGTTAATGTATTAAAATGATTAATGAGAAAGCTCCGTCATGTAAAGCTGATCTGTTCATCGAGGAAAGTTGGATGTGAACAGATGAAGAATAATAGACTTAAGCCTGTTCCATCCTCCACGAGAAGCCTCGAGGCTGCAAGAACAAAAAAAGTCTTGTTCGTCAGGTCCATACATACTCCACGAGAAGCATGTCTGCAGTGGGGAGGGCTCACTGCGGGGGGGGGCGATGTCTGCTTTTATGTACCGCCGTCTTTTTGCTCAAGATAACTTAAAAGGTTACGGACGGGTTTTTATAAAAATTTCAAGAGTTGTTGCAAATGTAAAAATGAAAAACTGATTAAATCCTGGTGGTGATCCGGATCACCGTTTAGATCCAGGAATGTTTTAAAAGGATTCTTTAACATTGTGCTTGGCGGAGGTTTCCGCTCTCCGAGTGCTTTTCTAGTTTCATATTTAACGAGCAGCTTCGTCCGCGGCGGAGCAGGTCGTGCACGTGGCAGGGTCCGAGTGCTTTAATGCCACATGTAAAAATGTTGGTACTTTCTTACCACCTCGATCAGCTGTTTTATCAAAACAATCCGTTTTACCTGCAACAGCAAAAATGCGGAAGCAGCAACTCCGCTTCATGCTTTCTCCGTGTTAACCACGCCCAAATATTTGACCAGTCACGTGATACTTCTCGGAGCCCTGCAGGAAAAAAGTTCTGCCCGGTGTGTCGAGAACTGTCTTCAAACGCGTCCGCGAGAACAAAATGACGTCATTTTCTTCTCAGAGCCTCGAGAACAAGAAAAAAGTTCTCGCTTCTCATGGAGGATGGAACAAGCTTTAATGTCACTCCCTCCGGGACAAAAACCACGTCATAGTTCTTTATCCACTGATGAATTTATTTAGTTACATCTTAACAGGTATGAACAAATCCACAGTCGAACTGTCAACATCCAGAAATGTGTAAAAAATGTCACGTCGCATATCAAACAGCTCTATAAATGCACACAATTAAAGATAAGCAAACATACTTATTCAGAACTTTTTCAGGGATTTTGTCATTAAACCAGTCGACACAATGAAATTAATGCCTCACTGGCGTCACATAACCAAGAGGGAATGAAGTAGTCAAGAAAAAAAAAAAAGTCTTCATATTGACACTGTCCAAATGAAAAAACCTCTTCTGCCTCGTGCTTCGAGAGACATAACAACGGTCGCTGTGCAACAAGGAACAGAACTTTAGATCCTATCTGAGGTTGCAAAATCTACTTCCAAGATAAATCAAATCAACAATACAAATAATCTAAAAACATAAACAATGACATAAATAATATTTATGGCAGTTAAACTTAACTTGGTCTGAAAGTCCAAAAATCCGTGATCCTGTAATCATTGTTGCTGCTGATCGTACCTCCAGGCGTGTGCAAAACTGAACTCAGCAGCAATTTAAACCTCGTTTCAGCTGGTTTTACCTTCCTTTCTCCTCTTCCTCCACTGTACTTCATCATAATGCCACAGACATTCCCAGAGTCTTCTGGAACGTGTGGTTTCCCATGCTTTACTCGTCCTGCCACGCCACCCGGGCCATGATTAACAATCACAAAAGATTTCTGGGCAAAATGGGCACATGGAGTTTCAGTGCGTGTCTGCCCTCTCACTCAGAGCCTGCAGGGTCTATTTTGGGAAATTTACTTGAGTTATCAGTAATGGAGGAGCACTTAAGACCACAGCAGTGATTCTCTGGAGGAGAGGACCTACTGGGGAGTCTGTCAGTACACGTCAGGGTAAAAAGGAATCATGACTTACGGAGCAGCGCCTGTCTTTAAAGCAGCAAATGCCTTTTTTTTTTTGTGAAATTGTATTGTCATCACGCTTTCTTCAATCAGAAGCAAAATGAACATTTATTTGTGGGCTCAGCTCAGGAGGCATAAACCTGTTGTTTCCTGTAATCTAAGGTCAACTAACAGGCTGGCCAGGTTGGGAACCCTCAACTTTATATTAACATCATATTTAGGGGTGGGAAAATTGAATCGAAAAAATTGAAAATTGAAAATCAGGATTTTGTTTTGCTTCACAATTTTTTTTTGTCCAAAAATTGATTTTTTTTTTTTCAAATAAATAAAAATCCAATATAAAATCTTGGTCATTTTTATTGTTTTTATTGATGTTTTTACTTGTCTTCTTGGGCATTATAGCAGCAGAATGATAGTCTGGCTTATTGTGTTGTTTTTTTTCCTCATTGAAATCAAGAAAAATGAGCAAAAAGTTTTTTACGTTTGTTTTTAATCTACAAAAATCAGCAATATCAAAGAATTGTGAGAATTGCAATTTAAATTGAATCAGCACCCAAAAAAATTGGAATTGAATCGGGACAAAAGCATATCGTCACAGCCCTAATATTTATGGTTGATTTCCTTTCCATTCCTTCTGCTTTTAAAGGAGAAACTCTTAAATTTTCGTCTTAAAATACCGAGCACGACTTATATATATTAGTGGTTTTGCCTGCAACTTGTGCTCATGTCAAACTCCCAAAATAAATGCGTTGATCGACTGTGATCGCTGCTTCTGTCAGTGCCGATCACACCTAAGTCTGACAGCACCCTGGAAGCTTGACAGGCTCACGAGGGTCTGCAAACCCCCAGCTCTGTTGTCTCCAGACGGTGACACCACAACCCTGAGCCACACAAGTGGGAAAAAAAGCCTCCTTGCTTGAAACACATGATTTGAAATCCATAAATGTGTAGATGTTACTAATCCACAGCCGCACACATCAAAAGGTTCTGCAGAAATCCCGCTCTGTTCATCCCCCTGGTTTTACCTGCTTCAATAAGTAAACAAGTTAAATCATTCGACTATTAGGGCTACAGCTTAATTATTCAGCTTTTTGACAACAGCATGAACTTTTAAAGGACCGGGGTACTTATTATTCAATGTGGACACCTCTTTAAACCAAATGGCTTCCTGCCCATGAAAGACTGTTGATTTATAAAGTTGTGAATACATTTGACATCTGCAGCCACTGCATGCTGGGAATTCTAACAGCGAGCTAGCTTTAGATATTATATATATATATATATATATATATATATATATATATATATATATATATATATATATATTGGAGTAAAACCACCCCCGATTCCTTCACATCCGTCTCTCTGCAGGGAAGAGGCTTCTTCTTCACCATATTTTTATTTTTATTTTTTATATATATATATATATATATATATATATATATATATATATGTATATATGTATATGTATATTAGAACGAATGAGATGGTATATCATCTTTGATATCTACGTCCAAATGTTCAATTATACAGGCAGCTTCAGCCGACATTAATTTAGCAAAGACCATGTCCACACCTAATTCCTGCTGATCGCCGTGAATGAACAGTTTCAGTCAATCTAATAATCTAAGACACGTCCTCTTTAACTACACTGCAAAGACTCAGCCTTAAAAAACAAGAAAAAATATACAAAAATGAGGTAAATGTTGCCTAAAATAAGATTAGTTATCTGCCAACAGAACAAGAAAATTTGGCTTGTCAAGACTTCCCAAAACAAGTAAAAATACTCTTAAAACAAGAGGAATTCTCTGGCATAAAATCTAAGAATTATCTTACCTTTAAAAAAAAATAAGCATATGTTTACTCAATTTAAGATTTTTAATCTTACTTAGATTTCATTTTTTTGCAGTGTAATCATGTCTACTGAACATAGCATTTTGAAAAACCTTGCCTCTAATTCAGTTTCTTGTCCAAGCTTTTGCTTAAAGCTGAGGTAGGTAATGTTGCTCAGACCCTTTTTGGTCTTCTAGGTGAAGTTGTTCCTCGTCCTGATAGTAGTCTGTACATTTTGTAATAAACAATAAGAAATATATTTAGACCCCTCAGTTTACTGTGAATCAGTAAAAACTGACCAATCCAAACGATCGGGCCAAATTGAAGTTGTTCATTTCTTATATTTTATAAGCCTCTTCTCAGCTCCCCTCCTCCCCCTCCAGCAGTGCATACCTGATAGCCACACCCTGCATATAAACAGCATGTTAGGATGAAAATACAAAGTAGTGAAGAAAAAACTCTGAAGACAAACATGGCTGAGAAAATGCAGGAAGGATTTCCCGACCCGGCTCGATTTATTTGCTTCCTCCCTCTAAACAGCCGAGAAAAAGAAAATCGTTGGTAGAAAAAGCTGCGAATAAAAAAGCCTTGGATCACGCAAGGAGCAGAACCAGAGGGGGAGGAGCAAAACCAGAGGAGGAGGAGCCAAGACACTTTCACATCCAGCTAGCTCCCCAACATTACCGACCCCATCTTTGCCTCACACTCATATTTATTGACTTTAAGTTCTACACACTCCAATAATCCATTTTTTCTGGATTATTTGTCTTTTTGTAGCAACAAGTTTACATATTTATCAAGCAAACTTGTTTGATTTTATGTTTAATATGATTTTAGATAAACTGAATGATTTTAACTGAGTGATAAATTTCGCTACATTTCCGTCAATTCCATCTTCTGTCAATTAAACTGCCTGATTGTTAAACCGTTCGACCTAAATACATTTGTCTTGCCTTTACTTGCTTGGAAACTTGTTAGACGTGTTTCAAGGCGACCCCTGTATTTTTCTCTGTCACGCTGCACTGAAGAATCTCTGACATACGGACTTCATGGCATCCAATCATCACATGAAGCTTCGTTTTGTTTATGAGAAGAAGTTCAGAATTTGAGAAGTTTCTTACGCAGCAACAAACATTTCCAAGTCCACACAAAGAAAGAAAACATTCAGAATGAGCATTCACCTTCTGGACGAGTGTTTTTACCTGCTCTTCCAGGTAACGTTGGCTATATTTCTCGCGCTCTACTGAAACACACTGATTAATGAGCAGACACCACCATCCTGCAGGGCTATAATTCATATTAATTCATAATTCACTGAAGGGATTTTTGTGGGGCTTTGTTTATGCATATTAAGCCAATGCTTGCTCTTTGCTGATGTTTACTTTTCATGCCTGATTGTCTTGCTGTAAATGCCGCCTGTGTGCAGACGGCGTTACCGTCTTTGTGTTCTCATCCTGCTCACACTGCAAACCGAAAACTTCAAGGTGTGCAGAGTGCTGCTGGCTGAAGCACCAGTATTTTCCCTCATGTTTTCACTCTCCTGCTTGTCCTTTCTGTCTTCCAGCAGATGAAGGAAGGGTTTGTATGAGATAAAACACAGGGAGAGCAAAGCTGGGGCTCAAATCAGGAACACAGAGGGGAAAAAGTTTATGTTGTGTGTGTGTGTGTGTGTGTGTGTGTGTGTGTGTGTGTGAGTGAAAGTAAGGATGATGTTTACAAAGACGACTGCAGTTTGATAAAATTTGTCACAACTTTAGGTTATATGTTAACACACAATTTCTTGCTTTAATAAGAGAAGCGGCGCGAGCGCTGCACCTCCAAAGCAATTATTTCTCTAATATAATGGACTCCTTTTTGTGTTTTTCATTTTTTTCTTTCTCCCCCAATTAAGCTAATGGGAACAAGCCAATATATTTGTGGTTACATAAATTGAGTAATAAATTTAAATTGCAATAAATTGAAAAGTCAATAAAAGTTTAAGGCAGGAGAAGAGGGGGGCGGAGCTGTCAACTGATCACCACCTGGTGGTGAGTTGGCTCAGGTGGTGGGGGAGGAAGCCGGTCAGAGCTGGCAGGCCCAAACGTGTTGTGAGGGTCTGCTGGGAACGTCTGGCTGAGTCCCCTGTCAGAGTGAGCTTCAACTTCCACCTTCAGCAGAGCTTCGAACATGTCCCGAGTGAGGCGGGGGACATTGAGTCCGAATGGGCTGTGTTCCGTGCCTCTATTGCTGAGGCGGCCGGCCGGAGCTGTGGCTGTAAGGTCGTTGGTGCCTGTCGTGGCGGTAATCCCAGGACTCGTTGGTGGACACCAGCAGTGAGGGATGCCGTCAAGCTGAAGAAGGAGTCCTATCGGGCCTTCTTGGCCTGTGGGACTCTGGAGGCAGCTGATGGGTACCGACGGGCTAAGCGGCATGCGGCTTCGGCCGTTGCCGAGGCAAAAACTCGGGCATGGGAGGAGTTCGGCGAGGCCATGGAAAAAGACTTCCGGACGGCTTCGAGGAGATTCTGGTCCACCATCCGGTGGCTCAGGAGGGGGAAACAGTGCTCCATCAACACTGTGTACAGTGGAGGTGGGGAGCTGCTGACCTCAACTCGGGACGTTGTGGGTCGGTGGAGGGAATACTTCGAAGACCTCCTCAATCCTACCAACACGTCTTCCCATGAGGGAGCAGAGCTGGTGGACTCAGGGGTGGACTCTCCTATCTCTGGGGCTGAAGTCGCTGAGGTGGTCAAAAAGCTCCTTGGCGGCAAGGCCCCGGGGGTGGATGAGATCCGCCCGGAGTTCCTTAAGGCTCTGGATGCTGTGGGGCTGTCCTGGCTGACACGCCTCTGCAGCATCGCGTGGACATCGGGGGCAGTACCGCTGGATTGGCAGACTGGGGTGGTGGTCCCCCTTTTTAAGAAGGGGGACCGGAGGGTGTGTTCCAATTACAGGGGAATCACACTCCTCAGCCTCCCTGGTAAGGTCTATTCAGGGGTCCTGGAGAGGAGGGTCCGCCGGATAGTCGAATCCCGGATTGAGGAGGAGCAGTGTGGTTTTCGTCCTGGTCGCGGAACAGTGGACCAGTTCTATACCCTCTCTGGGGTCCTGGAGGGGGCATGGGAGTTTGCCCAACCAGTCTACATGTGCTTTGTGGACCTGGAGAAGGCATTCGACCATGTCCCCCGGGGGCTCCTGTGGGGGGTACTCCGGGAGTATGGGGTACCGGACCCCCTTGTACGGGCTGTCCGGTCCCTGTACGACAGGTGTCAGAGCTTGGTCCGCATTGCCGGTAGTAAGTCGGATCCGTTTCCGGTGAGGGTTGGACTCCGCCAAGGCTGCCCTTTATCACCGATTCTGTTCATAACTTATATGGACAGAATTTCTAGGCGCAGCCGAGGTGTTGAGGGGATCCGACTTGGTGGCCTCAGGATTGGGTCCCTGCTTTTTGCAGATGACGTGGTCCTGTTGGCTTCGTCTGGTCGTGATCTCCAGCTCTCGCTTGAGCGATTCGCGGCCGAGTGTGAAGCGGCCGGGATGGGAATCAGCACCTCAAAATCTGAGACCATGGTCCTCAGCCGGAATAGGGTGGATTGCCCTCTCCGGGTCGGGAGTCAGGTCCTGCCTCAAGTGGAGGAGTTTAAATATCTCGGGGTCTTGTTCACGAGTGAGGGAAGGATGGAGCGTGAGATCGACAGACGGATCGGTGCGGCGTCTGCAGTAATGCGGGCTCTGCGCCGGTCTGTCATGGTGAAGAAGGAGCTGAGCCAGAAGGTGAAGCTCTCGATTTACCAGTCGATCTACGTTCCTACCCTCACCTATGGTCATGAGCTGTGGGTCGTGACCGAAAGAACGAGATCTCGTATACAGGCGGCTGAAATGAGTTTCCTCCGCAGGGTGGCCGGGCTCTCCCTTAGAGATAGGGTGAGGAGCTCGGTCATCCGGGAGGGGCTCACAGTAGAGCTGCTGCTCCTTTGCATCGAGAGGAACCAGTTGAGGTGGCTCGGGCATCTGGTCAGGATGCCTCCTGGACGCCTCCCTGGTGAAGTGTTCCAGGCACGTCCCTCTGGGAGGAGACCCCGGGGAAGACCCAGGACACGCTGGAGGGATTACATCTCTCGGCTGGCCTGGGAACGCCTCGGGATCCCCCCCGCAGAGTTGGCAAATGTGGCTGGGGAGAGGGAAGTCTGGGCTTCCCTGCTTAGGCTGCTGCCCCCGTGACCCGACCCCTGATAAGCGGCAGAAGATGGATGGATGGATGGCAGGAGAATTTTTATTTTTCAATGGAGAAAAGTGTCTTCAGGTTTATATTAGCTTTTGAGAAACTCATTTGAATG
The DNA here is from genome assembly GCF_933228915.1 of Telmatherina bonti. NCBI lineage: Eukaryota > Metazoa > Chordata > Actinopteri > Atheriniformes > Telmatherinidae > Telmatherina > Telmatherina bonti. The sequence continues at coordinate 13,789,709 of NC_136614.1, read as the reverse complement.
TGGAAATAAAGTATCATTAGATGTCATCACAAGATTGTTTGCAGCCAGTATAATTCAGCCCAGTGATAATCTGTATGCTAATGGCTCTGTTTAAATCCAGCAGAGACTGTACTGAATGCCAATGACTTGTTTATTTAAATGACTTATCTGCTGTGTTTATTGTAAGTGCAGTAAGAATTGGAACTACGTGCTACATTTCAGATTTAACTTTTAAAACCTGTAGTTCCCCATTTGGGGCACTTTAGGAAGATTTGGTGCCAAACTCTTCTAAAATAGCCATTCATCTGCTTCCTTTTGTGAAAGTTGACCTTTCCAGACATTATTTTCCCATATGGAATGATGATTTGACAGAAGTTTTAAGCTGAAGCTGCATCATTCACTTTAATAAAAAAAAAAAAAAAGAAAAAAAAAAGCTTTTAGGAGGACAGAGATGCAACCGAGGGTTTTTATTTGGACCTTTGCAGTTTGGACGTTATAAATACTGTTGTTGTATCGCTGATGATCAGTTTGTACCGCACCACAAAGTTTTTTGCTGGTTTCAACTTTTTTTTGGTGCTTTTTATTTGGTAGTTTCTGTGTTTTCTTCTTCCTCTTCCTCCTCTTCTTCTTCTATGGTTTGTTCCCTTCGCTGGTTGCGTGTGTGGACTATCCAGCTCAACACTGCTGGTATCGCTCCGTTTTCTGTGTCAAGTGATGCATAGCTAAGCCCCTTGAAAACAGATTAAATTACACCTGTGACTGCACCAGATGGACAAAACTGGGCCTTTACATTGATATTTATACGTCTGACAAATATGAAAAATATTCGGTTTACTTGCGTTGTCCGTGGCAACGGCTCTGGCAGGTTCTGGCTCGCTGTGGCGACTCGCGGCAGGTTGCTGCAGCTGCACCGGTGCGCCTGCAAAGTGCTTGCTGAGGGGGGCCAGATGAAAGTCAGGAGATAAAGATTAAAGTCCAGTGTTGCTTTTGAACCCCTCAAAAGCACAAATCTGCCCCATTGCAGCAATATTTTCTCAAAAGTTCTGTCAAAGTCTAAAGGCAAATGAATTAATGTCTGATACCAAGTTAAGAGCCGTTCGTTAGTGGATTCGGTTTCTATGGATGCAAGGCAAGGTCCCGCCTTTTTGTGTCTGGATTAATGGGGGGGTTGTGAGGTTTTAATATATTTGCTTGTGATGAAGAGGGGAACAAAGTTTACTTTTTACATCCCAAAAAAACATTTTACCCTGTTTTATCCCTGTTTGAGTTATTTTTCATCCACAAAAATGTTGATTTTTAAAGAAATTAAGAAGAATTTCAAATTTTAACAGCAGTAAATGTGGTTTTTATCACTCATAAAACTTTTCTTTGCTCCTCAAAAGACATATTTTGGAGTGAACTTCCTCTAAAAGCTGTAGAGTCTGTTGACATCATGTTTCCTGATGCTCATTCTCATTCTGCGTGCGTACTGTTATGTATACTAAAGGCAACAACCTGCCTTGATCATTATCTTACACCGTGTCCTCCTCAGCCTCTCTGCCTGCCTGCGTGTGTTTATATCCCATCACCTCATGTCTGACTGCATGTCTGCATGTTTGTCTGCACTTTCTCTGCTTTTTCTTTCCCTCTCTCAGGGTTTCTAAAAGTGACTTTGATCATTTTAACAGCCTTATAAAGTTGACAGGATCACCAGAGAAAATGTCCTCCTGCACCCGAGTGGATGTTGGAGAAGTGATGTTGAAATGACCTGACATTTATGGGGTCACTGGGGACTGAGATGACAGCTGGTGGAGAATGCCTAGACACAAAAAAAAAGTTGAATCAGCCTGTAAAAACGACACAGAGGTGCCAGTCAGCTGACTGAGCAGCCAGCCTTCTGAAAGCCGTGTTTCCATCATCGTGATGGGAGTTGAATTTTCAGGTCTCTTTACTTCTGCAGCTGATGGAGTCAAACTGTGGATATTCAGTCAAAAAATGAGAAAAGATTGGAAAATTTCTGTTTTACATCTGTGTGTGATGAGAATTTTCCTTTTGTTGCTTCTCTCGACTCGCTTTAAAACAATTCCTCTATTCTGCATGTTCATCATTTATGTTTTGTCTTGCTGCTTGTTTGGGTCATGTTTATTGTTTCTGCTTCTATTTATTTGACCAGGATGTGAGTAATTTTTTAGTAGAAGCAATTATAAAAAAAAAAAAAAAAGAAAAAAAGCACATCAGTCACGTCCGTTTGTGCATCTCAGTCTGGAGATCCTTGCAGGATTTTCCACCCATCAGACCAGACAATCAATCCTACTCTTTGCTTTGTCTCGGGTTTGACTGACTGACGGAGTGTAGCTGGACATGAGAGGACACGCATCACTGGCCAAGCATCTACAGCAGCATGCATGTGTCTGTCAAGTGTGTGTTCTGTTTGTGAATTTATCTGAACGTTTGTGTGTGTTTCCAGGGGAGAAGGATGAGTTCAGAGCTAACTGAGATCAGTGGGAAGTGAAAATATTACATGTTGTAGGAAACTTTGTGATGCTTACACACAAGCAGACATGCATTTGTTTTGTTTGTTTGTGTGTGTGTGTGTGTGTGTGTGTGTGTGTGTGTGGACTCACCACTGCTATGGATCAAGATTGTGATTGTTGCTTCTCTTTGGCTCCAGGCTAGAAGAGTTAATGATGCCGTTTTGGAAGAACAAAGTGTTAACAGAAGTTCGAGTCCCACTGAGGTCTGATCAGAGTCCACATGCAGGCTGGATCTGTGGATTTGGTGTGAAGTTGGCCTCTGGCTGTTCTCAGCAGCCCCACAGGGCTTTCCTAAAGAATGAATGCTGTCTGTCTGTCCCCTTATGTCCAAATGTGTCCAGCATTGCACACATCTGCTGAACCACAGAATTCACAGCAGCTGCATCTGGCCGCAAACAGCCTGGCCCCTAAAATAAAATATAAAATAAACAAAAAAATGTAACACGGTTTTGCCCTTCAGGACTTATAAACAGTGTCCTGGGTTTCCTGAATACCTTTAAAACTTATACTGTAAGTACCTCTGCTATTCATGTATGACTGTAAAAATAACAAGATTCTAACAAGATGTTCCTGTTTAATGAACAATGCTTTGTAACATCATGACCTGAGTAGCGTTAGCAAAACACATAACTGTAGTGGGCCCACTTTATTACCATGTGACAAATAAAATAACCAAAAGGAAATAGCCGGCTCCTATGGTGATCTCTGCAGGCCTGAGATGGTGGCGCCAGTTGGTCCACCAGTGGACAGCAAAAAGAGATGCGATCAAAACAGGGCGGGTTTACTCACGCCAACACAATTATGCGTCCTGTATGAAGGCGCAGTTGTATGGTTCCGCTTTTTCCCAAACGAAGACGGGTGCTTCTTTCCCCGTTTCCAGAGGGAAGCCAGACTTTCACAGTCCGCGAGGCAAACGGCAGCTGCACGTCCTCATCAGCGACAACGCGGCGCCGTTCCTCACAGTTGTAAGCATGTAGATGTCCCATGAAAAGTCCGCTGTGTCAGTTTACCACCTCCTCTCTCCTGCCGGGCAGATTAACCCTCTGGGGACCAAGGGTATTTTAGAGAAATAAACCTCGCCTGACTTTTTTTTTTTTTTTTAGTTTAAATGCTAATAAACACCACCTTTCAATGCCCCATAATGTCCTATACCTTGTTTTTTTTTATTTATTTTTTTATTTTGAATTGAAATATAAACTGCTATGTAAATGAGGCTCCTTTGCTTATTATAATTATAAAATATGATAATTTCGAAGCATGACTAAAGGTACTGAAGGGGACTGAAGCACCGCAGCTTTCCGAAATCATTGTCAGCTGCACACACTGTATCTGTTACCAAGTTATACATCTGTTACGACGCCGTCGTGTCGTTTATGTTGAAATACACTACTTGAGTAATGCAAATGTTTGTTTGAGCAATTATGCATGGTATGCGTGCATAAAAGCTGTTTTTATAATATATTGGCCTTGTAAATACAGAAGGCAGCTATCCGACTGCTAATGACACGATGCATGGTGATTGACACTGTTTGGAGGCGTTTCCTGAGGCATCGTCGGCTCTGATTGGACAAACACGTGTCATGCGCCAAAGACAAAGGTTCTGATTGGAACACCTATTTTGACACAACACTGTATCACTTATGAATGGGCTACAGTGATGCTGGAACTACTGTCTGAAAGCCCAGAGTCTCCCGATTAAGAGGGGGAAAAAAGTAAGTTTCTATCTTTTATGGTTTGAAAGCTATGCTCGATTAAACACAACATGATCCCTGGCATCGCCGACGATGCCGGCGTCCCCAGAGTGTTAAGAGCAGGTCCCATGCAACATCGTGTTGTAGAACATCTTATCTTACGTGGTTCTTCCGCTTCTCGTTGTGACGGAACGTCAGAGCCATGGACGGTGGAAAGTTCGAGAGAGCAAGCAGTTGTTTCTTCTCTCAACCTGTTCCAACCGGAGCGTGATTGTCCTACCCCCGCACCAATAAAGTCCTGGTAGTTTTCAGGGGAACCGATAGTAAACAAACGATATATAAAGTTAGATTGTCTCTCCCTTCACCACTTTGTTTTCCACATTTTCATGTAACATTTAAGGTAATTGGAAAACAGACAACTCACATTTACAAATCAAATAAACATCCCTGAACAATACATATGAATAAAATTACAACCAAACAAAGAAAATATGCAAAACCTGTTCATAGAAAAACCCAGGGGTTACAAAAACAAACAAAAAAGGGTCACACTAAAATATTTTGTTTAGTCGCCTTTAGCTTTGGTTCCACATTTGCTGTCGCAATGTTTCATAAGCTTCTACAATGTCACAAGATTTCTTTTCCTCCAGTGTTGAATTCATTTTCACCCATGTTTGACTGTGCAGAGCCTTCCCCAGCTCATCCCAAAGACTTTCAGTGGGGTTCAGGTCTGGACTCTGTGGCCAGAACATGTCTCGCATGTCTCATGCTCCAGGAAAGTCTCTTTTACAATCTGAGCCTGATGAATCCTGGCATTGCCATCAGGGAAATAAAACTGAATTGCTGGAATAACCTGCTTATTCAGCATTATCAGGTAATCCCCTGACCTCATTCTTTGGGCACAAAATATTGCTGAACTTAGACCTGACCAGCTGCAGCGATCCCAGATCATAGACTTCCCCCACAGACACTTCGTTTGCCTTTTTTCTTTCCAAGATGCTCCCATCGCTCTGACACAGGTTGAATCTGGACCCATGGGACCACATGACCTTTTTTTTTTCATGACTACACCACTGTTTAGTCCCAATTCTTTTAGTTCTTTTACATTGTGCATGTGGAAATGCTCTTACTTTCACAGTTAAACATAAACCTGAGTTCTACTGTTGTTTTTCTTGATTTGATTTCACCACGTGATTTGTGATTATGATCCTTCAAGATCCTTCAAAATCCTTCAAGATCCTTCAAATCACATTTCTTTCTTGTGGATGATGGTTTCCAATCATCCTTGCAGTTTTTAATAGTGTCTGACAGTTCTTAACCCAGTTTTAGTAGTTCCTGCAGGCTCCTTCGATGTTTCCTCTGCTCAGTGTCATTGAGGTGATCCTTCTTTAACAGAATGACAAGATGTGTCTCTCCTCATGGATGGTTTAATTTAGGCATGAGAATCCACTTGTTGCATCAGTTAGGGTTAAATAAAGTGTTACCAGGTGAAAGATAATCCCCCTGCAGTAATTATCCAATAGGAGGCTTGTATGTATTGCCTAGTTAAATCTAAATGCAGACTTTTGTAGCCAATTATTTGTTCTTAAACATATAAAAGTTGGATATAATGTCAAAAAATACAAAGTTTCAAGGAAGAAATGGTCAAAACTCAGTGGAAGCAGTGAAGTGCTTGACAAACAATGCAATCCAACCAATATTACGACTCTGCTCTAATCACAGTAATTATGCTCTCACAGTGTGCTTTTACTGTCATGTGAGCGCCACTATTGCCACTATTTTCCTGGTGTAATGGCCGAGGATGGTGACATCCATCTGAAAGCTTTTGTGAATAAAGAAGTCTTGAATTTAAAGTTATCCGCCATTTTTTTCCCACACAACCCTGTCGGAGACATCTGCTTCATCCAAGCCTTTTAAAATCAGCTTTTTCCTCATTTTTTAGATAACTAGTAAGACTGTGAATAAAGTGATACAAACCTAATTATCAGGTAAAAGGTTGAATTTTTTTAATGCTCCATGAAATTGACTCTGAACAAACCTTAAGCGTGACGACACAATAACCTGCTGCAAAACAAAAAAAATCCCTGTTGACTTGTTTTAATCGTATTATTTATTTAATGAATTGTAATGGAGTTTACCATCAAAAGCTCTTATTCATTTATTTATTTATATTTGTCCCCAGGATGTCGGAGGTGAGCATGACATCCTAATCACACATCTTAGACTGGATGAACAATAAATAATGTGTCACAGACAGATTTCATGCTGACAGAAATATTTAGTGTTAAGCTGCAGCAGAACGGTTGTCAGATCATTCAGTTGCATTAGGTGTCGCGTTTAGTTGATGCCAGTTAAAATTTTTCTCATTTTATTTGACGCCCCTAACCTCATCTCACGTTTCTGTTGGGAGATGTCGAACAACGGGAGTCGAGAAGAAGTGTTGTGTTTTTTTTTCCCTTCTTGCTGTTGTAGACACCGAGTTAACGCCGTCTCTGTTAACTCTAACCGCTGATGCTTTTAAGAAGACTTTCCACTTTAATAAAGTTATTAGGAAAATACCTGGAAGACATATGTTGCATATTTCTGCATATTTAGAGCAACTCAGAGGCTGACATCTCAACGTTGTTAAAAGCTCTGCGATCATGCGAGTCTTTTGGTATTTAAAAGGCAAACTGTAGTCGCTGAACTGTAAACAAGCTTCATCAGTAAGACGTCCATTTTCTCACAACTTCATGAAAATTAGCCAAGAATTGATACTCAGAGAGCAGATGCATGTCAGCTAAGTGCATCTCCAACCACTGGAGCATGCTCTGGATAGACGTTAAAAATAACAGAGTTAGGTTGGGATGATGCACGTGTGATTTAAACCTGAACCGACATAAACTCAGTGTTTTCACTGTATTTTTTATTTCATGAAAAAGGGATCATATAAAGTAATAAATAAATGAACTAGTTTAAACTGATGGCATATTTCTTAACCAGTTCCATCAGTAGTCCCCTTGCACGATGTTAGATATCTGAAATAAAATCCCCTTTTTGACCGAATTGGTTCCAGTGCTGCTTCAGAGCCAGAGTCAGACACAGAACTGGTTGCCCTAGCACCGTCTCCTGGATCTCCAAACTGGTTCTATTCAGGTATCAACTCTTTGCTGCGCCAGAGTTGAGAACTGCTTCACGTTGCTTGCATCAGATCAGGGGGTCACCTGACCAAAATAAGAGTGTTGAAACATGGACAAAAATCTTCATACCAACAAAGAAATGGAGTCCAAGAGCGAGCACAGCTGGTCCGAGGAGGAGGATTGGTGTTTGCTGGCTTTTATTGTTGTCTGCGGAGATCCAAGGTAAATCGGACGTGACAAATCGCACAAAGCCTGTCTTCCAGCAGCTACACCAGGAGTTGGTGGCAGCTGGCCGCGTAAAGAGTTTTGACCAGCTGGTCAATAATTTAAAAAAGCTTAAAAAAACATTTCAGGGACCAGAAAAAGAAGCTGGCGACCCAAAAGCAACCCATTGTCCAAGATCCTGGACTCTTTTCTTTGTGACTGAATTTCACCCCGGCTGAGTCCATCCTCCAGCCTATAAACGTATCAGATGATGTAATGACACAGCGCTGATTCGGCTCTTTTGGCTGAAACCAGAACCAGTTCTTTGGAAGCAGCGGAGTTGAACTAGCTGAGCACTGACTCTGGCACCAAACCAGCATCTGTTATTCTTTGATTCTGGAAAGGCCTTGAAAGCCTTCAATGCCAACAAGATAATGCATTTCAAGCTGAGGCGACTGTACAAACAGCAGAGACTTCCTGCCGTTAAGATGCCGTGGCTGCTGTGTGGATGAATAAAACTAACAATCGGTACACTTTCTTAGATTTTATCACTAGAGGTGATCAAGCTAATATGTAAATATCAAAAGTATCATGAATCTTGGATACAATTAGCTTATTTTTGCTTGTAAGAGAAAATTGTGCAGTCAGGGCTCATAAAAGTATGCTGCGAAGACACAGACGGCTCTTAAGAAACAAAAATGCTCCTGATGTGCTGGTTTAAAGCTACCAATTAAATGTCAGAATGTCTGGAAGGCGAGAGGCGTAGAAGCAGTGGTTTCCGCATTTTAGTTAGAAACTGTGGAAGGAAAGAATTGATCAGAATCTGTCTTCCTGTTGGCACACCTCAATAAAATGAAGAGACGCAGGAGGTCTCCTAAAGAGCAATGTTGGTGACATAACAAACAAAGTTAAATATTTCGTCATTGGGGCATCTTGCCTGTAAGATTTCTGGCTACTGGGATTATGCAAATTTGTGCAAGATGATGCAGATGTTTAAGTTTAAGATGTATAAGAAAAGCTTTGCAGATTGTTTTACATGCACACAAAGCATTATGACACACAAAAGAGAAAAAAAGAGAACATCCTCATATTTTAGAAATGATTTGTTTCAGCTCCAAACAGATAAAAATGCCTCTAGAAATACACCTGAAACTGACTGTGAATTTAAAGGGAACATAAACACCCAGCTAACACAAATAAGCAGCGGCTTGCTCGGAAATCAAGATGAGAGCTGCATGTAAGGGAACGGGATGAGAGGTTTACCAGCTTATATTTATATATTGCAGGTTTACTTAAAGCTCTAACTTTAGTGATTTAATCCAAAAGCAGACGACGCGACAGAAAAAGTTTTGACAGTTTGAGGTCGCTGTGTGGTGACACCACGACGAGTGAAACAGCTGAGCGCAAGCAAACATCTGCAGCGTTGTGTCTTCTTCTTGTGCCTCGTGAGAACCTTGATGTGCTAATTTGATAACTTCCAACTAAAGAAAGTTTTGGCAGTTTATTTTTAGACCTGTGTGAAATTGGCTTTTCACACTTCATCTTGATGAAAATTAGTTGTTAAAAAGTTTTTTTTTTTAAATTATTTTTTTTATCTTTACTTTATGAAGGTTGTGGAACCAAGGTGATGCAGTACTCTTTTTTTTATTATTTTGTTCTGTTTTTTTAACCCTTTCATGCATAAATTAATAAAAAAAAACAATTTAAAATTTTTTAAATACATAATTTATGTAATATTATGTATTCTGTAGAATATTTATGAAATAATATATAATCATAATTATATTATGTAAATCTTCTCTAAAACACAGCTGAATCATTTTCTTTTCCTATTTTATTGCAAAAGTAAACTTGTGTAATTACATTATGTTCAGTTATATCATATATTTATTTTCTACAGCAAGTGGAAACATATTGGATGACTCACTGACATCCACTAAAGTGGTTTATGTACAAAAATACCATCCTCATTTGTGGATATGCAAGAAAAAAGCTTGTAAATAGGTGTCCTCTATATGACCACTGTGCATGAAATGGTGAAAAAAGACAACTTCTAGTACTAAGTAGTTACTTGAAGCTGACAAAAAAGGAAAATATTAAACAAGAAATTGAGACAAAAAGGTCGTTGATAAGAATACAGCTTGTTTTTCTTTTACAAATTCACAATATTCTCCATTTTCATGATATGGGCACAGATACATGTGGAAAATCTGTAACAAATAAATGACTATGAACTTTAGTATTTTTTTTGTGCTATATTTGCCTTTTACCCTGTGATGATCATATCTTACTTGCTACTTGATGCATGAACAGTTTGTAACGCAGCCGCTGTTTTGTTCCATTTTCCCTCCATTTGTTCTATTCTTAACCAAATTCTGCAAGCATGTTACTGCTGATCTGCTGCGATGACCCAGATTCCCCAGTGGGATCATTAAAGTTTTATCCTTATCATAGCTGAAGTAACGTGTGGGATTTACCCCGCGTCTTGTTTAAATGTGTGCAGGTCTTATCTGTTATTCTGGCCCGTTCCCGTAGCGACTCGGAGTGCCTCCTCTACAGCGCCGTGTTAGATATTATACATATTTGATAAGGTGTGCTTTCTAGTAGGATGAGTTTTAGTTACAGCTCATTTCAGTTGTGAAATGTCTTCCTCTGTGAGTGTGTGTGTGTGTGTGTGTGTAACCCTTCCACAAACTCTCATCCACCTTTCCTCTGCCCATCCGCCTATAATCAATCTTTCCTGGTTTCACTGTCATTTGTCTAATGTTCTTCACGGTACTTTACCGTAAAGACTTTGTGTAAATCACACACACACACACACAACCACACACACTGCCACCAACAGGGCAACGCACACACAAATGCACATACTCTCAAAAACACAAGTTTTAAAAAAAGCAGTGAGGTGTATCATTGACAGTAAACATGTCACCTATAGCAGGTCCCACTGCTGTGTTGATTGTTTACTTTTTTCTTTCCTCTGCTGTTTTCTTTCAGGTTTTCTTCGCAGGTTATGCTGATTGTTTGCAACAGACCTCTTTCCTGATAAGATCAATGATTTTCTGGTTATTTTATGTACTTATTCAGCCTCATGGAAGTTAATAACCATCAAGTTTTCCTTAAAATAATAGCTACATTTCTGAGGATCGTGCACAAGCAGGCAGAAAACAGCGCGACGCTTCGCCATAAACACACAGAGCAGAATTCTAACCAGTCCGAAGTAGTTTCATAGCTTCCTGTTCATGACGATGATGGACTCTCTGAGCCAGTTTCACACACGGATTCTGTCCCAGGCTAAAATGCATGTTGTCTCGACTCAACTCAACTCAAAGGTGCTTGCAGAGACTTGGTTCAAATTAAATGCAGTTTCATCTTATTCTGGTTTCAATACAACTAGATGCAAGATGGATTATTAGAGCTGATCTCAGTCTAAAATCAGTCTGTCAGAAAGTTTAACTTCAGTTTATAATATGCTGGGAAGCACAGACTACCAGGCAGACGCTGCATTCAGTTGTCATTTTTTTGTTTATATTTCAGATATTTACATTTTTGCTGAAGAGATTCTTTGGCTGCGTCGTGTTCAGATTCCTCTCCTCTGGGGAGAAAAACAAGGAGCATTTGTTTGGTGGACACATGGCTTCATTCATCAGAAAAGAACGTTTTAAATAATGACAATAATCATAATAAGTTATTTTTTAAACTATTATCTATTCTTGTTCTTATTAACTCATTTTCTTCTGCTGCACTGTGAAAAATAAATGGTTGACGTTGTACCATCAGGATGTCGCTGCTTTTCCATCATTCCTGACAGGAACTCAGGCGGTTCATCAGTCTTACTTTGTCTTGGTCGTCCAGCGCCGGCATTGATCTTCTGAATTCTTTCCTTTTTTTAATGCTAGTTTCTACTTCTTCCACAAAAGCCCATTAAGAGAGGTATAATGATATGGCCATGTCAAACTATAAATAGAAGTGCAGCATAGATCTTAGTGACTCATCTGATGTTACTTTATTCCTGAGGTTACACTTTGGTCTGTGTTGTATTCATGAGAAATTTCTGTCCAGCTGCTTTTTTCTATTCTGTTGCATTTTGTTCTTTTTTTTTTTCTTTTTCCACTTTCAGTGAATACAAACCTTTAAACAAATTATTCAAATACCATCTACTCATTTGATTTTCTTGAATTAAACCTGCTATTTATCCTTTGAATTCACATGAGAATAAAACATTTTTACTTCATATGAGAATACTAAAGTTTAACTCTGGCCGTCTCTTTTAGGTTTGTTTTAGCTTAATGCAGGACTCTGTAGTCTCAGGACCTCTAAATCAACCTTAAATCAAGTTTAGGAACTGTACTTACATGCACTGGTTTAACAAGTACATGATAAGGTCTGTTCCAGGCTGAAGGCCTTTACACACCTACTCCGAATATTTTGTCTGAATTATTCACACAGCAGTACTTTTTGTCGAATCTGTGTAAAGTCATTGTAAACATTTATATCAGAATTCCATCCAGCAATTTTTCAAGCTTTATTTTCCAAACAGGTTTTTTTTTTTTTTGGTTTGCATCTGATAGATATAATCGACCACTCAGAGAAGACATGTTGACTGATAGATCAGTGGTTGTGAGCTACGCAGGCGCTACTTTCCTGCTATTTCATTCAATATGGCCGAGCGTCTTTATTTCTTCTCTGCATTTTACAGCAAGGCGCTAGCTGCTAAAGCAGATCACCCAACTGTCCTACAGACGTCCTAAAGTCTGTCCTGAAACGGTCGTGGTCCAGCTTCAGGTCCAGGATTAAATAATGAAACTTACAAAATTCTCATGTTTTTTTCTCAAACAGGATGAACCCAGCGCCTCTGTCGTTTCTTTTGCAGCATCAGCACTTTGTTGTCATGGCTTCATGTGTAATGAATTACTGTGAGGATCCGAAAATTCAGCCACACACAAGGAGCTATAAACAAATGACCAGTTTATTGGTGAATGAGCACGAGCAGAGGATCAATCCAGGTGACTGGTCCGCTGTAGAAACCAGGCTCCAGATGGATGGCAGGAGGTAAACGGAGTGACAAATACTCATCCAGGGCAAAGACAAGGCTCGGAGATCCAAATACAAAGCAAGGGTCTGTGACCAGAAGATCCAAGGAAGTAGAAGTGTCCATCGTAGGCAAGGCAAGGTGGGTAATCCTGGGACGTGAAGCAGTAAATCGGTAACTGGGGACAATCCGTAGAACGCTGGAACACAACTTGACATGAGTCTGATGATAATCTGGCAGAGGGGAAGAGATTGGAGGGAGTTTAAGTAGGTAGTGAGAAATGAAAACCAGGTGAACTGAATGAAACAGCAGAGGCAATTAGGAAGCCACAGGTGGATAGAGTTTCCACTGATGAGTGCCAGCCGAACAGGAAGGCAAAGCATGACATCATGAGGAATGCACTTTTTTTGTTTTTATCATTTTTCAGAATTTCTTCATAAAACTGCATCACACTTTGTGTGCAAAGACATAAACGTTGATAATTCACCTCCGAATTATTTGCAATGTTGTGTTATGAGTCCCATCGGTTCAGGTGTATAAAAGCCTTTACTCCTAAATTTGTCTTGTTGTCTAAGTGACATTAGCTTGTATCTGATGTAAAACATGATCGGTCAATCACGAGATACTGCTGAGCTCTATTGTAAGTGAAAGAGCAAAAGATAACCTCAGATATGGAAGATAAATCTCTTAATATTTAAGTAAGTTTATTTTTAGTCATTAGAACCGGTTTTATAGAACAAACTAACATCCCATCTCTTCCACGTGAAAATGTCTGCTGGTTGTGTGAATTTGTTGCATCCTTCAGGTGCCGCTCTTCTGACTCGAAGTATTTGATCTTATTTCATTTTGAGGCTTTAGTTTGTAGCTGTCGCTCTTGGGGAGTATTTAGTAGGGGCAGGAAAATCAAATCGAAAAATCAAAAATCGAGATTTTTTGCTTAACAATTTTGAAATAGTTTTTTCCTTAAAAAATACATTTTTTTTTCAAATAAATAAAAATAATGCAGCATATAATTTTTTGTCATTTTTATTGTTTTTATTGATCTTTTTACTTGTCTTCTTGGGCATCATAGCAACAGAATGATTGTCTGCCTACTGTGTTGCTTTTTCTTAATTGAAATCAAGAAAAATGATGAGCAAAGGAAAAAAAAAAAGTCTATCTACGAAATCTACAAAAATCAGCAATATCGAGGAATTGAGAGAATCACAATTTAAATGGAATCGACACCCAAAAAAATGGGAATCAAATCGAATCGGGACAAATACATGTCGTCACAGCCCAAGTATTTGGGTCTAACATTGTATTGCAAAGTCCACTATTTTTATATTTATGTTATTTTTAGAGAAGAAGTGTTTGTTTCTTTTTAGAACTGTTCACCTTACATGTTGTTTCCTCTTTATAAGCTTGGCGGATACTCTTTAAATTTACATCACCTAAGAGGACAGTTAATAAAGATAAATTAGGCCCCGCCTCTCTCGCCATCCACACTACATGCTGCGTTTACATGCAGAGCAGATGTGTAACGTCAGAGTAGTCTACTGCTGCTGCTGCTGCTCTTCTGGAGGTGCTATGCAGGTTCCATGAGGAAATGTTGATGGTTTTTTTTGGTGTGGCGCTTAAAATGTAGCCTGCTTTAACTGAATCAGAGTAGGGGAAACACAATAAATTCATCCTTTAGATCCACAGGAGGAGATGTTTCTATTACAGCTTTGCTCACAGAAGCCATTTAAAGCAAACGACTGCACAGATGTCCCAAAAACACATTTTTAAAAAAGAAAATTACTTTGAAAACTGTTTTTATTTTAGGTAATATGAATAAAAAAGTGGTTATTTTACAAGTATACCAGCAGAACTGCAAGTTTGGTTCAGTTTCTAATCCCTCTTTGTGTTCCTTCATTGGGTTTTCACATTTTTTCAGCTCATTGGGACTGATATATCTTTTCTTTTTATCCTCCTTTTTGCTCAACTCTGCAAACTGAACTAGTCTTAAATTATGTAAATATTTTTATACAGATATGTCGGGTAGATTATTTGTAACTGTTGAAAAACTTTATAAAGGATCTTCTTTACTATATCTCTGCAAGCTGTTGAACCCAGTCTCAGCATCCTGGAACCAATGGAAAAAACTAAAAGCATTTGATTTTTCAGTTCTACTATTAGCCAAGACAGCATTGATCTTTATGATCAATATTGATCAATAATGCAGCCTATGGCTGGCGCAGTACATTCCTAAAGTGTTTTAGTTGGCATGAGTTTAAGTATGTAATGAAGACCAGAAGGTGTTTCGCTGTGAAATCAAATATTTTTAAGAGTGCAGGGTTGCCATGCTCCAATGCTTTTGGTTTTATTTACCCAAACAAACAATATAATAGTGAAGTAAATCTGCTGAGGGAGAGCTGACCTGAGGTGCCCGCCAATATTATTCAATAAACTCAAATCTGCAGACACTACTGCCAGAAAATATATCACTTTGCATCAACAGCCTGCTGTGGTCAAGAAAAAAACATGAGAAAATGTACAAATGCCCATTTTTTCCAGGACAATGTGATGTTTTTTATTCTATATTTTAGTTGCCCATAAGCTCAGAAAGCAGGCGTAAAGAAACCATTCATTGTCTGGGTTGTGCACACACAGACCATGTCATGGCCAACGCCTGACATCATTAACTGTAAACTTAAAGAGTGTCCCAATTAGCTCAGGGCTGTGTCGGAGCCTCAGTGTTACACTGCAGTGACTCCCCACTCATTAACCTTTAGATAAAGGATAGGCACGCATACACAAGCACACACCGAGGAAAAATGGTGACTATAGGCATCTCTGCATATCAGCTACACACATTAACAAACACATTAATCCTGGAAATACACAAAACGGGTTGAGTGCTCATTACAGCAAATCATTTGGATATAATTACAGCAGTGATCTCTTGGTCTTACCACTGTGACTATTTTGGCTTAATGTTACAGAGACTCTACTCATGTGGAAGAGACTGTGTGTATACTTTTAGCCATCATAATACCAGTGTCAGACCAAACTGTATTTTTCTTGTTTTAATAAAGATGCTGCTCCAAAGATGTGGACTAAAAATCCAAAGTTAGGTGCAATGACAAACCCCCTAAATGTTTTTGTGAATGGGTCAAGGTGGGATGATCCAACTTGAATCAATATTGGCGATTTGCAGAGGGATTGTGTTGCCAATCTAGCAAGGCGAGTTTTTTTTTTTTTTATGGCACTTTTCATGTACAAGACAATTTTAAAGTGATTAACATGAAACATTGAAAGCATTACAGATGGTGTAAAAAAGCATAAATAACAATATGCTGCCTTTATAATAGCCAAGATTTGCGAAAACACCTCGTCATCAAGAGTCTTAAAGCCCCACAATGAAACTTCGGTGGATTTTGTCACTCTGGTTATGGAGGCTAACGCATTATCTGTCATGTATCCTGTATCTTCTCTGAGAGCTTTCCTGCTGGTAAAAGTCAGTCTGATGGTGACTTTGGTCTCATCTCTTGCTGGTCATATCATGTGTCTTTGTTCCGTGCTTTTCCTGAAATTGTCCCCTTACCTTTCTTTGCTGATTCCTCCACGTTGAGCGCTCAAAGTGTCCAGCATATTAGCAGCCATAGCTGTTGTTGTAAAGTCGTGCTGTGGGGCCGAAAAAAATCTTGAGTAAGTTTGGTTTCTCAGCCTTAAGATCCTGCATCGGAACAACAACTCTGGGAAAGGATATAATCATTTTTCAGCATGCCATCAAAAGAATAAGCATGAATCTTTGTTTGGAGAGTAAGTGGTTACAACAGGACACTCGTATTGTTTCAGTCATGGCTGTTTTCTTTGTTGCTCCTAATCCAAGAATTCTCGACAAGTCCAAAATTAATTGTGTCTGTCATCAGTTCACCCCTTTTCCTCAGATATGTGTGAGCATGTGTGTGTGTGTGTGTTTGCTTTTTGTGTGTTTGCTCAGCTTTTCTTTTGCCAGATCTATTTTGGAACTTGAAAACAAATTCAGATGTAACACCAGTGTTTTCCACTGAGGTATTTTTTGCTTTTTGTGGCAAGACAAAGTACTTGGAAACGCCAAAATAAAAGAAAAGAATGAGGTGTCCTTCGTAAAGGAACTCAAGCACAGCTAAGAAATTAGACACTGTTTAGTTTTTGATCTTGTTAAATGAACATATCTGGCCTAATCAAGTCTTACTTCTATTGCTGCATCCATGACATCGTCAGTGTTGAATCCTCTTGACTGAAACATGAAAGCATTTGCATCTCTTGCTTGTAAGGTAGCTGAGATTTGTCAGCCTTGTTTCAAGTGTTTGGCAAGTAGGAAACATTTGGAGAACAAAAAAGTTGTGAAAAAAACTCTAAATCAGATCTGAATCCATTCATATTTATCAACTCAAACTCTCCTTAACTGCAGATTATCCCTCAGCTTCACCAGGGAATATGAGAAGAATTAGAAAAAGGTCAAGTGGGTTTGATTTTTACAGACGGACAGCAGTGTGTATCGCTGGAGCCTGGAAAAGCTATAAATAGGCTTGGTGTTGAGCCAGCCTGAGATCCCTGGGAATCCACTAAGCCAAACTTCTGGCAACCTGTCTGTTCAATATCCCCATCCTTCTGCCAATTTCCCTCTGAGGAGGCATGACAACTTTCACAGGATGGCTATCACAAACACCAATGGGTTACAGGCTCCTCACTTTTTTTTTCTTTCTAGTAAACATCCTTTATTTTCAGCTGTGACCCCTATTTACTGGACCGTGATAGAAATTTCTTTTGGCGACTTTGCTGGGAGGTGACGAAGGATCATGGCTGAAAATGAAAAGTGGCAACTCTTTTCTGTGCAGAGTGATGAGTTTGTTTTGCCATAACAGAGCCGACAAAAAGGTTGGTTACTTAGTCACCGTGACTGAACACAGGGCTCAAGGTGCACCAGGTCTGCTTTGGATTCAGCATATTTTCAGACTAATTTGGATTGAGTCCCATTTGTATGCAAGTCTTTGGTTAGTTGCAACTAAAAGGATCCAAGCATTTATTAATTTTTTTTCCCCCCTTAAAAATGCACCATCTGTTTTCCAAGCACGATCCGTTTAGCTGCTACCCCACCCTTCTCGCACGAATGTACACTTTCCAAAGTCAAAAAAAACATTTAATGTTGGAGGATTATGACTTACAGAGCCACACCTAAGGCATTACTGCTGTAGATTAAATCATTCTCTACGTAGAACCAGGGGAATTTGGAGATAAGCCCGGCTCCATCACAGTCAGGATAATTGAGACAAAAGGACGTCTGCACAGCGATAACAGATGGACAGAGGTGAATACAGAAAGAGGTGTGGTTAAGTTATACATACTTGTCCTCGTGGAAGTTCTAAACTCAAATGTAAAACGGATGAATTATAATCTTTTTCTCCCAGCATTGGAGGGAAATCTTAGACGATGCAGCCACTCTGCTTTAACGTTCGTGATACCAGCTGACAATTCTGGCTTGATGTTAAACTGAAGATAACTGTAATTTGATTTGTCTTAGTTGTGATTTATCTCATCTGCTGCATATTTAGGTGAAAAAGAAAAAGAAAAACAACACTGACATGGGCTCCATTCCAGTGTTCATTTTGCTATTTTGACTCCACATATGATGAAGTGCAGCTTGTCAGAATCCATCCCATTACACCCATAAATCATAGTATTTTGTCAGTGCCTACAGTGTGTTGCAGATATACGTCACTCCTAATGAACCACCTGGTGTTTTAGGTGTCTTTGTTGTTGACACTTAGGCTAAAGTGTTATTCTCCTTCTTGTCTGACAAAAGAAATCAAAGTGGTAAACTCACAGCAGTCACAAATGGCTCGTTGGGAATTCATCCATTTGGATTTTATGCTTTTTAAGCAAATGTTTTCCCTTTTTTTTAATATCAGATTTTTATCCATTTATTGTTTAAATCTTGTAGATGATACCAAATGTTTGGGAAATAAATGGAATGATTAAATTTGTGGCGGCTGGTGAATCTGAATCAGTTAATTGAGGAAAAGAGTCAGATAATTTAAAACATAAAGGTTACAGGTGTAAATTAGCTTCACCTTCACTGGAAGAGTGCGAGATTTTTCTGCCTTTTACAGGCGGTCAAATAATTTCCAGTTTCACTTCTCTCAAAAACTATTTATGCACAACCTATTGAGCCCCACAAATACATCAAATCACTTTATTCTCCTTTATTATGTAAATTCAGAGTTTTGAATCCTTATATTAAAAAATGGATCATCAGGTGTCCAGAAACAAAGTTATTTATATTTGAAGCTGATTTTGGTTGTGTATGTTCCGACACAGTGGTGAACAGAATCCACCAGAACCCATTTTCTCCTCCAGCCATGCTTTGTGTGTCAGGCCAGAGGTATCCATCCTCCGCTTCAGCATTGCAGCAGTTTGCATAGGATACTTTTCATGTGTGTGTTTCAGTCCACCAGATGTGAGGACTGTGTTGCCATGCCATAAGATGGCCATTCTAGCTGGTACAGACGAGTTAAGTCTGTTCCATCCTCCACGAGACGCAAGAACTGAGTTCTTGTTCTCGAGGCTGCAAGAACAAGAAAAAACATCTTGTTCGGCAGGTCCATACATACTCCACGAGAAGCACGTCTGCAGCGGGGAGGGTTCACTGCGGGGGGCGATGTCTGCTTTTATGCACGATGAACCCGGTTGTTACCTCCGCCGAGAAGGTTGTTTTTCCCCGGCGTCTTTTTGCTCAAGATAACGTAAAAGGTTCCTGATGGATTTTTATAAATATTTCAAGAGTTGTTGCAAATGTAAAAATGAAGAACTGATTAAATCCTGGTGGTGATCCGGATCACCGTTTGGATCCAGGAACTTTTTAAAAGGATTCTTTAACATTGTGCTTGGCGGAGGTTTCCGCTCTCCGCGTGTTTTTCTAGTTTCATATTTAACGAGCAACTTTGTCCGCGGCGGAGCGGGTCGTGCACGCGGCTGGGTCCGAGTGTTTTATTTCCACATGTAAAAATGTTGGTACTTTTTCACCACCTCGATAAGCTGTTTTATCAAAATAATCCATTTTACCTGCAACAGTAAAAACACGGAAGCAGCAACTCCGCTTCATGCTTTCTCCGTGTTAACCACGCCCACCTCCAATGTCCGACCAATCACACGATACTTCTCGCAGCCCCGCAAGAAAAAAGTTCTGCCAGCCCGATTGTCCTCAAACACGTCCGCGAGAACAAAATGACGTTATTTTCTTCTCGGAGCCTCGAGAACAAGAAAAAAGTTCTCGCTTCTCGTGGAGGATGGAACAGGCTTAAAAAAGGCATGTACCTCCATACTGGAACCTCCTTTCTAACTTCTCTTTTCTAAACTTTCTGGAAGTTCTCCTGAGTTGTTGAAGTCTATTAATATTAAACTCCATCTGAGATGCGGCCCACCCTAACTCGTCCCTCCCTTTCTCTTGTAGCACACAGCGTGGGGCTGGTTCTGTTTAGGTCGAACAAATAGTGAGAAACAACGATTGGGAGAGGGGGTATTGTTAGGATTTTTCTGTATCTATACACCTTTTATTTTCAAGACCGAGAACGAGAAAACGTGGCCAGTCTGAATTCTTTCCTGTTATCGATTCTTCTTCTTTTTTTCTTCTCTTTGATGTCTCACAGCGGCGCCCCCCTCCAGCGGGTGACACCCCACCTGCCTCTATGGCCTATATCTAGGGCCAGCTCTGTTTACCATTGTGTAGCATCCCCTGATCTTTTACCAACCACCTGTGAATGGAAGTGAGGACACCAGTTGCTGGATGTTGTCTCTGTCTAGTATGACGCAGAATTGTAGCTCCTCGACCATTCTGGACCTTCAGAAGTTTTGTATCATTATGTGCCAGTTGTTGTGTATTGTCTGGACTGCAGGCAGGCCAGTTCAGCACCCTGAGTCATGCTGTTGTTAAAAGTACTTTTCAGAAACGATGGCTCTCAACAGATGTGGAAGCTGCCAACGGCATCGGCACAAATGCAACCCCATCCCATCAGAGATGCCGGCTTTTCAGCTGTCTGCTGAAAACAAGCTGGAGGCTCCCTCTCTTCCAGTCCATTGGATATGATGTTTATGGTTTCCAAAAAGAATTTAAAACTTTGACAAATCTGACCACAGAACAGTTTTCCATTTTGCCTCAGATTGTTTAAAACGAGGCTTTGTGCAGAGAAGACGGCAGCGTTTCTTCATTTTGTCGTCTTCTTTGCATGTTAATGCTTAAACCTGCATTTGTAGATCACATGGTGCCTGTTTTCACAGATGGTGAATTCTAGATGTGTTCCTCAGCCTATGCAGGGATTTCTGGTTGAGAATGTCTTTTTGGTGCAGTGTTGCCTCTAGGGGTTGGAAGAGGAACTGCATGCGGTGGTGAAGCAAAGCATGTGTGACATTAATCGGTGTCTCATAAAAAGATTGTTTCTTAGTTCAAAACAAGACCATTTTACTAATCTCACTAAAATATTGCTTTTGTATAGATGCAACAAAGAAGTGAGAAAAATGTGCGATGATAGAGAAGTGTTTTTGAACAGCTGATGGAACATCCGTTTCACTTTCATGTCTCGCAAAAGCTAATGGTTGAAATCAGCACTTAATTGCCTCTTTGTTCCTTCTGCCTCTTTAGTGCACACTCTGTGGCTTGTTAACAATCAACCTGACAATGATGTCAGTGGAAAAGCCTAAATGAAATGCGGATCCCTTATGCTGCTTTACAGGGTGGAATCAGGAGCCATCTTTAAGGCTATTAGCAAATGACAGATGTGACGTTTCAGCTCAAAGACTTGTTGAAAGTTTGCCCGGTCTGCTCCTGGCTGGAGCTCAGTTATCTGAAATAAAGCATGAACTGTAAAAAAGGAACAGTTGGATCAACTCAACCCAACTCATAAAGCCCTTTAAAACAACCAGGGTTGAAACAAAGTGCTGTACACAATCGACCAAAATAAAAACAGAATAAAACAGTTTAAATGCAAATAAATAACACAATAAAACAACAAGTCATACAACAAATACGGAATTAAAACAATAAAACAAACTTAATAAATAGTAAGTAAAACCAATAATAAAAATAAACTATAACACACTGACCGGAAACTGTCTTACGTTGGGTTAAAGGCCAAGGAATAAAAATGGGTTTTAAGATGAGTTTTGAAAGTGGACAGTGAGGAGGCTTGTCTCATGTGGAGGGGAAGTTCATTTCCCAGTTTTGGACCGACAACTGAAAAAGCTCTGTCCCCTGGATGTTGTTGATTCCTGATTTTTAACACATACTTTGGGGGTTACCAAAGAGATGTTCTGATGCCAGCCACTGTTAAAGGTGTCAACATTGAGGCACGCAGTCAGGAATCAGCACATGCAGTATATGTGTGTATGTGTGTGTGAGTGTAGCTGAATGACAGCCTGACAGATCCAGTCAATCTCCAGCGAAATCTCCTCTCTTCTCTTCTCTGCTCCTCTGAGCTCACTCCATGAAACACTTTGCGACAGCAGACGATAAAATCCCCTTTTATCTCTTTTTCTCTCTCTTGCATTCCTCTAAAATGCCATTGTATTCCGCACAATAAGATTCACTCGCTTTCCTTCTGTCTTTGTCACCCTCCTAATCACCATTGTACGGCAGACAATGCTGCAGCTGCCTCTGCTACACAGAGACGGGATGGCCGACTGTCAAGCCTCTCAGCAACAGACACAAGCTGACAATGACGTTTCATTTAGGGACTTGGAGTGTGTGTGTGTGTGTGCTGATAGATTTTTACCCCTTCTAATACTGAGATTTGAGCCCATATGTCTCTTATCCGTTAACATTTAGCACTCTGTCCTGAATGCATGACGGTGTTGTTGACATCGGCTTCTCCCCAGTGTGCGCTCTCTCACATGCAAATGTGACACACTTCGCTTTGAGCTGCAGAGTTCCATCAGAGAAGGTTTTTCACGTATAATGAGCACAGGTAAGACGCCGCCTGCTATTTTTGTCGGTTAGGTATCTACGTGCCGTGTGGTTACAGAACATCACGGATGTCCTTATGCACTCGCCCGACCCAGTATAAAGTTTATGGTAATATGTATGCATATCTTTGATTGATTAAAAACAGTACATTACTGTTTATTTATTTGTAAATCTCTTGTTGAACAGTAAAAGTATCAGCAATAAGGTTCGATGCAGAGATTTTCTTGGGTTATAACCAAACCATCCATCTAAAATAAAGAGTAACTAGGAAGCTTTTATTGGCAAACATCCATCTAGATCTGATGAAACATCTAATTCGGAAACATTTCATCCAGATCTGATGCAACAATACAAGTATCCTTTTTGGAAACTACAATAACATGGTTTGCATGTTTTAACCTTTAAAGCCTGATGGAAATTTCACATTTGAAGGGTTCCAGTCACTGCGAAGTTGAATCTTTCAAAGCATAGATGATGAGAAAGTGTTTTTTCTAGCATGGCTGGAGTTTCATGGAGTAGCTGAAATAAGGGTCTTGATGCAAAACCTTTATAGCAATACCTGATGTATTTCATTTCATTTCCTTCATTAAGATCCCCATTAGCAACTGAAACATCCGTAGCTTCCTCTATATTACAAAGAAATTCTGTAAACAATTACACACCATGCACACCATGCAATCAAACATAAACACACAAACGGAACATAAAACACAAAAGCTCAATAAAAAAAAAAAGTAAAAAAAAACAACAAAAAGACTATTGTTCACAAAACCATAGCTCTTTTATTTAATTTTTATTTATTTAATATAATTGAGTAACAATTTTATTTATTCAGGAAATATTTATCACAATGATTACAGCTAAAATACCAACTGGATCAGAAAATGTTTGTCTGTCTGATTCCAGTTTTTCTCGATTAGAAAGCAGCAAATCTGCAGCAAAGCTTCGTTTTGGTTGAATTTATCACCGCAGATTTTTGTTGTGAAGAATTTTCACATGAGACACAGTTTTTTGTTTTTTTTTTTGGGGTTATTTTCTCCTTTTTTTTCTGTTTTAGGTAAGACGGCACAGTGCAGTGACATGGGACTATTTTAGCTTTTGCATGTTGATTGGTGGCTCAGCATGAAGCTGAATGAAGGAGGCTGCAGCAACAAAGTGAAATATTTAGAGATGCAAATTGAAATAAAGTTTTCTATTGATTGTACGTACTTGCACAGCACTGACAGTATTTTCTGCAAAACATCTTGCAATAACTTTTTTCACCCCCCTCACACACAAACGTCTGCATTGTTTCTTGCTCTTCAATATATCGTTAAGTTTGAAATTCTAATCTGAAGTGTTAGTTTGCTTTATATGCTCTCACAAAAAGATACATTTGGTGTTAACCTGAACAGTCTTAAAGGGAAAATAACAAATGAACAAAATAAGAAAAAGAAAGTAAGGAAAGAAGGAAAAAGAAAATTCCTCAGTATCATGGAACATATCAAACGTATGAAATGAAGAATTCAGAAACTGAAATAAAACGAGGAATCAGGTAATTAGCACAAGCAGGAAAGTAAAACTTCCTCTGAGAAGTGAAAACAGGACAACAAGGACTCAGGAACACATGATCAGCATTAAGAAGCAGTTAAATAAGCATTGAGCAAACAACAGGAAAGGGGACTAAATCAAGACCAGATACACACACACACACACACACACACACACACACACACACACACACACACACACACAAAGTGAGAAACTCTTCCACACACAGCAACCTTCAATCAAACCAAAAGCCATGAAAATTGGACCCAATACTTCGAACAGCGATGAAGGGGACCAGCTGAAAGTGTAAAGTCACCACCTGGATGCTTTGTACACTTAGTTTTGCTAATGAGCCATTAACGCTGGTGGTGCCCACATAATTTGCCACATTTGCATAGCATAATTTTCATTCGCATATACAAATGAAATGCACAAGCCGCAGAGCCCTGCTGCACTGATGTTTTCTCTCTGTCAGAATCCTCAGCGCTGATGGATCTCCGGCTCTGTTCTCATAGTTTGCGGTTTAATTAAATTCACGCATCTTTGATTTCCATTCTGGACGGATCCAAAATTTGACACTATTAAAACTCATAATGCAGCAGCGAAACGCGGGTTGTGTGATTTAATGATATTACCATCCAGCTAATCTGCTTTTCAGATGAATAATATCGCATTGAGTCTCATCACAGCGCCACCTACTGCATTCTCACATGTTAGCAAGCAGTGAAAACAAACCTGAAAACGTCTAAAGGTCAGAACGAGCTGTTCCTCCCGGACGTTCAGCCCTGCAGCGTGATCAGCTTAGAACTCCGCGTCTCCCATCTTTTGTTGTATTTTGGGCCTGATCTTCGAACTGGATGGAAAGGATGAAGACAAGGCGGTGTAAGAGTTGTCAAGATAAGCTGTAAATAAAGGAAAGTGACAGAAAACTGCACAGTGTTCTTCCACGCACAGTAAAATAAGAGCGAGGAGTGTGTGTTCGTGTCCTCTGCATGTCTTTGTTGTGTGTCTGTGTGTGAGTCCATGGCAGAGGGAGCGAGAGTCCAGATGAAGGGATTAAATCTCAACACTCTGTCCAAACAATTGTTCCCATTGCTGCGCCTCTAACAATCGCATTTCGCCTGAAAGGCAACTGTGCAGGGGGTTTTATATATATGTGTGTGTGTGTGTGTGTGTGTGTGTGTTACAGGCAATTGCTTGTTAAACTGAAACATACACTGAGAGACCTTAGGAAGAGTCATTTTTGAGACAAAGGAACCAGTTAGTGAAAAGAAATCAAATGCTGGCAGCTCATTAAAGCTTTTACTGCTTCTAAGCACTTTTTTCCTTTTTTTCTTTCTTCTCTCAGTACGCCTGACCCAGAACAATGTTCTCCAAAGTTCTCTCTCTCTGCTGAACACAAGAGCCGATCATGCAGCATGAAGAGTGGCAGCAATTTGGACTTGAAGTCCATCAACAGAAAACCAGTGTTAAAATAAACTGGGTGAAAAGTTTCTCTTAATCGTCCAGCAAATGCTCCGTTTTGTTTTATTTGCAGGGATGTTTGATAAAAACACTGGACAGAAGCGAGTTACAGACTTAGACTCAACGCATATTCTGCCTCCCAAAGCCAGTAAAGTGTGTGTGGTTCGTTGGTGCAGCAGTGTTTGTCAGAAATGATATAAAAGTATGAGCAAGGTGTCACCTCTTCCTGCCATTGTACAGAGCTGAAGCTGAAATATCTGAAGCAGCAGGTCTGTGAAGGCTGGAGACGTGCTGTTGATGTCTTGCTCCTGGTCGCTGCAGGAAACAGCAGGACGAGCAGCTGCACTCTTTTTTTTCAGATTTTTCCTTTAACTCTTTTTTCTTTTCCTGCGCTGTTGAATGTTTGTCAGGAAGGTTACTAACTATATTTCTAAGCCGTATTGTTTCATCCTGTTTGGTTTTTAACCCTTCCGACTGGACTGTGAAAGCAGTTTTACATGCTTACTGCAACTTTATTAATCACGACGACACGCCATCGCCAGCTCCAGCCGGCATTCTGAACAGGTGTTCCTCTCTTTTCCTTCCCCTGGGAACGCCAACCAAGATGGAACGACAATCATTTTATTGAACTAATCACACCATTAACTGGCATTACTGTCTAATTTAATTGCAGCAACAGAAGCGGTCTTTTTCAGTTTGTTCTGGCGCCATTTCCTCCCAGCGTCTCCCAACTGGAGACCTCTGATTTTAAGAGTGACAGCTTTATTTATCATCTTTTAATTGCACAAACAATGACTTAATGAGCTAATTACTTAAACAACTAGATAGTTGTTCATATTTAAAACATAAAAAGCATGTTTTTTTTTTCAACTTTTTATTGAATTTTGCAATGCTCAAAAAAATACAAATATGCAACATCCACATGTCTGCAGTTAAATGTTTGCAAAGTGAGGCAGACTTGAAAATAAAACACAAAACAAATAGTGAAACAAAATACTCATAATAATGAGTAAAATAGTATCAGTAACACACATAAAACACACACACACACACACACACACACACACACACACACACACAAAGATATATATACATATATGCGTATCAGAATTATTTTGGACATAACGGGGCTTTTGCAGGACTCCACCTTTTAATAAACAACTCTCTTTGTATTCTTAATGAAATGTTGATGCCTTCCATCACATATATTTCTCTGACTTTCTCAATCCACATGGAATAAGTGGGTGGCTCCAGTTTCAACCACTTAATGGTTATAACTAATTATCCAAATAGCCACGCCATAATCATCACATGCACTTAAATGACTATAAAAGCAAAATGAACCTAATTGAACCACATCTGTGTTTAACTTATTTGCCAGTACATTACACTTCATTGGACTAGTAGTTCGGTATTCTCAAAGGTTTCTGAATAGTTTGAATCTCATAAAAGGTTTTTCCCATTTTAAATAAAACTGATTGTATTTGTTCACTGGATTGATTTCTGTAAAACCTTGATAGATCCCCTTTTTAATTTACTGTTCAACTCACATTAGAATGAATTAATGTTTAAATAAAAGTGTTATAATGGAGATGATCATCTAAATATTTATATCTTGCCGAGTTGTTTAATTTTCTTTTCCCTTTTTAAAATCCATTAAAGGAAAAAGCTCAACGAACAATCAATTACTGTAAATGTCTTTGCTGCACATGTTCAAACTTTGTCATTTCACAGAAGAGCCACTTCACTGTGACCATCACAAGTGCTTCACTTAGATCGCCTAACATACCTGTTTTGTCACATGTCACAAGTCAGATGTTTCAGAAGCTCTCAGTGCTCATTGTGTGCTTAAAGCTGACAAGCTGTGTATGAGGCTGATGGGAGAGCCGAGGCCGTATTTTACTTCAGAAGACTGCTGGCTGCAAAGAACTCCAGAGTACAACAGTTTTCACTGCTTATTAGTGTCAAAGAGGAAGAGACGAGAGGAGCAGAGAGAAGAGAGCGGAGACAGATGGGGAAGAAAGACTGTTTTAAAAACAAAAGCAAGAGGATGAGTTGCAGAGAGAAAAATAAGCCAAGTGTTTCTACTCGGTTGTATTTACTCTCTGATCCCTCATTTTAGTGTGAATTCTTCCTGCTGAAAGTAACCAGAGGAACAAAATTAAAAAAAGATATGAAAGAGCTTCTGCTCACTATATGTGATTCTTTTTGTTTCATGGCACAGTGACATTTATTTAGTAAATTTCTGGAGCTACAGCTGAGTTGCAGCTGAGTTTTGGTGTGCATACTACGTCACACGCCACCAAGCGGATACAAACACACCTTATATTTTTAATGTGCACCAAAGCTGATGCAGCAAAAAAATGTAAAGAGAAGACATAATCAGGGCTAAAAAGAGAGAAATGGACAGGGCATGACATAAGACAGGAGTGCAGACTGGACTCTTTTCTGACTGGGTAGCACTCACAGTACAGGTGGGATGCAAAATAGATGCTAAATCTGGTGTCGCTTGGCGGCTAAACTTCCATAGTGAGTCTTTAATTTACACTTTATTTGTGTTTTTCTGCATCGGTTCTTACTGTCATGAAAACACAATTGAACTGATTGATCTGATTAAACTGTGTATTTTAAACCAAACCTCAAACCTACCCCAATATCTAAACACATTACTTGGTTCTTATCTTTTTATGTCTGACCCTAGCAAAAGAGTTGTCTGCCATCAACCCACCAAAACAATGAAGAAAAGGAAACAACATAGGTGCAGAAATAGCTGCTCTGATGTGGTCTCAATCTCAGCTCTCATCTGTTTTCTGACTTTCTCTCACATTCCTCCATCACATGCTGTAACATGTTTCAGAGCTCCCCTGTGTTGGTTTTACCACACAGGGTTCCAGCAAAATGTCATTCGAGGCAGTCTAAGCTAGTAACTACCAGATGCAGGTTGTGTTGCCATAGCAATGTGCTACATGGTGACAAAGCTTTCAGCAGTAAGCTTCAGTCTATTATTAAAACAAAGTCATTGCAAACCTAAAGTACTTTTATTAAAGTGTTTTTATTGCATAATGAAGAAGAAAAGTAATAAAATGAAGGCAGTCACATGGCCAAGCAGGAATGTTATGACAAGTTTAGAAGTTAATCTATTCCATTACTCTATTACTATTCCAGCCACAAAATGAGAAATATGTGGCGACTTTTAAGACAACATATACTGAGTTACTTTTCAAACAATCAATAAGATCTCTTTAAAATGAGAGTATTTTTGGTCTTGAAGAGTCTGTTTATGTTTATTTACAGGTGCAATAATGTTGCATTGATATGGAGTGAACTTTTCCCTCACAAGAGACAAACAAACTGTAATTATGCCAAAAAACAAGTTGGATTAACAGGTATATTGATTTAATTGTCATCTATGGGATTATATTCTGCCATTCAGATGATTAGTTTGTAGGTTAAAAGAAAATTAAGTTTTGGATCCAGTGGAGAAATTCCTTTTTGTACAGCGAATGTTGTCAGTTCTCTCCTTTTTGGCTTCCTAAATTCACACCTTCTAGATTAAACCCTACTCAGCCTACAGGTAATTGATGATACAGTAAAGTTCATTAGCCGTGTTAGCTGATATTTAAGATGTGAGACGTGGTCTGCAAGCTAAAAATGCATTCAATTTCATAGCTCATTAAGCTAATGCTGTTGTATTCTTCTCCCTCTCTGCAGCCTCTTCCTCTGCTGATGATTTAATTTCTGCCTCTTTGTAAAGATAACCAGATCTACACTGTGGAACATTACATTCACAGACGGAGAAACTTGAGTAATTAATGACTTTAGAGCTGTGATTTTGTTGTAAAGAGGCTTTTGAGTAATGTCACATGTCTGAGTGTGTAGAGGTGAAACCTTACAGCTCACAATGTGCTTTTTTTTATAAAACTGATTTCTGCAGCAGGAAGGAATTTCATGTCGTTTTATGTTGTTGGAGGGAAAGATTTTATTGTTTATTGGCTTGTCGTCTGCAGGGGGGAGGCAGAGCAGAAGCACAACAGAGAGGGAGGCAGACGGACCGGCAACCTGCACCCTGTCAAATTTTTCCAGAAATGTAACTTTATTTTAAAATTTGTGAATCCTTGTCTGCTTTTTTTCTGCATCTAAGTTCAGCAAGGGCAACGAAAGACATCTAAAAAGCTAAGAGGTGACTTCTACTGGTTGGAAAGAGCTCAGAGAAGAGACGTGAAAAGATGGATTCTGAATTGGCCTTTGACAGGGCCCAGCCAAACCCCATAAATCTGCCAAAATTCAGCTGTGAGGTTTTAATTCTAGAGTGAAAATTGTATTAATTATGAAGAAGAAACCTTGATGAAAAAAAATATACTTCTATTTGCTGCAGCACAGCCACATTAAAAATGCCAGTTTGTATCACTGGGAGGACAAATTACCTGAAATGAGGAGTTGAGAAGAGCTATTGATGATATTCACATTATAAAAAGTGTTTAAAATGCAGTTTTGCTTATTTAAAGAAAAGTCATGTTTTAAAATTTTTAAATTCAGGAAAAATTGAGGGAAGTTGCATCATTTTTCTGCTCAAACCTAC
This sequence comes from Telmatherina bonti, assembly GCF_933228915.1. Taxonomy (NCBI): domain Eukaryota; kingdom Metazoa; phylum Chordata; class Actinopteri; order Atheriniformes; family Telmatherinidae; genus Telmatherina; species Telmatherina bonti. Next base: position 13,759,634 of record NC_136614.1, on the reverse strand, counting down.
TATTTACTTCCAACGAAACTTCTAAAGAAACTTCTAACACACAACTTCTACTGCATTTTGTGTACTACAATACCATTTAGGCTTATTAGTTGATGAAAATGGGCAATTGATTAAAATCTTGAAAGTTTCACTAATATAAATATGGGAATTGGTTTTATCTACAGTTAACTTTTTATGCCTCCTTCCTGAATAATCCATATTTCTGTTTCAACCCAACCAGACGTGCCTCTTCTCAGCCCTGTCGGGAAGGTATACCCAACATTTTCAGCCGTCATCATAAAGAACCGGTCTGAAGAGAAGTTCCTTATCACTGCAAGGTGTGCAGTTTTACCACAAACATTAACTGCTCGCCACCGCAGCTGTGAGTGTCTGAATGTGAGAAATGCTGACTGCAAGTCTGGCGAAGGTGAGCTCCCTAGATCACACTCAAATGTTAAGTGATGCACACACACACACAAACACACACACAGGTGAGGTCCCATACAAATGCTGCTGGTGAGCAGCACTGCTGGACCAGATCCTATTTGTAAAGCCCCTGGGTGCTCGCCGCCATGCGGTGGGTAACCTGCTGAGCTCACATGTTTGAAACACACACATACATACACACATCAATATCCAGACACACAAACACCTTTGCCATCCGTTTGTCAGTGGGGTGTGACTGAACACTAGCAGGTCTGAAGTTTTGAGTACCCTTGCCTTGGAATGTGGTGGCTGATTAGTCACCATTGTTATCCTAAGATTCACCACTGAGCAGGCTTTGCAAATGGTTCTGTGTGAAGCAAGCCTTTTTGACTCTGAAGCAGATGACATCGACCTTCAAGCAGAGTCTGAAGTCTGTTACATCCTCCACGAGACGCAAGAACTGACTTCTTGTTCTCGAGGCTGCAAGAACAATAAAAAACGTCTTGTTCGTCAGGTCCATACATCCTCCACGAGAAGCATGTCTGCAGCGGGGAGGGGTCACTGCGGGAGGCAGATGTCTGCTTTATGTACAATGAACCCGGTTGTTACCTCCAGTGCCAGGTTATGTTTTTCCCCGGCATCTTTTTGCTCAAGATAACTTAAAAGGTTCCTGATGGATTTTTATAAATATTTCAAGAGTTGTTGCAAATGTAAAAATGAAAAACTGATTAAATTCTGGTGGTGATCCGGATCACCGTTTGGATCCAGGATTTTTTTTAAAGGATCCTTTAACATTGTGCTTGGCGGAGGTTTCCGCTCTCCGCGTGTTTTTCTAGTTTCATATTTAACGAGCAACTTTGTCCGCGGCGGAGCGGGTTGTGCACACGGCTGGGTCCGAATGTTTTAATGCTACATGTAAAAATGTTCGTACTTTTTCACCACCTCGATCAGCTGTTTTATCAAAACAATCCGTTTTACCGGCAACAGCAAACACACGGAAGCAGCAACTCCGCTTCATGCTTTCTCCGTGTTTCGCCACGTCCCAATTGCTGAACAGCATTACCCATCAAAGACACATTGCCTTTTTCTGCAATATATTGCTATGAAACCAGACAAGATCAAATTTTGGGTGGCTTGTGACCTGAAATCAAAGTATACCTGCAATGTCTTTCAATATGTCGGCAAAGACCCCAGTCGTCCCAAAGAGGAGAGACTGTCTGAGAGTGTGGTAATGAAGTTGTTGGAACCATTTCTGGACCAGGGCAGAACATGTTCACATCAATTTCACTTGCAAAGAAGCTGCTCAGCCGGAAAACCACCATTATTGGAATATTCAACAAGATTCGCAGAGAAATTGCCCTTCGGCTCGAGAGAGAAACTGCAGTGAGTTCAGCGCTCAGGTCTTTTCAACGACTGACGCCACAACGACCGTGTTCGCAGCCAGCCGGAAGAAGACGGTGTACGTTATGAGCAGTATGCACGGTGTCATTCAGACTCAAAAGAAAACCAAGCACCATCACCCAGTACAACTTAACCAAATGCGGTGTGGGTACCATGGACCAGATGGTGAGGGAATACAGCGTACGGGCAGATACAAGAAGATGGCCGGTCACTGTCTTCTGTAACATGGTTGACATGGCAGCCCTGAACGGCCATGTTCTATATCAAGACTGCACAGGAAGGAAAGAAAGGTGGCCAGATTTTCTGATGCGGCTTGCCAGTGAGTTGGCTGAGTCACATGTGATGGTGAAGATTGAAAAGGAAAACTGTCTTCGCAAACAGGCCGCCGCACCAGATGAACTCGGCAAAAGAAAGAAGTGGCAAGTCCAGCACCGGTGTAAAAAGAACCCTGCTACCAAACGATGTGTTCATTGCTACAAGTTTACATGTGGCAAGAGCAACAAAGAAGTGCCATGGGAGTGCCGGGTCTGCTCAGACCAAGGACAGTTTGGAATAAGTTGTGTGATGTCAAACACATACACACTGTAAATATGTGTGAATATTGTTTGTGTTCTCTGCAATGTTGTTTCAAAATTATGAATAAACTATTCGAAATAAGCACAGTTTCTATTTTGTATGTTTTTAATTTTCTTACTTTCATGTCTTACTAAATTGAACTCAACAAAAAAGATAAATATGTGGCGATCCATTCTAAGCAATGCAAAATGTTTACAAAAAAGCAGGAACATTCAAGCTGGAAAGAAGAAGATTGGAGTCAGAAGCAATGAAGTTAGTTTCAGTTGCTGTAAAACCTAGTTCTTCCTTTTGTTTCTTCATTTCCTTTGTGCTGCTCTGACAATCTGCATGTCAACTCACAGCAAGAGGCTGCCACATTATTAGCATACTGGTCAGACCACATTCCAAACAGGAGGATCAAATGATCCCTCCGTAGTCCTTCTAGTGTTAAACTGAATACAGGATCAAGTTTACTTACCTTTACTCAAGTATGAAGTCCTGAGTTTTAAAAAGAAAAGAAAAAGCTTTTCTTCTGAACACTGACATTCTTTGTTTATTCTTTTCATTTACTTTTCTATATATATCCAGAGGGATACGAATAAAATGAATCCAGTTTAGCACATAGTAGGGTGGTACATAGAGCTTAAAATGAATGAACAATTCAGAAGTGCTTACTTTGAGAGTTCTCCAAATTTAATAAGAAGTTTAATTTCCCATTAAAGAGTAATCAGGACATTTGTTTTGTATTTCAAGTTCATTTTAATGCTATGCATTCATTACATAATGCAATCAGGCCCTCAATTCATTTTTGCAGCGGAAAACATAATACACACAAAACCCAGCAGTATAAAAGGATACATCCAACATTTCATTAGTTTATCCATTAGATGTTTGTTTTTCAACCTGCGTGTGTGGAACTATTGGATGTTAAAGGTTTCTAAATACTGTCTTGTTCCTGTGTTTGTGAATAAACCAGATTCATGCACATTCATGCAGAGCAGTTGGCATGTGAATCATGCAGGAACATTTGGGATCCAGCTGCAGCTGTAGAGGAGAAGCAAGACTCCTCTCTCCCACTGCGAGTCCATGCTGGCTCTGAGAATAGATGGCCAGATTAATGCATCCATGTTTCATTGTGGGGTCCAGGTTTTCCCTGAGGGGCTGTTTGCCCCCCCCCCCCCCCCCCCCCCCCTTCATGTCCTCCAACTCTAATGTACACTCTGGCTTCAGCAGTATTTTCTGATATTTTTGGTGCACTCTTCCTCTTCCACAAAGAGACCTGTACTATTTCAGATGTTATTCCCTCACGGCTTTGCTTGATTGAAGCTGTGTGGATTACGTTAGATGGAGGCTAAGACAGGGCATTGATTCCGATCAGCAAATCAGACGAGCGTTACTCCTCATGCATCTGGAATCTCCAGGACTTTGTTCGGCCTCCACAAGGAAAGCTTCTCAGTGTTGCATCTACTAATTACCAACAAAGTGCCAGCAGCTCCGGAAACCAAGAAGGGGACTGAGGAGGAAGAGAAAACACCCATGATTGATGATGGCCCAGTATAATAGGTGATGGTGTATTGATTATTGTGACTTCTTGTAAATCATTTTAGTTATTTACCATTTTTTATGTTAATATGTGTGGTGTGTGGTTTGTTTAAATGTTCTTTATTCCAGAGACTCTCTGATTAGATGAACTGTAAGTCAAGTACACAATATTTAGTGTGAGATTATTCAAGAAGCAAACTTCTTCCCATCTCACACGATACTGCACTGCTAAAAAAACATAGTTGTATGTATCATACTGGATTAATAAATCAGTCTTACTCAAAGGTGCTTTAAAGCAACGCTACCTATGTTCATGACCCTAAAACTCTTTGCTTCTGACTTGTTTTGATGGCACACTGACAGTCTTTGAGCTTATTCCGTGAGATGTTGTCCTTCAACATCCTGGGACTGAGGAACTGCACATCATTTCTTAATCTTATTTGATTTCATGATTTTATTTTGATTGGTGCTTTTTGATGCTGCCTTTATTGCTTTTATTGTTTTTTTTGCACCATGTGTAATGCTTTTAATGTCTTATGTAAACACTTCGAATTGCCTTGTACAGGTGGTCCTTTGTTTACGAACGAGTTCCGTTCCTACCCTTGCGACATAACCTGAAATTCCACCTAAGTTGGATTTTTATCCTTAAATACCCCATATTGCCCCCCTTGATCACTAAATAACTACCTAAATACACGTGATGTACATTATATTAATAGAAAAACAGTACAGGCAATTAAACTACGCACTGAGGCATCGTTTCAGGCACCGTGTCATGCATCGTAAGAGCTTATACAGACCCTTGTAACTTCAGAACTTTCTCTGTGTTGTTAATTTGCATTTATTTAATGGCCGTTGTAAAGTCAAAACGACGTAATTCAAGAACTGCATAACCCGAGGACCGCATATACATAAAATGTGCTTCATATGTAAACTTGCCATGCCTAGGGGGCGACAAAGTCAAAAAAAAAAAAAAAAAATCCCAAGCTCAGTAGTGCTGTTTTTAAATAATGGGAAAAGTAAAGTTTGTTGCACCTGGAGCTTTATTAAAACAAGAACTTTGCTTTCAATTCTTGAACACAAACGAACAGATGTATAAATACCCAGAAAACAAAGAAATCTCCAATTAAGTAAACAGAGACCTCGCTGAGATCTCCTGATTAGCGGTTACCGTCTACACCTGCTGCCAGCCTTGAGAACCCAGCAGGTTGCTGTTTATAATGAATGCTGAGCACCATTGTGTTGATTGTGTCCTATCTTTAGAGAAGACATATAGTTTTTTGTTTTTTTTCTCATTTTAAGTGATGATCTTCTTTCTGAACTTTGAAAAAGATCACATCTATGTAGCATTTATCAGGCCAATATCCTGATACGATATAATTTTCTTATTTCTCATTATTTTTACTATTATCTTTTTAAATTATTGCTTGGACTAAAATTCCCGTATTAACCCAGTGAAGACTCCACATGTATCTCCAAGCTCTGTTGATGCAGGACACTTCTAAAGTTCTGTAAAACAGTGATTTCATTAACAGATTATGTCTACAATGAACACGTTGAAATGACTGTTTGAAGTCACCAAATTCCACCGAATCCCTCATTCAAGCAGCTTAGAGTCCATAAGAAACCAATAAAATCTACTCTAAATCTGGGCAAGTGCATAACTTAGCCCGGCTATTAACTGAGAGCGAAGTTGAGCTAAAGTTAGCATTCAGCAGCACATGATCAGCTGCGTTGTAATGTATTCAAGACTGAACATCTGCATGGACTTTTTTCCTCAGTTGCTTTGCTTTTTTCTCATGAATTTGTGTTTTTACGTTTCTCTTGCACTCATACCCTGCATGCATCCTGAACGCGGCACAATTCCACCATATCTGGAGGTTTTCAGGGAGGGATTTTTCTAGTCACAAGTATCAATCGGCCAGGATTGATCTGCCTGTTTTACAAGTCCCTACTTTCTCTTCCTTCTTGAAAATTGAATTCTTCAGTGGTGTTGATTCTGATTACATTTTAATCCAAGTGAAAGTCAAGCTACCTAAGTGAGTAAAGAAGAAAGCAAGGCATTTAGAAATTCCTTGAATATTAAATAAGGCAAACATGTGGCTCACATGAGCTGTTTTCAGTGAGGTGGGAAGGGCTCCGATCTCTCCTGACTCTGAGACATTCAGATTATAATCATGCAGAGAAACATTGAGATGTCATGCAGCTCTGCTTTTTCTATTAGTTTATTTCTACAACTGAAAATAACCTCAAAGGGAATAACGTGTAACATGTTTACATGTGTCTTCTCAGGCTAAAAGCTTCACAGCAGAGCAATTTTCTGACACCTTAAGTAAATAACTTTTATGTCCTCTCACAGCATTAAGTCTTAAAAGAAGATGACAATTTGGGGGAAGTCAGACATAAATCACTTCAGTATTCTTGCAGAAAGCAAGCTTGAAGTGTTATAATAACATATTCACCTGCTAGCTTACATGTACAGACATCATGTCAAACATACAATGTCACTTTTATGTAGATTCTTAGCAAAAAGGCTAACTTTGCCGGTGACAATTGTCTTCTTCACCTGTGCAAAACACAGTTTTGCAGTCGCCAAAATGGTTGGAACTGTGAGCTCCTGGCAGCGGCTGGTAATTGGGCCTAATTGATGAAAACACTGGCATCAGCAATCAGTCACTTCTGACTGCATAATCTGATATAATATGCAGCTGGAAAGGGTAGGCCTCTATTGAATTATATTGTCTATACGATCACTGTACACACACGCACTCTGTCTTGACATTTAAATATCAGTATAAGGTTAATGTTAATGCCCCCACAACCCCCCTCCTCTTCCTCCATGGGTAAAATGGCTTTTAACGTCATCTCCATTGGTGAATGGAGCTTTTACAGCAGTTATTAAGCAGCATAGCTGTTTAATAAGTTAAGTGGTGTTAAAAATAATGCCCTACAATTTCAGATGGAATTTTTCCCCTAAATATTTGCTTATATACCGTATTTTTTGGGCCATGAGGTGCACTTAAAAGCCACTCATTTAAAGAGGTCCTATGATGGTATTTGGAGTTTTTTGAGCTTTCTACGGTGTTACAGGGTTGAATCCTCATCAGACATGTGAACGGCACCGTTTTTTATCACCTAAACGCATGTTTGAGTTTGATCTCCAGCACTCTCTCCATTTGGTTTCCATGGCGACGAAAAACGCGCTGTTTTAGAGAGTTTTTTCTACTTGGAAATCCTTGTGACGTCCCGGGGGATAAGGTTCGGTGATTGGTTACCTTCTACTGGTTAACAAGAGCATGTACAAATACATCAGGCGGGTGGAAAACGTCGGATAAAGTTATTTCCAACGATGGCTGGTGAGTTTACCAAAGAGAGACATCCTGCTGCATTCGTTGCTGTGGGTTGCTGTTTTCCACTTCGTTTTCAGGCTCTGATTCAGGTTCCAACATGTAGGGCTGTATGCTATGTGTTGACATTTTATTTTGTTTTTTATTGAGTTCATATTAGTCTAATCCTTCTGTTTATGAGATGTTACAATGACGGTGAAAGCAGGTGCGGTGCGCGCTCCCGATGTAGTGCAGTGGCGGGAGGCGGGGCTTAATGCGGAAGAGTCTCAATCCACTCGTTTTGCCCACAGGCTGATCTGACAGCCTACAGAGAGGGTCGGTCTGAAGTAAATAAAGAGATTTGTGACAATAACTCGATCAATCCCAGCCCTTCTGGGCTCAGAAATAAAAATAAATTAGCCTGAAATGCACATAATAGTTCCACTTGAAGCAAAAATTGACAGTGCGCCTTTTAACCTGGTGTGCCGTGTGTGTGTGTGCTGAATCCCAAAATCTGTGAAAATGTTGTTGTACAATTTCACTAAGTGTCCATATCGCCGCTACTGTGAAAAATCAAGTAAAGCAAAAGAACTCTGAGCCTGCGATCACCCTGGAAGAACTAACAAAAGAACAACAACTGCTGGACATGGGTGTGAACAGGGCGTTTAACGCTAAGCTGCGAGATTCATGGGAACAGGGGATGGGAGAGGGCGAACACACCTTCACAAAGACTTGGAAGGGGCGTCGGGCGAGTTACGCCACCATATCTGAACTGATTGTGGATGCCTGAACGTATCTCCATCAATTGTTGTCCAAGCTTTTGCAAAAGCCGTTATCATTGCTGAACATCCACCCAGCAACAATACAGACTGACAACTCAGAGAGAGAACAAGGTTGATGGCAAAACTGTCCAGCTGTTTAATTCCATCACAGAAGATAAAGACTTTGACCGATGTGTTAACACAGACGGGTGAGAAAAAAAAACATACATATATCTATCTATCTATATATATATATATATATATATATATATATATATATATATATATATAAGGCCTACCCTTTCCAGCTGCATATTATACCAGTAAGAACCAGTACTGATTTGAATAAAGTGCAACCCAACTCTTTGTTTTACTTTTGTTTCAGCATGTGACCAATAAAGCGCCTCATGTATGACCCAAGGACAGGATAGACTCTGTAACTGAAGTTGCACCTTATAATGCGCCTTGCGGCCCATAAAATATGGTAGATTAAAAATATATATTGATCTGTTTTTGCATGTTTGAAGAGCATTCAGGAAAGGGGGAATAAACAGTCATATGTAAACGTTTCCTCAGCCACTGATAGTTATGCCTGCACCTGTAATGATGGTAATTAGAATTTGCACTTTATAAATCCTGCTTGGAGAATTACAATCCATGTCTGGAGCAGAGGTCTGCTGTGCTTTGGCACCCACAGAGGAGTGTGTGGATTTGTGTGTGTGTCCATGCGCCAACAATAGTTAACTTCTGAGTAAGACCCTAAACTACAACAGAATAACCTTCTGTTAGCCTTATTGATTTGAGACAAATACAGAAATTCATATAGACATGGTGGATGATATTTAGTGAGTTGTGGAATCAGTTCTGACAGTGACTCATTCATGTGTCTGTTCTTGTCAGACTCAACACGACAACAGATTATTTGACTTCATATTCTATTGTACTTGATGTGGATATTTAAATGCACTTTTAAAGATGCAGCAATGAAGCTAATGGGAATCATTCATTCTGTTGGGGACAAAATAAATTATGGACTCGTGTGAGCTCCAGTTGAAGCTACAGACAAGCAGATTTTTCTAATCCTTTTAAGCCCATGAATCACAGAAAGGAATCGTGCATGTAGTGTTTTAGAAATCACGTCATTAATTTTATTATTATAGGAGCTAAAATCAATATGGATTTTATGTTTTTATTGATTTCTGTACACCATTCTTCAAATCGGCTGCACTGCTTGGCTAGAAGTGATAGAAATGGCTTAGCTACAGATGCGTTGCAGAGACAAGGACATGCCAGCAGTGTATAATTAATCTGCTGACAGTTTAAAGAGATACGTCGCACTCAGACAGCTGGTAGACTTTTAAAGGCCTTGTTTTTGCCATATTTTCGAATGAATTATGCTTTTTAATCCCATTTATTTTTGATCAATATTGTGTTTTGACAGTCTTTCTTTTTACTGAGCGAAGTATTTGACAAAATTCAGTGATGATTTTTCAAAGTGATGAATAAAGAAAAATCACGTTTCATCAGCTAACAATACAAAATAAGAGAGAAATTTGTGTAATCTTAGTGTAAAATAAAGCAATGTGCATTAGCAGTATGAAATATTGTCACATTTTGGAGCTACTTATATGGGAAATAAAATTCATCAGCTTTCAAGTAAGAATCAGATCACCTGCATGAACCCTTTGCAGTATTTTGGAGCTTGGCTAGACTCATTTGCTGTAAGCTTCATAGTATTTTGTCTTACTGATGTGTAGAGTTGTGGGTTAGCATTTGTCTGGCTGCAAGCTGGACAGGATTCTCTGTCTCAAAGCCAAATCTCCAAATCCACAGTTTTATGCTATGTGGGCATCACACAGTTTTGTTCCACTGGTTATATGACGTCTAGGAAGCTCTTAAAGTCTCTAATGGTCTAAGAAACCACTTAACTGACTTAGAAGGAAAAGACAGAAGTTAATTGTGTTCTTTGTACCTGTAAACATACAGTTGTAATCCTGCACTGCATATTTCTTTAGATATCAGCAAATGTTGTCTCACCCACCATTTTGATGAGGAACAACACCATCTGCTCCTGTGTACCCACACATGAGCCCTGCTATGCTATGCTGTGCTGAAACTGCTAGTGACACATGACAGAACTCCCACAGTGAACTGCTGTGTGAACGAGGATAACCAACACTAATTAATGCTAGAATCTCAAACAAAATCAGTCAATACCCCATTTGTTGTAGAGTTTTGCCAGTGTGGAAATTCACAGAGATGCATCTCCCTAAACAGAAGTTGCATTTAAAAGATAACCTTCTGAGTCTGAAAAACAGATCCAAGGTGAAAGCAGCTTGGATGTTTCTTTGATTTGCTGGTTTCAGTCCTGCAGTTGAGAACAGAATAAAATTGCTGAATGAAAACAAAGAAGGTAGCTGCCTAACAGCTGGCATATGTAGGACTCTGCATCATCAAATCTCATTCTCAAAACAGCTACAGTCCTTTCTGGATGTAAATTTTGGCCACTTTCATGGTTTTAAATAATTGTTTTAATGATATTTATAAAACGCTCAGGTTGTTTGAAATGCAAAGTGTTTTGTTGAAGAACAGAGAAATCTAAACTGCTAATAAAACTGTTGTCAGGAAGCAACTAGCTATGTGGGTTGGATGTGTTTGATGGTGGCACGATTGCTGTGCTGTTTGCATTCTTTAACGATTGTTCAACTATTTTCTTTCAAATGCAAGTAAGGACTTTGCCTCTACCCTGGGACTGTTGTGCCTTGAAAAGACCCAGCCTATTGGGAAAGTGCTTGGAAGTAAAAGCACCCCACAGAGATGAAAAAACAACAACAAAGATATGTAATATTAGAAAGTATGCAACAAAAGCGCATGCGCTTGCACAAGATGACAAACCAGCGACAGGAGGAAGACTACCAACTACCATTTTGTGCGGGAGAATGACTAAATATGTGTCTTCTTAAAGTTCATCTAACAAAGTCCTCTAACAGTGCTTGAGCTGCTTTCCACACAATTACTGTTTCACAGCAACAGTTTCTATAGCAACTGAAATTAAATAAGTTTAAAATAGAAGCTAATAAACAATATTCCTAAATTTCCACTTAAACTTCTTGACAGTTATATTGATGCATAATATTACAAGAGTTGCACATTCTGAGGGTACATTTTGAATTTACAAGCTGGTGTGAACAAAAAAAAAGTTTATAGGAAATTATTATTCAGATTGTTTTTGCGTTTAGCCCCTGATGACTGTTGATCAGTATCCGATGAGTCTATTGAGACCAAACACACTGATCAGAGCTCCTTTATTAAAATCTTCTTGTTTATTTAGTTGTAGTTTAGGGCACATTCACATCAGCCTTTTTGTTTTGAATCCTCGTCCGATTGCTTGGAAAGTCGCTTCGTTTGGGGAGATGTGAATGCGCCAAAGGAATACTGATTCAGATCAGAGAAAACTCCAAAACAATGATAGTTTCATCGTCATGTTTAGTTTGCAAGTGGAGGAAATAGTTTTCTTCTCCACGCGGGTCTTGTCCTCCTTTTGCTAAACACAAGTGCAGCGCCACCTTTGTAGAGAATGGGGAGATATTATTCTAATGGTTTGGCTGGTTTGATATGAGTACAGCATGAACACGATCTCAGTCCACCTGGATACACCCCCCTACAACTGTGCCGAGTCCCCAATCCGACCAAGTCTAGTGGACCATCCTGATGTGAATGCACCCTTAGGACACATTCACATCAGCCTTTTTGATTACAACCCTAGTCCGTTTGCTCGGAAAGTCCACTTCGTTTGGGGAACTGTAAATGCGCCAAACGAATTCTGATTCGGATCAAAGTAGTGGACTCGGTCCGCCTACAATCGCAGGTCTTGGCCTGTTTCAAGTGGACCAAATACAAAGAAGCAGACTACAAATAAAAGTCACTTACTGCATTGGACGTAGCTTTGCATTGTGGGTAAATACATAGCAATTATGTTAAGAATCCTCCACCTCGTCTTTTGTTCATACTGCGGTCATTATCGCAGTGTATTCCTGCAGTATACTTTCATAAGACACAATAAAAACCCAAAACAACGATAGTTTTGTAATCTATTTTTAACTCGCAGTGGAGTTTTCTTCTTCACGTGGTCTTATTCTCTCTTTTGCCACATACTAGTGCAGGGACACCTTTGGTGGGAAAAGGGATATATTATTGTAAAGCTTAGGGGTGTTTGACCGAAGTGCAACGTGAACACAATCTCCGTGCGCATCATTACACCTCCCGACAACAGAGCCGAGTCGCCGATCGGACCGAGTCTAGCACACAACCCTGATGTGAATGAAACCCTTAGTTTACTTCTTCACTTTGAGCTGAAGAGCCGGAACGCAGCACATAAACAAGATAAGCATTCTGCTTGGAGATCAGTGCAACAACTCTCAAAAATTAAAGCAAAACATGCTTTCGAAAATAATGAACCCCCACTAGCATGACTTTATGGGCATCTTAAGTTGGCAGCAGTCACACACACCATCAGTGGGGGCTTGTAGTTTTCCACTTGGCAACTTCACAATCATTGTGAAATAAATAAATCCCTTTTGAGGTCCACTACCTCAAAGACTGAGCACAGCAGGATCATTTTCAGAACGACTGCTATCACTGTTTTCAGAGCTGCCAACCATGCTTGCAAATAAGAGATAGGAGGCTCTGCCAAGAATGCTATCATCCAATTTGCAGAGTTAAATCTCTGACTAAAAAGGTATGCGATCATTGTTTTAAGACATGCTTTTGATGGAATTTCTTAAGCTCCGTGCTTGTGGATCTGGATCTGAAAGAGGTCTTTTAGTTTCTCAAACCTCTTTATATTTATAGATATATGCTCACACAATCTGGACAGCAAACACTGTGAGGAACTTGATAGGCATCAGAAAAACTATTTTGAATTATGGAAAAATTCTCAATAAATCGCAGCCATTAAAGCATGACACTGTCTTCCAGTTAGAGCCAGTAATTGTGACTTTACATTTAGCCTGAATACTCTTTTATTTCAACTTTTTTTTTTTTTTTTTTTTTCCTGGAAGAGGTATTGACTTTCTCTGAATGCAGAGCTTAAAGATAACTGCCCTCCTTTCTGACATCATTAATGTCTTTTGGACTCATTCCACACTTCAGTACTTCTGAAAGTCAACATCTATTTTTGGAAGCTCAAAAAAGGGACACACTTTGGAGCAAAAGGACAACACTTAGCTGGACGCTGCCTGCATCACCAAACCAAGGCTGCTTGATTGGACAGATTACGATTAGTTGTGGAGCCGTCATCTAAAGTTCAGGACGGGGAAGTCAAATTCCCTGAAAAAAGTTTAAGAAATCAGTAACTTTATGCACAGTTTGTCTTTTTTCTGCTCTTTTCCTCCTGTATTATCAGTGTGTATTCATGCAGGACATTTAATCCGTACCTCAGACAGCTGCTCGCTGGCCAACAATTTGAAACTGGTCACACTGTCCAGCTTCGTGATAAGAGGACATTTTGTGTAAATCTCTTCCTTTGTGTTTGCATTAAAGAAGGTAAGACCAGCACTTTCAGGTAATGCTTGTTTGACTTATTCCAGTTATTATGGCTGCAGGTGGGTCCACAAACATACACTTTCTCAGAAGCTTTGTAAAGCAAACAGCAAAGTTAGCTTAATTTGTACTTGCCAGATAATCTGTCAGGTAAGGATGTTTTTTATATTTCTTTCTGTATTTGATTTCTTTCTCGTGGAAGCGGCGGAGGGGTGTAAAGAAAATCTATGACTTGAATTTCTCCAGAGGATTTCTTAACTTTACGTCGTGCAAAGACCGAAACTGCCATCACTGTAATGTTTTTTTTGGTTTTTTTTGGACAAATTAATCATACAAATGTGAGAGATGGATGTAAATAATGATTAATCCATCTGTAATGTGCAGATCTGCACCATCTGAATGATCTTTCAGCAAACGATACAGCTGCATGTGAAATAGTTTTGATGTAATCTTAAATTCATAGCATTTTTTATAACAATTAATATTAGAAATCAAGCATGTTTATCATTTTTATGACACTAACAACTAATATTCAAAATGTTGGGTTTGCTTTTAGTCTTAGAATTGATCCTGATGAAGTTACTGTCCATACAATGTATGATGATCCCCTGCTCTGCACGTTTCATAGGTAACCCAACCTTAAAACACCTAAGTGATATAAAAGGCTTGTTAACAGGCTGCAAACAACTTGATGAAGAAGTTCACTAATCTGACTGAGGTGTTTAGAGGGAGGAACATGTCTAAAACATGCAGGGGAGGGGGTCCTGGGGACTGGAATTGAGAAACACCGTGGTAGACCATTTTTACTGTCCTGGTGAGGACCTCCCTGCAGCTGCTGCTGTCTGTTTTAAGTAGAATTGATGAATTAATGTACGTCCCCTCGGGTTAATTTAGATCATTTCTCCATTTTCTTTGTCCTCCAGGTCTTTATTCGAGTCACTCACTTGTCTTTCAGGTCACAGTTACTTGGTTACTTATTGCCTCCCACTCTGACAGCATCCACAATGTTTGATTTGTGGTATAGCTGCAGAAAAATCAGCTGAAGAGATTCATTGCACACTCCTGCTGTTGTTCATGTTTATTGAAGCATATTTGTTATATTATCCTGCCCGTCTTATTTATTTCTATTTTGTCATTGACAGTGTGCCTTCTCAGATTATGAGCTGATTGATGGCTTCGTTCCTTCCGGCATGTTTGGCCTGCCTGGACGGCTATATTCAATGTGTTTGCGCATTGCTGAGGGATATTATTGTTCAGATACACGCGCTGTTTGAAGGATATGAGAGATCGGAACTGTTTTCTTTTGTATCAGACAGCCATAACACCACCCGGAAATGACATTTCTGTCTAAGTACAGACAGATATTTTTAACATTTTGAAAATTTAACCTCTGGTATCAGATTAGATTACCCAGCATAAACAGTCGAAGCGGTACTGTCAAGCAGTTTAATGGCCATAACTGGAATAGATGCAGATGCATGACAGTGTTTTCCTCCTCCAGACACTGTAGCCAGAGGGTGTATTTTATCTAAAATAAGATTTAAGAGCTGACCAATTTTGTCTTTAATGTGCTAAGATAAGAAAAGAAGAAGAAGAAAAAAGTTAATTGGTGACAGCACAAGGAAAGGCACGATATTATCTCCTGCAAAGCACATAGATACACAACTTTAATCTCAAGGTACTCAAAAGGATTCCTGAGGGCTGAAAACAAAGTATCCCAAGTTTGCTGGTAAACTTGGGTAATTAGTACATTATGTTGCTGTGGCTGCAAGCTGACCTGAACAACTTTACGATTACAGAGTATGGAGCTGCTAATGATTGATGGGACTATCAGATGGATTAATAGAGCTACTTTCCAAACTCTGGCTTCAAAATCAGGCCACTGATTTTTCATGATACTTAAAAAGATAACAGTAGAAGCAACATGGGAATATGATGAACAATAAAAAGTACAACCTAGTCTCAGTAAATAGCATATCAATAATGTGCAAAGTTGTGTTGTATTTAATAGTAATTACATTTAGAGACTCAGCAGCAGCACCTCTATAATATCTTTATGTTGTGGGGTTTACAAAATACTCTTTTGTTTTTGTTTTTCATTTAGTTTCAGGCTTTTTTCAATGACAGAATGATACGTTTTCCTTGCCCTCTTGCCCTTAGAGACCTAAAGGGGCTTTATTTTAATAGTGTAAAAGGAAATTAAATAAAAGAAAAGGTCAAAATTAGAAGAAATTACATGCTAAATGTGTCCAAATTGTTCTTAGGAGTACTTTGGGAAGTAAACATCCAACTGAATTATTCAATAAGTAAAAAAAAGGATATTTGATTCAAAATCATTTAAAACACTTCAAATGTGGACTAAAAAATATTAGTATCACTCCACAGCTCGAGGGTATGTCTTCGACTTTAATAAATAAAGTTCAACTTTTCAATTCAACTTTATTTATATAGCGTCAAATCACGGCAATGCCATCTCAAGACGCTTTACAGACAGAGGGGAAAACATAATGAAGGCCAATTCATAATAGCCTATATAAGGAAACCAACAGATTGAGTCCAACTCAATCTCCCATCCTGAGCAAGCACACTGGCAACAGTGGGAAGGAAAAAACTCCCTTTTAACAGGAAGGAAACCTCCGGCAGAACCCGGCTCAGGACAGGCAGCCATCTGCCTCTGCTGTGTGGGGGGAAGAAGACAGAAAGACAACAGACAACAGGAACTGCTACTCCCGGCCAGGGAGACCTGCTGAGACAGGAGACATACATGTTAATGATGCAACACTGTTATGGGGGGGGGGGGGGGGGGGGGTAAAAGAAAGAGATAAAGATATAAAGAAAGAAGCTCAGTGTATCAGGAAATGTCCCTCAGCAGTCTAAACCTATAGCAGCATAACTAAGGGATGCAAACCATCCCCAGCTATAGGACTTATCAAAAAGATAAGTCTTCAGCCTAGTCTTAAAGGTGGGGAGGGTGTCTGCTTCCCTAACACTAACTGGGAGCTTATTCCATAAGAGAGGGGCCTGATAACCAAAGGCTCTGCCTCCTGCTCGGCTCTTTGAGACTCTAGGAACCACAAGTAAGCCTGCAGTCTGCGAACGAAGTACTCTGCTTGGTATATAAGGAACAATGAGGTCTTTGATATATAGTGGTGCCTGGTTGTGGAGGGCTTTATATGTAAGGAGAAGGATTTTAAATTCTATTCTAGATTCAACAGGCAGCCAATGAAGAGAGGCTAAAACTGGAGAAATATGATCTCTCATGCTGGTTCTGGTCAGGACTCTGGCTGCAGAATTCTGGATCAGCTGAAGGGTTTTCAGGGCATATTTAGGACAGCCCAGTAATAGAGAGTTACAGTAATCTAGTCTTGAAGTAACAAAAGCGTGAACCAGTTTTTCTGCATCACTCCGAGACAGAATGTCCCTAATTTTGGCTATATTACGTAAATGAAAGAAGGCTGTTTTAGTAACCTGCTTAATATGTGGGCCAAAGGACAGGTCAGGGTCAAATATTACTCCAAGGTTTCTCACTGTAGCACTGGAAGCTAAAGTAATGCCATCCAGGTTCATTACAAAACCGGAAAATTTAGCTCTGAGTTTTTCAGATCCAACGAGAATTACTTCAGTCTTATCTGAGTTTAAGAGGAGAAAATTTCTAGACATCCAAGTCTTTATGTCTATGAGACAATTTTGTAGCCTATTGGGCTGATTTGTTTCATCTGGTTTAAAGGATAAGTACAGTTGAGTATCATCTGCATAACAATGAAAGTTTATTCCATGCTGTCTAATAATTTTGCCTGAAGGGAGCATATATAGTGTGAAGAGTATTGGTCCAAGTACAGAACCTTGAGGAACTCCATGACTTACTGTAGTTTGGGAGGAGGACTTGTCATTTACATGAACGAACTGAAGTCTATCAGATAAATATGATTTAAACCAGCTTAACGCTGTACCTGTAATTCCAATCACCTGTTCTAGTCTTTGTAACAGAATGTTATGATCGACTGTATCAAATGCAGCACTAAGATCAAGCAAGATAAGTACGGACAGAAGTCCTTTGTCTGAGGCCATAAAGCACTTAAGGGAACTTTTAGTCATTGATTGGAGTATTTTTGATGCTACACTGAAGCCTAAAGAGGAAGAAACTTCATTCCACCATCTTTTGACAGAGGTTTATCTTTTCATCTTTGCTTTAAAACTATCAGGTGTAGATGGTTCATATTGAGGGTGGGAAAATCAAATAGAAAAAATAAAAAATTGGGGTTTTTTTTTTTGCTTCACAATTTTAAAATAGATTTTTTTTTGTTAAAAATTGTATTTATTTTCAAATAAATAAAAATAATCCATTATAAAATTTTTGTCATTTTTATTGTTTTTATTGATTTTTTTTACCTGTCTTCTTGGGCATTATAGCTGTAGAATGATGATCTGGCTACTGTGTTGTTTTGTTCCTCAATAAAATCAGGAAAATGATGAGCAAAAAAAAAAAATCTATCCATTTTTTTTTGTTTTGTTTTTAATCTACAACAATCAGCAATATTGAAGAATTGTGAGAATCGCAAATTGAATTAAAGCAAAACCCAAAAAACTGGAATTAAATCGAATCTGGACAAAAGCAAATCATAACAGCCCTAGTTCATATCAGAGGTGGGTGTTTGTCTGATTCTTTTTGTCAAATCACCCACTCCTGGAGCAAATTAACAATCTGTCTATAGTTATGCAACGCTGCTTATCAAGAACATTATTTACATGAACCTTTGCACCTGATCAGAATGTTGTTCATCTAACAAAATAAACTCTTTTTCTGCAAGAACTGAGCTCTCAGCTGTTTGTGTTGCAGGAAAATTACCCTGATGTTTTTTTTAACATCACACCATCTGCTTTATTTTCAGTAAAATGTCGCAAAAGTCAAGTTGAAACTGTAAAGCATTGAAATGTCTTAAAGCACCATGAAGGAGCACCAGATGTTTGCTTTGATTTAAGAGTTTTTAGTGCTTGACATTCTGTTTTATTATTTTATGTTGAACACTGATAATAAAGTGGCATTTTGGACTCAGTTTGACTAAAATCAGCCAGATTATCATTAGTTTCCTCCTCATGTTAACCCCTGTCAGTGTTTTAGAATGAAGAATCTGCTTCTAAGATGTTTTATTGTATAGTATTAAGGAGATGAGTGGTTTTCCATTTAAAAAACACTGAGAAAAGATAATCATGGTCCAGATTGTTGAAAGGAATGCACCCTGCTCTCAGTTTGACTGATAAGGGATCTTTTGAAAGCACATTTATTGAAAGAAACAGGAACATCCCAGACAGGACAGTAAAATGAGAACATCACAAGGAGAAGTGTTCTGTGATCTTGTTTGAAGATTGTTGTCAAAGTCCGGGTTTTTCTCTGCTTCCTTTTGTGACACATTCAGATTATACAAATCCACTCGTATTGAGTGTTGAGCTATGTATGAGGTAGTTCCCTTTCCTTTAAATTTTTCCTTTCTTTTTGGTTCTGACTGTGAAGACTGTCTATTTGATGGATTGTCTTTACGCTCCTCTGTCTGCTCCAGTCTGCATACCTCAGAAAATAATTGAAAAAGTCTATTCCAGCTCATGCACACGTGCTGCTTTTCGACTTCTTCCAGGGAGTTCTGTCCTCCTTCTCGCACCTGTTTGACAATGCTTTGCAGCTCACGCTGTGCTTTTCCTACACAGTGGTTTTTATCATATACTTCACATCAGGCTGTGATCACTCAGCTTTATCTGAAAAAACATTATGAGAAAGACATTTTTGATTCTGATGGAAACAGTTTGCTTTATAGTAAATGGAACCAGCCAATGTTTCCTATTCCTCTATGGCAAAAGTTAGATTGAAGCGTGTAGTGGCTTCGGGTAGCAACTGTGGCTTGAGCAGATGACTGAGCAGAAACTTCCAGCAGCCTCTGGGGCAAGTTGAAACAAGGTGAAAATTATCTCTTTTAAGTTGAAGTTTATGGACTTCAGTCAGAGAAAGGATGGACTGACCAGTCTGGGTTGGAAGTGTTTGTTTGTTTCAAGTGGAGTTTGGGACACATTCACATTGACAGTGTTTGTTCTGCTTTTAATGAAACCTGGTCACATTCCAGATAAGGAACAGTTTGTGAAAACCTGCACTCTGATGTGGAACAAAGAAGCAAACTGTGCTCCACTTCTAAATTAATATTCTTGCTTGTAAGTGAACCCTGGTGCGGTTAAGGACAGTGTGAAAGCAAATGGACCACCCGGTGAGTCAAACAGAGGATGTTTTGTGTTTTTGAACAGTGTGGTGGAAAGCTCGCTCCTCCTAAATCCATGATAATATACTCGTTTGTCTTTCATATGAATCATGTCTGTTCCTGCAGGTTTTTTCTTTTCTGCAACAAGAACCCTTTTTTTCATTCTGATCTTTTCACAAGTCCTCGGAATAATGATGGTAGTCGTTGTCACGGATATCAGAGCCGGTAGGTAATGTTGGGGAGCTAGCAAGATGTGAAAGTAGCGCCCTGTCTTGGCTCCTCCCACTCTGGTTTTGCTCCTTGCCTGACCCAAGGCTTTTTTCTTACCTCCACCAAGAAGGTTATGTTTTTACCAGCATTTGTGTTCAAGATAACTCAAAAAGTTTCATACGGGTTAAAAATAAATTTTCAGAAGTTGTTGGAAATGTGAAATGGAAGAACAGGTTTAATTCTGGTGGTGATCCGGATCACCGTTTGGATCCAGGAATTTTTTAAATGCCAGAGTGGAGGTTTGTGCTCTCCGAGTGTTTTTCTAGTTCGCAGCTTTTTCCACCAATGATTTTCTCTGTCTCAGCAGTTTAGCGGGAGGAGGCAAATAAACCGAGCCGGGTCGGGAAATCCTTCCTGCAATTTCTCAGCCGGGAAGAAACTTACAAAATATAAGAAATTAACAACTTCAATTTGGCCTGAAGGTTTTTTACAGATTTACAGTAAACTGAGGGGTCTAACTATATTTGTTATTGGTCATGATTTCAAAATGTACAGACTACTACAATCAGGACGAGGAACCACTTTACCCAGAGTAAAAATACCTTCCCCAGCTTTAAATTATGCCTTATGCCAGCGTAAGATTAGTCCTTAATACTGATGTTTTCTGAGTTTTTATATACATATACACACACACACACACACACACACACACACACATATATATGTGTGTGTGTGTATATATATATATATATATATATATATATATATATATATATATATATATATATATATATATATATATATTTTTTTTTTTTTTTTTTTTTTTTTTTAGTGCCAGCATATTGCATGGTGAGCATATGGTACACACACTAAAATCAGCAAAATGCTTTCCAATCATCTCCCTCTTGAGGTCGGAACCTGCCCTTTGATGTCCATGTATGTAGCCTGTGTATGGATGGATAAATTGACATCCTTATTTATTCCTCTGTATTGTCACTCTGTCAAATGAAGTGATGTGGGTGTGTGTGTGGGAAGGACCGTTCAGGCAGGTGCAGTATCCAAGGAAACGGATACGTGAACGCTAATTCCTGGGGGAAAAAAACAAAAAACAAACAAAAAAAACCTGTTGCATTTACTTTACGCAATATACAGATAAGTATACAGATACAGATTGCCTTATTGTGAACATTGGGGGAAAATAAGGAGAGCTTCATGAAGGATACCGGACAAGCCCCAAAAAATGCAACTCCCATCTCAAAAACCTGCAAACCTGTGACTGATGATATTTCTAATTTACTTTACAGCAAAACAAGCTTGTTCCAAGTGGACTTGTCAACACTGATTAAAACACATCCTCTCACAACTACCCCTCTGCAGGCTTAGTTTGGTCCGACATGAAAGTCACACAAGAGAAACCTTGCAATAAAATGCATGAAGCCGGCTGAGTCTTCTCTCTTTTTCTAAGTTGCTTCGCATCACTTTCACACACTCTGCAGCTCCTTCCACACTGAATAAGTTACAAACTGATTAAAGTGAACAAAACTGATCTGTGCAGGAGTTTAAGTTGATAGCAAGGGCTCGAGAGGGA
Organism: Telmatherina bonti; assembly: GCF_933228915.1. Lineage (NCBI taxonomy): Eukaryota > Metazoa > Chordata > Actinopteri > Atheriniformes > Telmatherinidae > Telmatherina > Telmatherina bonti. The sequence continues at coordinate 13,738,066 of NC_136614.1, read as the reverse complement.
AACTCGTTTAATGTGACTGCTTTGAAATTGCTTTAAATAATTCATCTCATGGTGTATTTCATAAACTCACTGTTGGCATATATGTGCTTTACTTCCTGTGTCTGTGTTACAACCCAGCGGTCTAGGGGTAAGAGTCGCAACATAAAACAAATGTGCCAGACCAAAAAGTGCATTGGGAAACTTTATTGTCCCACCGAAAAATAAAAAGAAATCAATACAGGCCCAATTGGAAGGGCAGGGCAACCAAAATATAGAACAGAGCTGGTTCTAAACACAAACAATCAAACACCTGTAAACTCAAGTCACTAAATAGTCAAAACAGCAAAGATCAAAAGATTCACAAAAACCAACAATATGGTAGACAAGGCTGTAAACCCAACAACCGAAAAACCCAGTCTCAAAGGACGCAAGCTGCAACCACCACAGCTGCCCCAGAATGAAGAACTTGGCGCTCTTTTATCCTGATTGGAGAGGTGTTGAATCTTAATTGGAGCAGAGGTCAGCCACTCAGAGATGCGGACAAGACCAGATGATGTGGAGGATCCAATCCAAGCCAAAGGGAGGCCAGATGGTTTCCAGGCTGAATGAAAATGGGTGATGGGCAATTGGGGGCAGCTGTAACAGTCTGATAGTTGTTTTCTCTTTGTTTTGTAGGATATTTTTTACATGAACTTGTGGTTCTGCTACCTTCTTGTCCAGATCACACTGAGAATAAATTTCCATTCTTAGTTTATTTGTATTTTGTGAAATAAAGGAGAATTATAACAAGGGCAGGTGTGTGTAACTTTTTCTACACTTCTGACTGGAGATTTTTATCTGAATTCCTGTAAGAATCTATTTGACAGTGACGTTTGTAGATAGAAAAATGCTTAAAGATGCCTGGTTTCTAATTTGCTATTCTCACCATGCATTAGATTTTTTTCAGATCTTCCAGTCCTACATCATCACCAGGCTGGCCTCGGTAGATTAAAGGCTGTTCTTACAGTCTCTTTTTTAATCTGGTTCGTGTCCTCCTATGTTGACTTTTCAGATTAATTACCTTTTTTTACACAACTTAATTAGACTTAATACCTAACTTAATGCCTATTTCCTGAAGCATTCATGAGTTAGTGACTCGAAAGATTGTTTAAAAATGAAGATTTTATCATTGATCACTGAGAACTGACTTTACATTTCATTTGGTCAAATTTCTTTTTTTCCTTTGCTACTTAATGATTAAGTTTGACATTTTTTGTCAGTGAAGTCCATTTAGTTCCTGTGTTCCTAATGTTTGATGTGTTTTTGTGCATGTTTTCTGACTTGATGCTGTTTGGTGGAATTTACCCTTTTTACTTGGCAACGTTTTCACCCGACTGCCTCACTCATTTCGCTACTTGCCTGTTTGCTGTAATGAGTTCCTCATGTCCATCGGTTGAGCCGGTCGCTGTCAGGAACTAATGCAGACTGACATGTTATCGTGTCTTCTCTTCTCAAACGCGTTAATAGGTCTGAGACTGTTGGATTCTTGGAATTTACAGTTAAAAATCTGCAAAGAACAACTTCAGGGGTAAAGATTGCAAACAAATAAAGATGACTGACTTCTTGTTTGTGAGTAAAAGAGAAAGTCTGAATTTATATATTGTTGTTTCACAAATCAATGAATTGAAAAGCCAAAGAGCTTTCAGACATTGTAATGTTGAATTAGCCCGAGAGAAGAAAAGACATCCTGGAAAAAAAGCGTGTCATCTGTCTTCATTCACAGCACCCTGACTCATGTTAGTGTTCAATTATCTCCCCACAGTTTGTCTTCATTCTGGTTGAGGAGATTTAAAGGTTGGGAGAAGAGGGATGCAGGGGGAGGGCAGGTGGGGGGGTGACAGAGATGCTTAACATGGAACAGAAGTGAAAAGAAATGTTTACACGTTCGAGGAGAGCAGCATATGTTGTCGCAGAGAGCAGAAGAAACAGGCACTGCAAACACTTTAATGCAAACATTTTGGGACTTGATGGATGATGATTTATGACTCCAGTTAAGCAGATCACATGCATAGTTTAGTCGCTTGTTGTCTGTTACAGAAATTCTGGAAAGATTATTTTATCTGAGGCAGATTTGGTTTTTCTGCAGCTCTGTGCTAAAA
>NC_136614.1:13553288-13735749 GCF_933228915.1 Telmatherina bonti | reverse complement strand
TATATATGTATATATACATATATGTATATATACATATATGTATATATATACATATACATATACATGCATAAATGTTTATTGATGAGACTGAAATTTACAAATTTACTTTATATGTCAGCAATCTTTTCTGTGAAAGTGATAAGTCTCAGAAAGTTTAGTTTATTTTATTTCAGCACTGAAAGTTTTATTAAGAAATGGATAAAACTGCGCTGCAGTAACATCCTCAAATTCCAAACCCGAGGTCTCTGAGTGCAAAACGCGGCCTGGTTTGCTGCAGGTTGCCGACATGATTCATCAGCCGTGAGCCATGACATGCTGAGCTTATCAGATGCATGTGATTTACAGTTAAATGATTTGTGCACCACATCAGCTTTTTACTGTTACTGAAGGTTCGTGTAAATGCTAGAGTTACTGTCAACAGTGTATAACATGAGGAACGTGAAGATGACATTTCCCCGCGGCCTGTCTGTCCTCAGCGGACACTGTTTCACTCCAATCAGCAGATCGAGACCTGATCACTTTACATAGGACTGTACTGTAACCTTTGTAACACACACACACACACACACACACACACACACACACACACACACACACATACACAGCTGGACTCAGGTCAGCAGCAGATATGCTGGAGTCTGCTGCCCATCATAGCTGCATTGATTTCCTTTCTCCTGCATCAGGCTGTCTTGTCAACAGACTCCTGGAGATGAATTATTCACAGGACAGCTCTGCCAGGATCTGTAAATAAATACTTAACTAATATTGGCCCCTACAAGCCCCAGTTCAGCTTACTTTGAATGGGGGGGCTTTGAGGAAAATGAAGAGGGAACTAAAATCGGCCTTGAAGATTCCTTTCCATGCTAGCATGTTGGAATCTGTTGAGCTTTTAAACCACAACAGGCGTCTTGTGCTTTTCATTTTATTGCTATTCCATGTTTAACACTCTTGCTTAAATTTCCTTTTATGCTGCTTGCAGAGCACATCACAAAAGACTAATTTGGACTTTTTCAGGCTGAGAATCGGACAAATATGGTGGTTCATTATCAGTGTTGCAGTTTTGTTTATCATATGAAAACCTGGCTATAGGCTGCTTTGGGCTGCTAGGAAAAAAATAAAAAAATAAAATAAAATCATTTGTCGGGCTCGGGAGTAGCTCTAATTACACTAATGGACAGTCTGAAATGTATCCCCCCCTATTTTTAGGTGGATGGATGGTAAAACCCTCTCCTAGGGGCTTAAGGCAGTGAGAAAACACAGTTTCTTGCAGCTTTAACCTTGCTCTACACGGCAATGATAAAAACCATGGGATGACTTCTTTGAGATGAAAATAAGATAGCAATGTGGTGGTAATTTTTAGAGGTACGCAGCCTCATGTTGCGCTCATCTCTCTTCCCTGTACTTCGATGTTGTCTGGGTTTTTACTTGTCACTTGAGAGAAACCAGTGGCGGCTTTTTGCACCAGAAGCAGCACGATCAGTTCACAGAGCAGCCGCCTTGAGAGGAAGCTGTGTGATAAGGCCATGTTAGTACCCCATGATGTCTTTTTCAGTCCTACAACTTTTTCACCAGAAACCATTTTCACCATTCTTTCTGGCCTATGATACACCCTGAACTTCTCCAACTTGCTTGCAATCATTAAACTTTAAGTTCCAAAAATGGTATTTTCTTTTTTTTGTTTTTTGTTTTTATTTTAACTTTCTTTCACACCAGTTAAATAAGTTTTAGTTTCTAGAAACCAAAACTTGATGGAGGTTGAAATTTCTGTCCAGACCAGTTGCAGAAGAGGAACATATGTTGGGGTGTTTGAATGAAACCCGGATTTATTTTTGTTGTGATTGTCTGGCTGTAAATTGTTGGTTTAGTTAGAAATAACAGTTCAGAAAGCAGGATTGTCACTTAGGTTACATTCATGCCAGCTTGTCTGATCAGTTTGTGGTTTGTTTTAGCAGGTGTGAATCGCAAATTCTGCTCTGCTTAAGAACGTAGGTGTTGGTTCCCTCCAAGTGGACCAAGGGCAGGAAGCAGCGATGTGTGTCGTGGAAACGGATGTTGTCCTAGTCAAGCCAAAAGATGAGCTGTTTAAACATGGACTTACTGAAGGTGTTGATTAAATACTGATTTAGTTGCGATTCTCAAGATTCTTCAGCATTGCTGATTTTTGTCAACTAAAACCAAACAAAAAAATGTACTAAACTTTTTTTTTTAGTCATTTTTCCTTATTTCAATTTGGGGAAAAAAAAACAACACAGGAGCCAGACCATCATTCTGCTGCTATTATGCCCAAGAAGCCAAAAAAAAAAAAAAAAAAATTGATAAAAACAATAAAAATGATTTTAAAAAATGTTATAATAAAATAATTTTATTTATTTAAAAAAAAAAAATCAATTTTAAAATTGTGAAGCAAAAGATCCCGATTTTCAATTCTTTTCAATTCGGTTTCCAACCCCTAGTACTGAATCTGTAATATAACAAATAATAAATAAAATAAATATTCTACCATGATATACGTATTTCCCCACAAGCGGCCTTGATGGGCCAAATAAAAAGTGGACTTTTTCAGGGTTCCAAGTAAATATTCACCTGTGACTCCTGAGGAAGCACCCGCTATCTTTCCATTTGCTTTTTTTTTTTTTTCCTGCAAAATGAAATGGATTTTTGTAAAATTTTAACAAACTACAGTTGCCATTTGAAGGTGTTTCTATCGAACGCTATTTAGCTCACAAACTGCAGTTCTTGTTGCGTCTCATCAGGCATCGCAAACGTTCTCAGCTTCCAACTAAAGCAGTCAGAATCCACTGTGCTTGTCCCTTTCCTAAAACTCATCTTTTTCTAACAAGAAAACAAGGTTTTTGCTTTCTGTTCAAATTGTGAGACAACAGCAATTTTAACATGTTTTGTTTTTTCTGACTGGTTTCTAATGTCTCTGATTCACTTACTTTAGTTTTTAACTTCTCTATCAATTTAGTCTCTTCAGAATTTAAAAGGGCAGCATGGCTTGAAAACAACAGCAAGTAAAGAAAAAGAAAACAAAGACGAGGCGGGAGGGCAGACGGAGACATGAAAAGAGAAACAAGCAATTACTCCGGGGGATTGTATCCACATTCGGCCACTACTGGGGAGATTGGTGACATCCACCTTATTGATCAATGCATTTAACACTTACACACACCCGTGCACACACACACGTGTTGGGATAGTAGAATTTGATCCCACACCAGTGTAGCATTCCTGTTACTCTCACACTCTCCCTGCTGTAACACTTTCCTGCTGCTGCTGCTGCTGAGATGTGTTTGTTGATGCTTTCTGCTCGCCTCCTTCTTTCTGTTACAACCCATGACTAACAGGCACACGGGCGTATTTCTGAATTTTGATCATGTTGCTAATATACCGCCGTTTCCGGGTTCATGAAATGAGTGCGGTCAGATCAGTTGTTGGGGTTTAAACTGTTAAATTGAGTTATCTTTGACATATCTTTCCAATTGAAAGATAAAATAAAAATATCTTCATGCAGATTTCCTACAATTCTACCAGATGAGCATTTTTCTGTGAGATCTTTCAAAGTCGACTGCAGCTGGAATATCTGGCCATCCAGAAGCAGGAGAGTTACCTAAAAATGTGTCATTGTTCTCCAAAATGAACAAGCGAATGAACTGCTCACTTTAACCAGCTTTTCTGCCTTTGATTGGAGCATCATTTTTGGAATGGGATCATTTTGCCATTACAGCTTTGGTATTTGCATCATAAAGGATTCTTTAAGGCATTCCTGGATCCTGGTGGTGATCTGCTCACTTGCAGAAAGACAAACAGATGCTGCTGAATTCATGACCTCTGCTTGGCAGAAGCAACAAGTCGCGATCTCAACATGAGTGCGTCAAAATCAAAAACTAAATATAATTTCTCTCTTGTTTTAGGCCATAAGTGTTGAACTGCGGCCCTCTGAGGGCCACTACCCAGCAGGTTTTTGATGCCTCCCTCCTCCAACAGACATGTATTTTTGTGTGTGTGTGTGTGTGTGTGTGTGTGTGTGTGTGTGTGTGTGTGTGTGTGTGTGTGTGTGTCTTGTCCAGCATTTAAGCAGCAGAATGATGGTCTGGATGTTGTGTTCTGCTGAGCAAATTTACTTTTCCAAGGGGACACACAGTGAGACCACACACATTGCTGGTATGATGATACCCTTGATTTTCTAGATTCTTATTTTATATCTTTATTTATTTTGTAAAATTGTAATACAGAGTTTCTACTGCTGGACCAGACTGGAGAAGGCAGAAGAGAGACAGAAAGACAAAGGGGAAGAGAAAGAAAACACCTCATAGAGAGAGAGGAAAAGAGAGAGAAAGAAAGAGGGAAAAAAACAGACATTTGCATGAACATTTGCATATACACCCAAACGTATTCACCTATATAAATGCATGTACATACACATTCACACACACATATACACAAACAGACCAATCTTAGATTCTTATTCCCCCTGCAGAGGAATCGGCCAACAGACATGTCTTACATGAAGGAGTCATTGTGCAGATGTTCATATCGGCTCTTCTACAGCAGATCTTCAGGGCTGACAATGGAGAATCCTGCTTTTTGCTTCAGTAGGGACTCATAGTACCTGCATATTTAAAAACACGTTACTACTGATGTGCCAGGCAGAGAAGACCCAGAGTTGTAATCCCAATCAACCAACCAACAATCCTAAAATTGATTTATGTAGACATCTGTCAGTGGAGTGGAGTGTGAAAGTTATCATTACACCTTATTATATACACTCAGTTAACAGTACATGAGTGGAAGGAGTCTGAAATGTAAGTGAGGGTTGATACACATGAACCTGCACTAAATCCTGCACTTAAATGTGATTCATATTGACTGCTTTGTCATTGAGACATACGGAACTCTCATGCATTATACAGAGTTCAGGATCCATGCCGACTGCCTCTTCCCTACGTGCCTCCCTGTTTGCTACACCCTTCTTATATATTAATGACATGTTGATAAAGAGCTCTCCCATTACACACACACACACACACACACATCTTTAACCTTGCTGCTGATCTGTGTTTGTGTGTCTGCCCTCTGTCACATCTCTTCTATTATTTACCACATGTCTCTGTCTGGGAAGGGCACATGTGTGAGGCCAGCACTCGCCTCTTGGTAAACAACTACTGCCAATGACACGGGTGACCCCCCAATACGCACACACACACACACACACACACAAACACATACACACACACAAAGACACGTACCTTGCAAACCTCATCCCTCCTCTGACCACATCTAATTTCCGATCAATATGTTTTAAGCAAATCCTCATCCGGCCAAAACAAACTTTGCCTGCTCCACTGTTGTGTGTTTGTTTAGTTTTATTGAGGATGCAGGTGTCATTTTCAGGGCTGGTCTTTGCTGCCCTTTAGCTTGCCTTCAGGTGACAGCCAGAAAGATCAATCAGTCCCATCTCTGGCAGCTCATCCTGCCCAGAGCTCTCTTTCTGCAGATTATCCGCTCCGAGGCTGAAAAGACATCTGCAAAAATACAAACCCAGTGATAGAACATGAAAAAAAGCCATAACGTTCATCCACAACACAAAACTTCGCAGGTTCACACACAACAATCAAAGTGTACACCAGCAATGTTTCCCGTACTGTGTTCCATGTGCAGAAGAACATAATGTCAGTGTTTTACCTCGTCATGTTCGGACATTGTTGTGGAATGTTTTATACGACATTGATGCTACATAGAGGACACGGCAGCCGATGGCAAAAGGGACTACTTTATCGCACAGACTAATATAGCTTCAGTGTGGGACAAGGGAGGACCCTCTTCAGAAGAAGCCCTTTGCTTATATTGGCTCATCTCTGCAGCAGTACTTCTTTCCTTTGGGAAGGCATGTCACAAGTTGCTAATTATACACTGTCCATGCTGACGACTGGTGACTGCTGTTGTTGATAGAGCTGCCATGTTGCTGCAACAGATATCATCGTTAACCAGGTGCAGAAGCTGACCTTAAATCAAATCTAACTTCCACAACATTGTCTCTCTTTCCAGGATTTGCTTGACTTCATTTGGCCATGAAAAATTGTAACATGAAAGGAGGAAATGACTTGGATTGACTGAAATGAGGGAGATAATTCCCGGCTCGTCAAGCGAGACATTTCTGGCTTGAGACTCATCCTTCACTGCAGTTTTCACTCGCTGCCATTTATATTATTTCATTTGTAATCTTTGTAAGTTCTCGCCAATATGACGGGAAACGTACGCGTTTAAGATTAAATCGGTTGTTTCCCATTTTGTTCTAGATATTATGAAACACATGGTGAGGCAGTTATAATTAAACCTATACATGTATGTTGACTCGATACAGAGCGTTGATGCTGGTTGTCTGGAGCAGAACTCCATCAGCTCCACCTGTCCTTCGCTTCGACAAACACAAAACTGGTTAGAATAAAATTCCCTACATCTACTGTGGTTTTTTTTTAGTTCACACTTGAGATCAAATTGAGGCAAGGATTGTTCACACGGCTGCAGTTTGTAACTTCACCACTAAATGGTATGAAATCCAGAAACTGATTTTTTTTTTTTCTTAAATTATGTCATACATTTCTATATTAATGAGCCTGGTTTTCATGGTGATTTCTTGTTCAACACTCCAAGATGTTATGGGACATCTCAGTATTTCTGTATATCAGATCTCTTTTAGCTTTGCTTCCCAGTGAGTTTTTCTGTTCCTGGTTTTTGTGTTTATCTTGCATCACCTGTGTTGAACCTTCTGGACTTACTCTGGTCTTGATGGTCTCTGAAATGGTTTTAGTTGCGCCAAGAGTCAACCCTCATTGTAAAATGATCATAGTCGTCACTAATGAAAGCCATGATATGAATATTGAGGCCAAAAAGGTTAAAAATACTGTTACTGTTAGGTACATCTAGAATAAAAGCTTTGGCTGGTCAGTAAAATGAAAAGGCGGAGCCTCACAGCAATGCCTGGTGCTTGTCTTTATTTTGCTAACCAGTAAAGGTTGCAGGTGCTGTTGGCCAAAGGTGCATGGAAGTGAAAAACAGCAATAATACAACAATGTGTTAAACACGATTCAGTTTAATTATAAATGCTTTGGCATTTATGTTAGAATGTATCCTGTAAACACAACTGATAATTTATTTTTTCAGTATATCTTACTTGAATTCATACAAATAATGTTGTTGTTGTTGGATAATATAACTGTGCACAGTTTGTAGCTTTGTTCATTAATCAAATCAAATCAAACTTTATTTATATAGCACTTTTCGTGCTTAAAAACAATACAAAGTGCTTTACATTATAAAACAATTTACATCAAAATAGATAAAAATAGATAAAACACTAACACACATACACATCCCCTTTCACCCACCCACAACCACCCTCACCCATGCCCTATTAGCCCTATAAGAGTTAAAAGAAGATGAATGGCCAGGTGCATTTGCACCAGATGTGCACCAGATAAGGAAACGATATCCTCAGGGAGCCTCTACACAAAGGGCTACCCCCACCCAAGACCACCCAGGCCATCACCATGGGGGCCACCCGGGTCCGGGCAGACAGGACCCACGCCACAACCGTAAGGCTGCAGCGCTGGATCCCAACCCACCAGACAGGGACAGCCCCCACTGCAACACCCATGCAGTCAGAGCAGGGGCAGCCCTTGGTGAAGAGGACCCCAATGAGGAGAGAGCTGGAGTGATAACAAAAATAAAATCCATTTAAAAAAAAAAAAAAAAAAACACATATATATATATATATATATATATATATATATATATATATATATATATATATATATATATATGTAAATAAATAAATATATAATCAATACTAATATGTAAATAAATATATAAATAAATAAAATTATCTAAAAAGATGTAAATCAATATATAAAATATATAAATAAATAAAATTAACTAAAAAGAAGAATAAATATGGGTTAATATAAGAATGTTAAAGCTTAGTTATAAGCTAAACTAAAAAGTTGGTCTTGAGCGTTTTTTTTTAAAAACATCAACAGTCTCTGCAGCCCTGAGGCCCTCAGGCAGGCTGATCCATTGGCGAGGCCCGGAATACTGAAATGTGGCCTCGCCATATGTTTTGGTACGAATTTTAGGAAGAACCAAAAGGCCGGAACCTCAGGACCTCAGGGTCCGCGAGGGTTCATACCTTAAAAACAGGTCAGATAAATAAGAAGGCCCAAGACCATTAAGACATTTATAAACCACAAAAAGAACCTTAAAATCAATCCTGAAATGCACGGGGAGCCAATGCAGCGACTTTAAAACAGGTGTAATGTGTTCCCGCCCCCTGGTCCTTGTCAGAACTCGTGCCGCCGAGTTCTGCAGTAGTTGTAAACTAGAAATACTCTTTTTGGGAAGACCAGAGAGCAGGGCATTCCAGTAGTCTAGTCTACTAGAAATAAAAGCATGCATTAGTAGCTCCGTGCTGGCAAGAGAGAGAAATGGGCGGACTCTGGCGATGTTTTTAAGATGATAAAATCCTGTCTTTGTAACATTTCTGATATGTGGAATAAAATTCAGCTCAGAGTCAAAAATAACACCCAGATTTCGTACACACTGGGAGGATTTAAAACTCTGCAGTTTGCATGAAATGATCTCTCTCTTGTCTTCAAGACCGATGATTAAAACTTCAGTCTTGTCCTGGTTGAGCTGTAAGAAGTTCTCTGCCATCCATGACTTTATATCTAAAATACAGTTTAAAAGGGTGTTAACTGGCTCCAGGTTATCAGGAGACACATCAGGAGACATGTTGCACATTAGAGAAATGTGCAACATGAGTTGCAACACCAGAATCAGTGAATTTCTGCAATTATCACTGTGTCTGTGCTCCGTACAATCCCAACTAAAGTTTATGCTCTTTTACTCTTTTTCCCGCCAAATCGCAAACACATAGCTGCAACCATTCTGCACTTCTTCCGGTGATTCAGGCATCCTGCTAACCACGAAACTGGTTTTCCATTTCACGCAACTGATACCTGGTCAGAGAAGAATGAAGATTAGAACAATTAGTCAAGTTTTCCACTGACAGGTTTGAGGAAATTTACTAACCATCTGAGCCAAACTGGGAAAGCCACATATTTCACTGTTTTGATCAATAAGTTGATGAATGAATTAAAACTAAAACAAATCAGTCATATGATTACTTTAAAAAGGTATTAATGACATTCACATTGAATAAAATGCTTACTTTGTAAATTTCTGTTGCCGGCGTTCATGCCTGTAACCTATCAACACAAAAACAGGAAAAAATCAAAAAATGATTGTTGTCATTGTCAGTCATTTATTGCCGTTCAAATCTGTCTGAAATGTATTCATTAAATCTTGAGTAGCACATCATGAGTAAGGATTAACACAATATAGACGAGTCCACACAAAATTCAAATATTTCGTCAGTAAAAAATCTATATAGTTCATCAGTTTTGCATCAGAACTGTACATTTTAATGTTTAATAACCTTGTATTTATTTAATCTCCTAGCCTGCTGTCTCTGTAAATCTGAGTTCTGGAAAAGTCATGTTGACTGCTGGTGCTTTACCTTGCCACTTTCTGGCGAAGCTAAAAATGGCCTTTGCTCCCCTCCAAAGTTTCCTGTAAAAACCTTCTCTGGGTTCGGCCAATAGGACGAGCAGATCATGACACACTTTATCCTGCAAAATACATATAATTCTGAGGTCATAATCAATCTATTACAAGCCTGCTATCCTAGGTATTTATCTGTGCATGAAATAACCGTCTTTACCTCTCCACGGCTTTGGTCAGATTCAAACAAGTGCTGTCAGTGAAAGTCGGCTGAGATGTAAAAACGATGCAAATCTGCCGGTTGAAATATTCCTCTGTGTCGGTGGGTGGAGTTCAGGTCAGTTTCCCAACATGATGTGATGTGATGTCTGCATTTCTGATTTTTTTTTTAATGTGAATTAGGTGTTTATGTCATTTTATTATCGGTTCTTTCCAGCTGTTGGCCCGTTATCAGAACGAAGATTAACTTCCATATGTGAAGATGTTTTGTAACCAGAGCAATGAATGATGTAATATGTGGCTGGATGGAATAAAAACAAGCAATGCAACAGTTACATGTTTCTGCACACTTTCCTGTTGGATTTAATGGTAAAACCTTTGACTGGTACTGCATGTTGATGATACCCTCTAACGCAGCTTTTCACCACCTTTAAATTGAATTTTTAAAAGTCTGATAAGTTTGTTGTCATTTAGTTTGTTGAGAGGGCACGCAGTCATTTTGTTGATGCCTGCTATGAATACCTTTCTAACCCTTTTAAAGCAATCGAGTTCTTTACCTTTTGTTCCAAATTAATCATTTACAGTGTAACTTTAACAGGTTTGTTTTAGTCTAATTTGTCATCCGTCTCATTTTCCTGTAGTTTTTCTTGGCTTGACAAGTCAGGACTTTGTGTAATTTTTCTTACGTATAAATGAGCTTTTTTTACACAGCCGACCTTCTTAAATGTCAGCAGAAGAAAAGCTGAAAAGCAAGTTTATAATAACACAGAAAATGATGGCTGAATGCCAGTTAGTTGCCTGATTTTCATGGTCTCTGCATTGTGCCTGTTTGTTGGCTGTCACACAGTCATGCAGCTTGCAGCAGCTGTCGAGTCATCACAGTAAAACGGTCATCGCTGCATAACGATGACTCTTTGTTTGGTCCTGCATGTATCAGCTGTGTGACCCGAGGACTTCGGGTTCATTCTGCAGATCAGAGTAGAGGCGAATCTAAAGATCAGTTTACAGTATTATTTATTCGTATTTCTGTCTTTTTTTTTAATCTAAAGGAATCTTAATATAACTGTTCATTTGTCTCATTCAGCCTTTCTTGCATGTTTTGCGCACAAATTTTAAGTTATTTGGGTTCATTTGAATTCTCAAGTCTACAATTAATGGCTTGTTAAAACCAGTTTTAGGACATAAACCCTTGTTTGTTTGTTCAAACTGACTGAAGTGGTTCAGCACAGTATCAGGGTTAGTAGCAAGTCACGTCATGATCTGAAGAGATATGATGACCTTGTTGTCCTTTCTGTACACATGTATGTTTGGCTCTACAAGACAAGACGAGGCGAGTTTATTTGTTTAGTTCAAGCTCAAGATCATTCAAAGTGTTTTACAGAAAACATTAAAAGCTTTACAGATGTTGTAAAGAAGCATAAAAAACAATAAATGGCTGAAATCACAACAAAAATCATATTTTATAATCATGAAGAGCCTCTCCTGTGGACATAGACACAGTAGCGGAACAGACCCACATTCTGTTTCCATACCTTAGAAAGAAAAACAAAAAAATGGCGTCGCAGCACAGAGCTGACTGGAGGACACCTCTTCCTCGAAGCCATTTAAAGTTACAGATTATGGAGCTTCTTGATGGTTGAAAGACTTGAAACGACGAGTTGTTCCTGAGCCTTGCAGCCATTTTAACATGCAGGATTGTTTATTTTATTTTATGGCAACAATTCTTCACCCCTAGTTTAGTTTTTTTTTTTCTTTGCATAGAATTTTAAACTTAAGGCAGGAGAAAAACGTTGTAAGGACTCCATGACATGTGGATCATATTTCTTAAAATGCTTTGAAGAATAATGTGAATAATGTGGCTTTACTGCAAGTTCTCTTTTTTTTTTTTTAACAACTCTATGCATCAGTGCTCATATTTTGTAGAAAGGTTTAATAGCAGCTAGACATGTTTGATCGTTTTTGCAACAAGAAGTTTAAAGAACTAACAAATGTATCATTTTTTATTTCAATATGGTATAGTTTATATTTAAAAGATACAACATAGATTTAACATGTGAATCTGGGCCGTCTGCATTACAGAGCTGTGGCTTCTGCATACGAGCCAGAATCTTTTATGTGTTTGTTTGTTTTTTAAACAGACAACAGCCTGGTGTATCAGTTTTTATGCAGACAACAATTAATATACATTTTTTTCCTGCATTTAGGTGCAGCTCAAACAAACAGGGTCTGAGAGTTTGATTGAAACTGTTTGTTTTCAAGCAATGCAGATTTTCTGTTGTTTTTTTCCTTGTTTTTTTTTTTTTTTTTTTTTTTAAATAATTTTAAATTTTAAATGTGTAGCATTGAATTATTTTATTTTTCGGACAGCCTTTTAGCATCGTTTAATTATGGGGAAGATTTGAATTGTGGTCAAAATGCAAACTAACCCCAAACCCATTTAGCTTTACGTGTTCATGTGGTTCAGGGGCCGGGAAAAACTCTGGAGATCATTGTTGACATTTCTATGTGAGAAAATTACAAAATATTTTGAAATTGAGTCCAGTTTGATGATTTTCCAAACACAGCAGAACTCATAGGTCCTGAGTCAAGGTGGTGATGTAATTTCCATCATGGCTCTCCGTTTGTTAGGGTGTGTGACAAGGACGCTACTGAAGGAAAGATAAGGTGACTGAGGCAGGAGCGACACTTGGTTAGCTTTAGGGAGCGGTTAGCTGACCCTGGACAGGACCTCTTTCAGGTGGTGGTGTTCCAAAAGTAGACCAGGTCACCACAATGTAAGCTGGCTAAACAGGATAAAACCTGGAGGGAAGTCGGTGCCGCCGACAATACGGAGCATCATTTCTTTTTCAAAGATTTTAAAGTTGGAAAATGTTTCAGTCCAATCATTCACCTTCAGCGTAATTCATGCCAAAACGCATCCTATCAACGCATCCTAAAAAATCAACCTGTGATTGGACGTCCTTGATTCTTCATTGTAAAACTCTCCACAAAACCAACAACTTCCAAATGATCCAGGAATGTTTTGGGAACTGATCAATTCCACTTCTTTTTCGTATTAGAGCTAATATGTCCGTGCGGTTTAGGAAGACAGATGAATATATCTCTTACCGAGCACCTATGAGGGTTAGTTTAGCTGGAAACCTTTTCTGTATTCTCCTGGATGTTACTAACACAGAGGTTAAACTCATCCATTCCTCACTTTTCATCCATCTGCTCATCATCACAGTACGGACGTGTGTTAATAACATTTGTACACATTTTCTGTTCCTCTTTAAGGTTAATCTTCAGTTTGATGTAGTTAGAAGGATAATAATTACATAAATGCGGTTTTAACTGGTGTTCGTCCGAGGCCAGTTAAAACTTGAATCATTGAGTAGCTGTGGGACTGATCTATAATCATTATTCATCATCAAAATTCTCTGTCATTAATACAGAAATTCTCAGCTTTCATTCATGCTTTTCATCTGCAGCTTTATTTATCAGAAAAGTTTGCAGCATCAGCTCATGTTACATTTTCAGAGAACATGTGAAGATGTGTAAATATCACATCTGTCGTATTCTACGCAAAAATCCCAGACTGCTTCACATTCATGCTGGGTTTTTTTTCCCCTTCCCATTTTTTTCATTCTAAGCTCAAGCAAAAAGCTCTTTGTGATCTGCACATCTTCATGTAACTCCGTCCTGGTTCAAATTCAGCTCACATAATCTTGCTGACCTCCTCCCTGGTTTGCATTTTGCCGCTGTTCATACCTAGTCAGAGGAGGGGAAACAAAGCAATTTTTGTTTTTTTTTTTTGTTTTTTTTACAGATAGTTGCTAAAAGTAAGACAAAAAATTAAAATAATCTCTTATATTTATGATTACTTTGTAGCATGTTGTTGTAATATACTTTAGCAGATTTGAGGAAATCTAATCTAAATCTAAATATCAACTGGGAAACTTAAGGACATATTTCTGTATTCCTATAAATTACATGATGAATTAGTTGTGAAAAAAAAAAAAAAACACAGATTATGATATCAACGTTGCATAAAAGGTGCTTACTGTGCTATCTTCTCCAGCCTGCGGTTGTGTCTGTAGTCTGAAGAGAAAAAAAAAAACTTTCACTCATTTGAGATATTCAAACTAGTTACAAATGTCTACATTAGTGAGACACTTCAAGCCAAGACGAGGGCAACAAGATGATAGCAAAAAGTTTGGAAGTACTTTCCTACTTTGTATCAAAATGATGTAATTACATTTTATAAACTATTTTATTGCCTTATAAGTAATACCATAACTGCTTGTGTATTACCTCTCCATGCCGTCCTGGCGCCTCTAAACGCGGCCTTGGCTCTTTTCCAAAGACTTCTGAAAGTCCCCTGGCTCGGCCATGAGGACGACCAAAGATGGCACCAGGAAGACCATGACCAACTTCATCCTGCAAAACAAAAAAAAAATAAAGATTGCAATTCTGAAGTTATAATCAGTATAACAACATTTTATATCGTAATATAACTGAGTAGTTTGTTGATGGATCATATATTTGTCTTTACCTCTCGACAGATTTGGTCAGATTCAGACGGCTGCTGTCAGTGAAAGTCGGCAGAGATGGAAAAACGATGTGAATTTGTCGTTTGAAATATTTATGGGTTAGTGGGTGGAGTTCAGGTCAGTTTCACAACATCAGTGATGTCTGCATGTCAGATTTTTAAATATGAACGAGGTGTTTATGTTGCTTCATTATCTGTTCTTTCAAGCTGTCGGCCAGTTATCAGACTGAAGATTAACCTCCACATTTGAGGAAGTTTAGCAAACAGAACGATAGCTGGTGTAATTTTAGGCTCGATTGAGTAAAAAGACGATTGCAACACTTAGACGTGTGTGAACAATGCAAAGCTAAAAAGTACTTCCGTGTACAATGCAAGTTTTCGGCATCTATAAGTTGTTTGTGTGGCTTGTTGAAGAATCACACAGTCATTTAACTGGTAGTTGGTATGAAGCACATGAAGTATCTTTCCTTAACTTGGTCATCCGTCTCATTTTCCTGGTTTTTCTTTGCTTGACAAGTCCGGACTTTGTCATTTTTCTCATGTAAAAATGAACTTTTTTTCACAGCCGACCTTCTTAAATGTCAGCAGAAGAAAAGCTGAAAAGCAAGTTTATAATAACTGAAAATGATGGCCGAATGCCAGTTAGTCGCTTAATTTTCATGGTCTTTGCTTTGTGCTCGTTTGTTGGTTCTCACACAAGGTTTGTGGCTTGCAGCAGCTGTCGAGTCATCACAGTAAACAGTAAAACAGCACCACAATGACTCCTGCACATATCAGCTGTTAGATCATGTAACCTTATGGGTTAATAGTGCAGATTATTTGCAACTAAATCTTCACATTTTCATCTGTCACTGCTCTCTGAATTCACTTCATTACACAGCAAATTCTTAATGTTGCATTAAGTGAAGTACAAATTTCTTGCACTATTTGGCTGTTTCAGCTCACTTGGCAGGTTGTTGATGTGAAGCAGAGGCAAAAAGATCAGAACCAGATGAGTTGTAATGACCTTCATGTCCTTTCTCTGCACACAGATGTAAGTTATAAAAACGCTTCTGCAGAGGCTGCACGGTTGTGTAGTGGTTAAAATTGTGGCCTTACAGCAAGAAGGTTGCTGGTAACTCCAGCTTCCATTCACCATCCAAAACCAGGCATGTTAGGTTCACTATCGGTCACTCTAATTTGGCCCTATGAGAGTGTGTGAATGGTTGTTGGTCTCTTTGTGTGGCCCTGCGATGGACTGGTGACCTGTCCAGAGTGTACCCTGCCTCTCGCCCAATGATTGCTGGGATAGGCTCCAGTTTCCCGCGACCCTTAATTGGACTAAGTGGTTCAGAAAAGGCATGAACAAGCAAACAAAATGGGTGAATTGTATTACACGTTTTTATACAGATTCATCAGTGCAACACTGCATTATAAACAGTTTTAACGCAGAGGTTAGGACACTGTGTGAAATGTAAACTAAACCAGAATTAACCTAAGCTTGTATACTAATGGAATATATTACATTTTGTATTTGTATTGTTTACCAAAAATGATTGTTCATCTTGAAATGGACTTCTGCAGCATGTTTCACCAAAGTTTGAGCTAGAGGATTGTTTGCCTCATTTGGCATGAAATCTTTTTTAAAACAAAAAAAACAAAAAACAGTTGTAATTCTGTAATAAAAGCTTTCCTAATCATGCTTTAGGTGAGACATCCGTTTTCGGAGTAAAGACTTCCTTTATTGTTTTTTAAAATGATGAAATAGATCAAATATTTTAATAAAGCGATAACTGGATGTTTTCACCACAGAGCAGCGCTGTTGTATTATATGCAGAAAGTTGTTTGGTTTTCCATGAGAAACTTGTCTGTGTGGCGGTGACTGTCCAGAAAGTCCGGCTTGGGCTGAGTGTTTGTTGCAGCATTTTTCCTCCCCCCCTTGTGTATGGTTAAGTTGCAACTTGCATTGTCAATATTGTGCCCAATGACAATGGTTTACTGAAGTATTCCTGAGTTTACGCGGCCATTTCCAGGGCAGGATTTTTTTTTCCTGTTAGCACTTTGCTCTTTGAACCTAAATTTCCACATAAAGGCAACAACTTTAACTTCAATATAAAAGAAGGCCGAAGTGTTTCTAATCTAAGTCTTTGTGACTCAGCGTGTTGTTTTAGAACGATTTCTTAATGCGCTCATTTAGTCTTTTATTAGTCAAGACATCAGTTTAAGCAACAGAAATGGATTTATTTCACAGCTTTATCTACAATTACTGTGTCCGACCATAATGTCGATCAAATGTAACATCAGTTTGACTGCAAAGTCCTTCAGTGAAGTCTGCACAAAGGAAGCGTGCTGCTTTTCATCCAGTTAGATGTCAACTCACAGTTATTGTGTAAAGATGTTTATCGGTAATGTGCACACTGATGCTGATGGACGTTTAATCACGTAACACCTCAATATGAAAACTAGACCTTTGGAAAGATGCAATAAGGACTCAGTTTAGTGCCACTTATCAGATATTCACACTGGGGCTCATTGGTCTGAACCCTGGTTTGCTTCTACGCATCACATGATCAGTTTCTGTAGAGTGAATGTATATTTCAACTCTGGTAAACTGGAAGGTTGGTGGATCAATATCACCCAACCCTGCGTTGCCCCCTTCATGTGCCTATTCGGGTGTGATGAGTGACTGACATGTTGTGTGAAGTGCTCTGAATGGTTGACATGACTGGAAAAGTTCTGTATAAATACAAGTCTACCATTTCATACTGGTGCAAACTAAACAGCAAAACAACATTTGGTCTGTTTGTAAACCTCCGGTCTTGGTAGTTGCAAGCGACCTTCAACAAGGTTCTCTCATGGTTCTCTTGCAGTGTAAAAGCGAATGGATCACCCAGCAGAGAACCAAAGAAAGGAAGTACGGTAAAGCACATCGTGGTGCAATATGTTGGTTAACTTGCTGCCTTTCGGTGTCTTCAGACCAAACGCGTTTTGAGCGTCAAGAGCAGCAGGTTTCCATGTAAAGTCTACGTGGAGACGCGACAAGGGGGCGTTGAGCTTTCTCGTGTCGTGTTTTGAGCGTCGTTCCGCACCGAAAAATGTCAGAAGTTTTTTTTAAGCTCGATAGACCGAACGCGCGTCAAAAGCCAGAGATGGAAAATCCGAACTTTGGCCGCTTGACACAAGGTGTCAACCAATCGGAGCAATCAGCTCGCAGCTCCTGGAGGATTTCTGTGGTGAACCTGGACACGGGGCTGAGATGCCCTACGACAGTGTTCCTCATCGCATGTGGCTCGCTTGCGGTTCGTGAAGCAGCCACTGGCTTTCTGAAAATGCATCTAAACAATTCATGATGATCCTCAACAGTGCAGTTCTCTCCACAAACAGGAGCTGCAGGCTGTTTGCAGAAACTTTACTGTCCTAACGGCCCTAACTGACCCTGTTTTTTGCCAGTTGCCAGTTTTGGCTGATTTCAGCTGCTCCGAACTCCGCCATAGAGCTGCTCTGTCGGTAGCTCTGGATATAAATAGAAAAAGAAACACTGACATTCCGGAGGCATGTATTTTCACCATATACTGTTGCATAAGAATGCCGCTACTCCGTGCAATATTTCTGATAACCATTCCTTGCTAAAAAGCTGAATGTTACTGATTTGACAACGTAGCAGGACACGTAGCATGGCAACGCTTTGTTTGGGGGGGGGGCCTCTCTGCTGAGTGGGGCTCTTGTTGCATTAACAGTGACTATCACTGCCCTACGACTGCGTTCTCTAGCTTTACTTATGAAATAAAACCATGCTGCTCTCTCTACTGCACCACCATCATTCAGAGTGACCGGAAGGAAAGCTCCGCCTTTCCACCCTCTCTTTTCCGTTCTGTTTGCCGCTCGGTCCTGACAAGCGGCAAACACGTCAAGAGGGATTTGGGCGTCGGACACAAAAGTGGCAGTTTAGTGACCAGTGTTGAGCGTTCAGCGTTGCATTTGGTCGGAACACACCGTTTCTCCTGCTGCTCCCAATGAACAGATTCTGGTAAAGAAACCCCATCAGCTTAGAACAAGATACTCTAAGACTGTACAAACTTAGTGTTCATTCACAGAGAGACAAACTACCTCTCATTGTCCCTCCTAGGAACAAGTTACAGTGTCCAATGAACCTAACAAGCGTGTTTTTGGATTACACAAAAGCAGGCATACACAGGAAAACCACCACACAGAAAATCCCTGTTTGAGCATCTTCCCAGCCGAAGTTCAAACCAAAGACCTTCTAACTGGGAGACAGCTGTGCCACCACCATGCTGCCCAGTGTTTGTGTTTTAATCAATATCAACAATCTGTTGTTTAAAAGTGGCAGGCAACAAGCCAGTGTTTGTTCATAAAGCTAACAAACTGGCTGCGGGCTGTCGGATCATTCAAGAACAAACAGAGGCTACGCTACGCTAAACGCTTTAAGCTACGCTAAACATGTTGGGAATGCACAAGTGTACTCAGTAAATGTTAATCCACCTCTTTTTCCACCAAAAATCAAACCACAAGAGTTCCCTATTTTCTATCATTAATCATCATCGTTATTCTTCATCACTGGTGATACAGGACAACAGTGAGGAAGACCAAGAGCCAAACCAGTGCACTGAGCTAAAGGCCAACCAGGGAGTCCAGGAGCGTTTTGGGGCCAAGTCCACCTGGACTCTGCTTTTCTTGGGTACCAGAGTTGTTCAGCTGGATGTATATATGTGTGTGTGTGTGTGTGTGTGTGTGTGTGTGTGTGTGTGTGTGTATGTGAGAGAGAGTCAGGTCTGTGGAATCAAATTAAGTTCAGAAATCTTTTCTACGTCCTCTTGAACATTAATAATCAATATTTAATAAACTCATTCGTGAGTTATTTTTCTCAGACATATCCTCATACCTATTACTCTATATGATGTAATATGTGCTATGATAGATAAAAAAAATTACATTAAAGGTAATTTTCTGAGGTTTCCCTGTGTGGTCCTAAGGTCACTTCAGCCACTGAATAGTTCTGAGAATGTTTTTTACCTGAAGGAAGTGGTGCCCAAATCTTTTATTAATGAGGTATTAAGTTCACTACATATAATATAATTTTCTCCAACTGTTCAGAGACATGGTGCAAATTTAACACAAATCACGACCACATATTTTCACAAAAGCTTTTTACACCCAAATAAGTACCAATATGGTTTATTTTGCCATTTACCTCAGATTTGTTATGTTGGTGGACTGTTTCACACACCTGTAAACAAACAGTTATCAGCCACCTCAGCATGTAAACTCACTGTGTTCCAGTCGTCAGTAGTTTGGTGTTTGATTGGATCTCATAGTTTAGTTTGTTCCTGTTGTTTTCTCTGTTGTTTCCTGTGTTCAGATGGTTCTGCTTTTTTCATGCTCACTGAAATAACTTCGTCTGCCTCAGTGTTTACTCAGTCATGTTTGTGTTTTGTTTTTTTTTTGTTTGTTTTTTTTATAAAAGACCTCAACTTTCAGGTGTCTACCAAGAGTTAATCCTCAGCTTATATGTCAAAGTCGTGATATTTTATATTCTGAAAATAGTTTTTGTGGCCAAAACAATGCAGAATATTGGCAAAATATCCCATAAATCTGTTACCATCATTTACATCAAGGGTTACATTAAATTTATCTGCTTTTTGACATCTACGGTCAAAATATGTTTTATAGGAAATAAACTGAAATTTAATATAAATTAAATAAACACTTTATTAATACCACATGAAATTTATAGTGTTGTCGTTTTTGTTTTCTTTTCATTCAACAAATGTTGACTCTTGTAAATGAACTATTATAATTTCTTTCAGAAAAAAAGTCCCATATTGTAATTTTTTTGGGATAAACCAAGTATTTTCCATTTCATTAGAGAAAAGATGGACATATTACATATGTCAACAACACAATGTTGACTTAAAGAGAATTATCAGCAATATTGTCTTGAATATTAACACATAATTTATCACTTTGTGTCCTTATCATTTCACCAAACACCATTGTTATGCCTCTACCAAGAACTGCACTTATAGGAAACCATGAACTTATTCTATCAAATAATCAAATCAAATCATATCATATGGTTTAGTGCATAAAAAAAATTCAGAAGAAGATAAAAAAGCTAAGTTATTCATCATCAGTGTTCATGTCAGTTTCTCATCATAAGAGATGTTAGCATGTTATTTATTTTCATTTATTAAATTTTATTATCTATTTTCACAAAGTATGGGAAAGTTATCTGACTCGAGACACAACTTCCATATATTTACTTCTGCCAAGAAGTTTTGTTTTTACAGTACCATTCTCAGTCTGTCTGTCTGTCTGTTAGCAACTTTACACCATAACTACACAATGGATTTATTACCTTTTTTTTTTTTTTTTTTTAAGAATGGGTCATGGTCTAACTTTAGATTCAAACTAGGATTGATCTGGATTACCATCTGGATGGGGCCATTTTTAGTATATCTGCATATCTCTACAATAAATGGTCAGGGTTTTTAGCCAAACAGTACAGGAGTTCCCTACATTATGAAAACAGGGGAAAAACCAAAATAGGAGATTTTTTAAATGTTCTGTTTTCTTTGCAACAGAACAAATTAATATGTAAACATGCAGCATATACCACAATATAGCCAAGACACTGTGGACTCAACACCAGTTAATCTAGGTATCTAATGGTGTATCCAGTGAGTGTAGGACTATAACGGGTTGAAAATCACAACATGGTTGGAAATGAGCGTCTTGCTGGAGGTCTGGCTTGTAAAAGTGTTTTCTTTCTAGTCGTTTTGCAAAGCTTTGCTCAAAACCCTGTTGTACACAAACTGAGCCACGTCTTCTGCCCCCTGTTGGATACAGTAGCACACTACAATAAGTTTGACTCATGGTAATAAATTATTGATTGATTGATTAATTAATATTTCTTTATTTCAGACAAAAATAATAATGATAATAATAATGACACAATTTAATCAACAGGTTAAACAACAGTAACATTTCTTTTTTTTAAAATAAATATACAAAAACATTTCTGTGAATTATTTGTGTACATGTTTTAAAAAGGCCAACTAAAGACTTCATATTTTCCAAAATTTGGATGTTTCCCCCATTTTCATGGAGTCTGAGCCTTAAAGGATGGAAGCATGGTTGTCTGTCTCCAGTCCTTAGGACCACAATCCAGCAGGTTTTCCAGACATCCTTATGCCAACACACCTGACTCTAAGTAATCATTGTGCAGACCTTCATTGGTTGTTGAATCGATTTAATGGAAGCCAGGTGTGTTGGGGCAGGGATACATCAAACAGCAAAAACCTGCAGGACAGCAGCCCCTGAGGACCGACCCCTGGTTTAAAACATAAAGGCTGTTTTTCTTTTATTTTATTCTTTAGAATATGAGTTTATTTTGCGTTGCTGTAACTAAAACATCAGCGAGTGAAGGCTGTAGCAATGTCCATGTACCTTTTCTGTTCAAAACATGTCTACATTTAGAGTTATGCTTCTTTACAGTGACAGTGAAGATGTAAAATGTCTCCATATAAAGGACAAGTTTGTTTTCCTTTCAAAGATATGAAACCACCTTGCAACATGCTCCATTTTTCATTTATTTATTTTTTATTACCATGTCTGAGACATCAGATGATAAGCCCTTTCTATAGAAGTCAAGAAACTGTTTGATATGAAAGCAAAATGAGCTTAAAATCATAAAAATAAAGTAATTGTTCAATTTAAAGTTGATGACAAACATATTTTTCAACTATATTTGAGGAGGAGGATTTTTATTACTTTGCATCAACACTTTTTGAAAACTTTTTTGAACTGAGGCACCCGGTTGTACTTTTACAAGAAGCTGTTTTCCTGTTGCTGCTTCAGCTATAGGACTTTATCTGTTTTTGCAATCAAGACCTCCTTAATCATGCTCTACCAGCACACCAGGCCTTTCAGTAAGTGACACGCCGGCACAGCAGACACCACAGTTCAGCAGCCGTTGTAACAATGTGCTGAATTTTTTTGTCTTGCTAAAATTATCACAAATTTTGAATTTTTGTCTCATTTGCGGCATGTTCCAAAGCTGTCATCACGCTTCGACTGAGAGAAGCATGTTTCGTTCTTTGACATACTGAAGTTGTAAGTTACATCTGTCTATAGAGTTCGATGACGATGGTTTTCCAGAGCTCATGCAGCCATTTCCACAACTGGATTTGTTTTTACATAACATGAAATGAAGCCAGAGAATCACTCACCTTTATTGGTTTAGTCCTTTATTTCCTAAATATCTCATAATTCCCTACTTTAGGTTATTAGATAATATCTACAATATCAGTTTAAGCAACATGTTGTTCTGCTTTCCATCTGTATCTACCATCATTCCAGTGTCTGACCACATGTCAATCAAAAGTAACATCCATGTAAACAGCTTGCTTTCTGCGCAACACAAGCGTGCTGTTAGACACCGACTCACTGTGATTGTGTAAAGATGTTTATTATTAACATGCACGTAGATGCTGATGAACATTTAAGCACAATAACACCTGAATGTGAACAACCCTGTCAGAAAGAGGAGGGAAGGCTCCATCATGTTCAGCATATTTCTCTGTTTGCTCTGATCCATAATGTGAAAGATCATCCATCAGTTTATTTTGGTGCCACTTAGATGCGCTTCGTCATTCCTGCAGTGATCTCACAGTGAAAATGACAGTTTATCATGAAAGTCTGCAGACTTTATGACAAGCTTCCAGGAAACAAACTGCAGGTGTTAGTGCTCATGTTTTGAAGAAATGATTAGTTAGAAGCTTCTGTGTTCTTTCAGCCTGTGTTGATTGAACAGATAATTGTATGATTTTCTGTGAAATTTATTTTTCTACCGACAAACCTTTTTTTTTTTATTTTGGAAAAATTTCCAAGTAAAGACTTTTTGACAGATCGTTGTGATTTTATCTCTGTAATGTTCTGTCCTAATCTGGCAGGCATGAGCTGCTTCTGAATCCCTTAAATAATATGAAGATTGTTTATTTAATGGGTCATCCAAAGGAAAACAATAAAACGAAAGAAGAATGAAGTTATTCACACACGCACACACACACACACACACACACACACACACACACACACACACACACACACACACACACACACACACACACACACACAAGCATAAATTTACAGAGTCAGTGATGGACAGACAGATAATAGAAAAGTTGTTCTTTATTTTATTTAGTTGATTGAATTAGCTAAATTTAAGTTATGTATTGAGAAGGAAAATTCACATAATGCATCATCAAGTTACAAAACTTTCATTCAGATAATTCCTCAATACATTGATAGCAATTACACCAAAGTTTTTATTGAGTAACTAAAGGATAAATAAGGTCATCTGTCAGAGCCAGAGTACTATAGATGCGGTAGACTGCCTTCGAAATATTCTAACAGAAAAACACAAATATTGTTTCTTGTTTTCAAAAAGTCACTTCTTTACTTAGTGGAAGTATACCTTCTCATATCACTCCCCCATTCTTCAGCCCTCCAGTTCAGCTTTCTTGAAGTCCTCAGAAATAGTTCTCCAGACTTCTTGAAGGAATTTTGACGCTCATTTTCTGATGTTGCTGCATTTTGTTGTGTTCTGTCAAAAATATCTCACAATCCTTTAATAAATTTTCAGTCTAGTTCTTGAATCATTTGGACTACTTTATCCTTTTCTTCTTGTTTTCCTTCCTTAAGAATGGACTGCTGAGAATCACCCTCCTGTTTCTTTGGCCAACAGTTAATCATCAGTGTAAAGACTGAAGCTAGGGATGTAGCTCTAAGGTCCTCCTTTAGGTCTGTATTTGTCCCACATTATCCTCTAAGACCACGGTCCGCCAGGTTTTTCATGTATCCTGCTCCAACACACATGACTCAAATGAATCAGTCACTTTAAATTCAGATTGAAAGCATCTGAAATACCACCCTTAATCTGTAACTGTTTTTTTTTTTTATTTTTATTTGTAAGTAATTGTAATTGTGAAATTGCTGTATTTCATACTTTTTGCTGCCTCTTGGCTAGGACTCCCTTAAAAAAGAGGTTTTTAATCTCAATGGGACTTTCCTGGTGAGATAAAGGAAATAAATAGATAAATAGATAAATAAATTGTGCAGAATTTCATTGACTGTTGGATCCATTTAATGTAAGCCATGTGTGTTGGAGCAGGTATACATGGAAACAGGACAGCGACCATCAAGGACCAACTTTGGGCTCCCCTGTTGTAGACCATTCAGTTTATAGATTGTTTCATGCTCAGTTTTGTCCGGTGTAAACACAATAGTTCAGCCTTTGAATTTTGTGTCTTTTTTTATGCTTGAATGGTAAATTAATCAGTATCAATAAAAAAAAAAAAAAAAAAACAACACACACACACATCTTCTAAAAATGGTCAGGTACAAGAAGTGGACTGAATATGAGTGATAAAGCAGCCAATGTCCAAAGAAAGTGTTAAAAAGGCTCCAGAAAGCATGTTTGTTTATTACTCCTGAGAACTTTAAACAAATGCATTAGAGACTATAGACAACATAGACAGGAGATTATAAGGCAATGAGTGGCGGCTCATGACTTTAACAAAACACCATACTCCAAAATCTGACTTCCTGTCATCACCAGCGTGTTCCAGAGAATTAGCAGAATGTCTTCACCATGTGAGGGTGAAGAAACCATAATAACAGGTGTCGTTTCTCTTCTGTCTCCTGTGAATTGGTGGGTGCATTGGTGTATTTGACGCTACTGGGACAAAAATTCTTCCCATTTTACTTTAATCAGCTTGTTTCTTTTCTTACTACTCCCTCAAATGCTGCTCCATTTCCTCAGTTTTTAGAGGAACTAACTGTATGACAAGTTTCCAAGTTCTTTGAGGCATTATCTCCTGTGGTTTTGCAACTTTAATTTAGCCTGTTTTATTCAAGTTTTCTTCTGCAGGTAACATGTTACCCATGGAAAGTATGATGTTGCTGTTCAGAGAACCTCGTCATGGAGATTTTCTGCTTTGTATTTGCTAGTTTTCAGACATCATGGCAACTCCACTCCCTATCTATATATTTACAGCAGACAGTAATTTGAGGAGAAATGAACAGTGTGAAGACCAACCAAACAAACATGCTAAGTGCAACAGTATCACATCAAACACAACCTCTCAGTTCAGGATCTGAAGCTGATGTCACTGCGGTTTGTGCTCGGCATGTGTGGAGAGAAATACTTGCACTTAAATGTGTAAGACTGTCACATGGAAATGATCCTTAAAGAATATATTTTCCCTGTGAAGGAATGCGGGTCTGATTACATTACTGATGCAATAATAGATTCATTGATGCACCGGATGGTATCTTTCTTAGATTTTTATGTTAATCATTTCATTTTTCATTTATTTATGAATTAGCAGAAGTCGTGAAGAAAACCTGAAAGTTTCCCCAATTAGCAACCCTTAATTAGCCAAAGACAAGAGGGCTATTTGTGTAAGATGAAGCCTTTCTCCTGGCCACATTAGCAAAATCTCGGTTATAAATGGCCTCCATTGCACACAGCTTATTGATTTTGGTTAATGGAAACATTTTCAAGCAAACCTTGCTAATGTGACCACACAAGGATCAAATCATGGGCTAGTAGAGTGCATAGCTGCACATCCAGCACTGTGTTTATGTACCACTGGCCTTCGGTTATAAAACTCATGGAATGTTTAGAAAGGCTAATGAAGAGGAAACTTTTATTTTTACATTTCCAGTGATTCAAAGTTGCAAAAGGTGTTTACAAATGCAGCAGTCAGAGTGACATTTTAGATTGATGCACCTCTTTATTTTCATGCAGAAGTGTTTTTACATCAGAGTTGTGCAACTTGTTGCCATTCTGCAGTGAATTACCAGAAGGTCTTAAAGCATGGCGGCCTGGGAGGCCTGGAAGCTCTCGCCTCATCACAAGCATGACAACACAGTTGGGTCAGACAGGATCAACTTCCAATCAGTTTAGTTCAACTTAACCAGTGAAGAGACGGCAAGTAAGCAAAGAATCACTAAACAGCTTTGATATTTTTTTGCCATTGTTAAGCAAATAACCCATTTCGGGCACCAGAAGGCAATACAGTGCACCGCTATTTTCTGCAACCTTTTTTTCCTTCAAAAGTTCCAAAACACTGTTTTTTTTTGGGGTTTTTTTTTTTTTTTTGCCTGTGGCATTTATGAGGGCTGGGATGGGATCCAGCTTCCTTGCAACCCTTAATTTGACTAAGCAGTTCAGAAGATGGATGGATGGATGGATGGATGGGGCATTTCTGAAGCCTTTGTTGTCCTGCATCATCCTAAGCATGAAAACCCACGTCACAACATTTTTCCATCCCAAAGCATCACTTTCCAGCAGCATTTTGCTTTGCGGCACCGCATCACACACCTCCAACTGGATGTCAACATGCTGGATGGATTGAACTCACACTATGGCTGATTAAGCAAAGAAAATTCTTCATGACATTGTCAGAGGAAGTGAGAAAAGAAAATGACAGACAAGAATAAACATTGAGGAAAGAATGTTAAAAAGTTATTGGCAGAACAGATTTATTTTTATATTAGTAAATTAATTTGACAAATGTTTGCAAGAAAATTGGCAGCTTTTGTTTTTTTTGTTTTTTTGTTGGTTTGTTTTTTTGTTGGTTTTTTTGTTTTTTAAATATATACATATATATATATATATATATATATATATATATATATATATATATATATATATATATATATATATATATATATATATATTCATTCCGAACCGCTTATGCCAATTCAGGGTCGTGGGGAAGCTGGAGCCCATCCCAGCTGGCTTTGGGCGAAAGGCAGGGTACACCCTGGACAGCTCGCCAGTCCATCGCAGGGCCACACAGAGACAAACAACCACTCAGCTCACATTCACTCCGAGGGGCAATTTAGGGTAACCATATGACCATATGAACATGCATGTCGTTGGACATATAATTATATGTGTGTGTGTATATATATATATATATATATATATATATATATATATATATATATATATATATAATATACACTTTCATATATATGTGTGTGAATATATATATATATATATATACATATATATAAAAATTCTTACCTTTCCACTGATTAAAGGTGAAAGAATAAAAAGAAACTGTTCCCAGACGCAGCAGTCAGTGTTGCAGGATCTGGAAATATCTGCATCATAATTTACTGTTTCACCCTTTTTATATGCATGCAGGACTGATATTCCTGCAGTTTTGGTGATAAATGTTGCAATACTGCAGTGAATTATGAGGCCTTAAAGCATGTAGACCTGAGAAGTTCGGATCTAATCTCAAGCATGATGACTAAGTTGGGTCAGACAAGGATCAACTTGCTTTCAGTTAAGTTCAAGTTGAGCAGTGATGACTTCTTTGTTTTGTCGTAATAAAGCAAATAATTAATTGAAGACCTCTGATGACAACGCTACACCATTTTGTCCAACTTTTTGTTACAAAGTTTATTTCACTCCTAAATTTTAAAACCAGACTTTATTTTTGCATTGCTTCCATGCACAATCTTTTTCTTTTTTTTCTTTTCTATCTATTGTATGCTTTTAACCTGAAAGAGAGATTTGAATCGCCTCCACTTCGCCTGGGTTTGGATCACAGGGTCAGCGGCTCCTGGGAAGCCCAGAATACCTTCTTTTCACATCCTCCAGCTCATCTTCAGGGATGCCGTGGCATTCCCAGGCCAGCTGAAAGATGTAGTCTCTCCAAGGTGTCCTGAGTTTCCCTCAACCGCAAGCTACCTCATCAAGCAAGTGGTGAGGAAGAGCATTGACTCTACTGACTGAGCTTCCCACCCTCCCTGGGGAGAGTCCAGCTACCCTGTGCAAAAAAATCGCATAGCTGCTTGTATTGTAGCATGATCTCATTCTTTTGGCCACTACCTGCTGTTGGTGACCATAGGTGAGGGTAGGAACATGGCTTGACCGGTAAACCACAATCCTAATCTTTTAGCTCAGCTCCTTATTCACCACAACTGACCATTGCAGAGTAGACACTGCACTAATGTCAATCTCCTGCTCCTTCATTCCCTCACTTGAGAACAAAACATTGGGAAACTTTATCCTTTAACTTTCACACCAACAAAACAGCCTCAGCTCTGTCTACACTTTATGCAATAATCCCAACTCTAAAACCAAACATGTTGTGTAAAACATAAATAAAGACAAAATGATGTACTAATTTCTTATAAACTAATATTAAATTCTCAACATAAACATATCCGATTTTGAAACTTAGCCTTTCACAACATCAACAACATCTTTTAAGACACAGTCTCTTGAAAAGTATATAAAAGTTTTAGAGCTACATCCACATAAACCACGGGTTTTCAGGGAAGACTTTGCATATCTCACCAAGACCATGCTTAACAGCATGGTCCTCGAGCCGGGTTCTGCCGGAGGTTTCCTTCCGGTTAAAAGGGTGTTTTTTCCTTCCCACTGTCGCCAGTGTGCTTGGTCAGGATGGGAGATTGAGTTGGAGCCTCCAACTCAATCTGTTGGTTTCCTTATATAGGCTAATATGAATTGGCTTTCATTATGTTTTTTTTGTTGTTGTTTTTTCCTGTCTGTAAAGCGTCTTCAGATGGCATTGCTGTGATTTGATGCTATATGAATAAAGTTGAATTGAACTGAATTGAATTGAATTGAAATGGTGCTGGTACAACAGCATGACTACAGGTGAATGGTGCAGAGGCTGAACCGGCCTACAGGCAGTTCAGACTTTTTATCACAGTGGTGTCCAAAGTCGGTCCTCAAGCGCTGCTGTCCTACAGATTTGTGATGTTTCCTTGCTTCAACACACCTGATTTGAATTAAATAGATCCAACAGCCTGTGAACTTCTTCACAATGTCTTAATTTATCAAGCGTGTTTGAGCAAACATGCATCAAAAAATCTGCAGGATTGTGGCCCTCGAGGACCGGAGCTGGACACCTCTGCTTAGGATTGTTGAGTAGCTAGAATTCAGCATCAGGCAAGAATGGGGCTGTTGTAAATGGATCTATTTCCTTTGGCGTAGTAAAATGGTTTCTGTGTTCCACAGCATGTGCACATTTATACCATAAGTGTGTCAGCACTTGTTTTTCTCAATAGAGATTGTTCTACTGGATAATGGAGTCTGTCTCATTATTATATTGAAGTTGTCAAAGACACAGGAGGGGCAACGATCCCCTCCTAAAACTCCAGCAACTGGTCTCCTCCTTTCCAGATATTTATAGATGGATGTTAAAAGAAGTAGGGATGCTAACACAACGATAAACATCCCTTTATTCAAATGGGTTTCTGGAACAATATAAAAAGTAAAGCAGCATTCTCCATGAAGGATAAGATGTCCAATTTTTAACATCTGAAATGCTTTTTATGTTCTTATTGGTAAAAAACAAAGAAGCAAACATGGCTTTAGGGGTTTTATAAACCAGAACATTCTGTTTTTATTTAAACTTTACACAACCTCTTGACATTTTTTGTAATGTCAAGAGGTGACCAAATTTCCATTGATGTTAAATGTTATTGTGAAGCTTACAGTCATCTATTTCTGTTTTGACCACTTGAATTTATAATTTCCCACTGTCAACATGACAGTGTCATGACCAATGACCAATCTGGCAGTTAATGTAGGTATGTTGATAGGTTTTTGGGTGTCTAAGATGGCTGTGGATATACTGTACATACCCAGTTCCTCAGTTTTTGTGGATCTTAACACACATTCATGGTCGTCTGTATAATTTTGCAGTTGCAAGAAATTTACAGCAGATTCTTTGACATTTTGGTGTTTGCTGTGTTTTACCTAGTTGAATATGCTTTCTTTAGTTGTATGGCACTAAGCCCTCTTGGGTGCCACAGAGTTTCACAGCTGTGAAAATAAAAACAAAAGATAAAAGATAAAAGCATGCCAAGTATGAAGTGCGGTACACTTTTAGTATTGTGACTTTATATGCAGAATTGTCCTTATGTATTGCAACTAATATGTCCAACTTTAGTCATTTTCACATTGGAATAACATCCGACTTGTCCCTGCAACTCTGACAAAGAGAGTAAAATAACTAAATCTGTATCTAATTTTATTGTCATGGTTCTGTTGTGGGGTTTTGGGGTCTTGTCATCTTTAGTTCTGGTTTCTTGTTTGATTTTCTAGTTATTCCTGTTGTCCTTGTCTTGAATTACACTTCATTTCCTACGTCCCGCCTGCCTCCCATTTGATTAGCCTTCTTTTGGGTCTCCCATCACACTCAACTGTGACAAGTTTAAAATCTACAGTTTATGTTCATGAAAACATAGTTTTCTTGGGTTTTTAAATGCCAGACTTTCCTCCTGGATGTCCCAAAGACGCCATACATTCAAATGTAAACATAACATGTGGGCAAGTAATTCTCCTGTGGCTAATGTCTACGACCAATAAATTTCATTGTCTAACATCAGACTACTAAAAGCAAAGAATTATCTGACACACATATTTCAGTTTGTTTTCATCCATTTTTTTTGTCTGAGCCTCGGCCAATGGCAAGGTTTGGTTATAGAAAGGTTAGTAAGTGCCATGTTGATATGATAAAAAACTGTGTTGTCTATCATCGGTAGAAACTACTTCGCCATGCAGTTGTTAGTGTTTTTTCCAACCCAGCACACACTGAGGCAGAAACTGATCCAACCAGAAGATAAAAACACCCAAAAAGATGGATAGAGCTGTATAATGCCGCCCAGTGCCGTGAGGAGCACACAGACTTCTACAGAGGAGAAACCAAGCAATCACTAGAAGTGCATGGCTCAACACAGAAGAGCAGCTCTTCAGGACAAAGCTCAGCTCTCCATCTGAACATTAAGGATAAGAAACCCTGTTTTTAGGAGAGTGAAGTACACCTTTTTGGATAGGGAAGATGCTTTGGAGAGGAGTGAAAGAAGCTGTTTGTGTTGAACAAGAAAATCAATATTAAACAGAGGAGGTGCCCTAAAGTTTCAGTTGTTTAACACGTGCAGAGCAGTCTTGGCTCTCCCTGCCAGACAGTTTAGAAACTATTCCCAGAGTCTTGTGACCAAAACACATCATGTGTGGTTCAGGCAAGGACACAACTCACAGGTAGCAACAATCCTAAAGGGTGGTTGGGTGGGTCAACAACGCTTGTGATGATGATGAAATTCGAGTGTGAATGACCGAACAACAGTTTATGAGCCTGGAAATCATCGCTAGTCAGTGTAGAGCCGAAGACGACTCTGAGAGCCAAAATGCTTTCAAGACACAAAGAGAAGTCGTCGCCTTCAGTTCTAGTTCTCAGGATTAGTGTCAAATTTTCACTGCTGTCGGTTTTTCATTTTAAAGTCTCAGAGATCCGAGTGTTTTTATATTTGTTTTAAAGTAAAAACATTTTCAGACATTGTACAGCATTTACTGCATTCTCATCTTGGTTGTCAGAGAAAGTACACAGTAAAGTACTGTATGATCAGTGACGTGAATGTGTTTCACTCCGGCACGTTTCATTGTTAGATTGACAAGTGCATTTATTTAAGCATTAGAATTAAATCAAATTAATAAAAAATCTGCAATTAGCCACAGCAGTATAGCGATAATTGTAAGAAGTGTTTGATCAAATTCATTTGTTGCTTTTCTTTTTTATGCTGAAAAGCAAGAATGGGGAAAAAATATGACTGTTCTCTTCAGTCTAGTTGAAACGATGTCTTGCAGAATCAAATGGAAATGTACGTTTGGCAAGCCGCCGCTGCTGCTTCTGCTGCTGCTGCTCCAGCTCCTGCTCCAGCTGCTGCTCAGCCTGCTCATCCTCCACGTTTCCTTTTCCATGGATTAAACTGATGGAAGAAAAACAAATCCAACACAATGACAAAGAACTTGAGTATTAGAAAATAAAAAAACAATGGCATAAAAACACGGCTTCAAGTGACAACAAAAGGAAAAAAAAAGAACTCATGTCCACGTGATGTTATCCCAGGCCCACAGATTACCAACGCAAGGGAACAGAATAGCTAGATTGTGGCCATGGATTAATAATAAGATTGAAGTCATGGTCACAGATTACTAATGTTGGGGAGACGTATGTTTATTGTGGCAGTGCATTGCTAATGCCTCAACAACCTCCCCGGTGTCTCCACATTGTTTTTCTTTGTTACTGGTTGCCATCAGCTTCCAAATTAAAATGTTGCTCACTTAACTTACCTTTGCTGTTTTAAACAATCACCTGATGTCATGTTGACCAAAACCCGTTTTGAAAACACTGTTCTCCACAAAAGTCACAAGGAAGGTGGTTCTCTGTCATCTGAAAGTGGCGACAGATCTTCGAACTCAAACCTTTTCACTTTTGTGCAATGCTGAATAAAATGCACGTGAAACATGTGAGAAATGATCAAAAACTTATGGGACATTTGTGATTAATAAAACAATACAGTGTGTTTTGAAAGCTCCTCCTGGTCTGAGACAAGTTCTCAGTAGACATCTGAGACTTACAGGCTCTGGTCAAGCATTCCCCTCTCCCTGGATCTGAGCGTGTCCATGTCAGACAGTCAAGCGCAAGATGCATGTTGCATCTGTGAAAAGCTCATCTGGCAGGTAATGGCTGCATTTACAAATGAAAGGCAGCCAATTGTGGGTCTATGAGTTGTCGATTTTAAACCATTTAGCTGTTGGCTGTTTTCTGGGCATCGTATCAGTAGTAGAAGATCTCTGAGTTTTCCAGTGTTAAGTCTCCTGCTGTGATCAATCATGTGGTATCTGTGATAAATCTGTTGGGATAAATCCCAACATCATAATTCACTGCAGATTGCAGGGTTAGATAATGTGCTAATTCACAAGTTATATCTCTAATTTTCTTGCGTTTTTAATATATATATATATTGCGCTGGAGGCCGGCTCTGCCAAGCTCTCTTATTGGCACCTTAGTCCATGAGTAATGTTTCAGAGCCAAACGGTTCTGTCACGGTTTGATTCTTCTGGATGCTCTATCACGTGAGGACTGCTGTAGTTGGTGTACTTGAAGGCTATAAAAAAGAAAAGAATCCAACAAAAAAGTTATTTGGGCAGTCTGACTAAGTCGCATGTGCCTTCTTTATAGTAGGGATGTGTGCTGTCAAACAATGCAAAACAACACAGCTTTCCACCTCCAAGATAAATGCCTGGTTGTCCACGTTGTCAAGTATCATCTGAGCCACTCTGTCAGCTGGTGGCTTGGTTCTGGTGCCGCTGGTAATGACGAAATGTTAATGTTTCAAAATAAAAATGTGATTCAAAATCTGGA
This sequence comes from Telmatherina bonti, assembly GCF_933228915.1. NCBI lineage: Eukaryota > Metazoa > Chordata > Actinopteri > Atheriniformes > Telmatherinidae > Telmatherina > Telmatherina bonti. The sequence continues at coordinate 13,702,173 of NC_136614.1, read as the reverse complement.
CATTTCCTGGATGCTTTAAAAATCCACGTCTGGTGGAACAACTCCGATTGACTAGAGCAGCAGTGTCCTACGTCTGTCCTCGAGGGCTGCTGTCCTGCAGGTTTTCCATGTATCCCTGTTCCAACAGACCTGCCTGAAATGGAGCCAGTGTGTTGTACAGCCAATGAAATTCTGTTCAATAAATTCTCTGATCAGCTATAAAGTCGAGCTCCAGCCTCGTTTGGTGGAACCGAGAACTTATCGACAGCCAGGATTTCATTACATGTAGCCATGGGATAACATAGCCACACATTTGTAACATGTGAATAGGATTTCTTTTCTTTTTCAATGTCCCTACATGGGCCCCATGAGAAAATAAACATTTTCATTGATACTAATACTGATTTATTTTGCTATTTAAACATAGTAGTCACTGTGTAAAACATGAATGCTTACCTATGGAGGAGACGGCCTCCATGGTAGAGTCCATGTGCAATCAGTCCCAAGAAGCTTTCTCCTGGTTCAGCCATCATGACAACCATGGACAAGACCAGAAAGACCACAGTGCACTTCATCCTGCAGAGAAAGACAACAGTAAAATCCTTTTTGGTTGTTTTGAGGCTATGTGACAGAGGTCAGGTTATTTGGTAAAACCTTAGCTTTGTTCATGTTACATTTTTTTCTTCCCCAGCAAATGTGTTAAGGAAGATAAGATTTTACCTTTCCTCGATTCAGAGATGAAGAAATAGTTGATGTTTTTCACTGTTGTTAAAGTTTTGCAAATTTTGGAAAAATCAACTGATGAAAGGCACTTTTATGTTCACCAAAAGTCTGGTAAAAACAGATCCTGCCCCTTAATTAACATATGCTGATATTTCCTCATACCTCCATGCCATCACACCGAGACTATGGAGACTTCTGCAATGAGCATTTTGTAATAGTTGAGACATTTATGATAAAGTTAAGTTAGATCTTGTCAGAGTGGATGTTTGAGGTATACCAGTAAAAGGTGCAGAGTTACATTAACTAAATGATCAATAATGAATAGATTTTAAAAGTGCATGATCGATTGAAACTGTACAGACACTTATACAGCTCTAAACTTCTCATTTGATGACTTTACATCAAGGAATACATGAGTAACTCAGACTTCATTTAACGGTCTAAGAAAGACTTTACTTGTGTTTAGAAGGTGGTGGGTCAAGTCAACCTCAAGCAGTGTTTTCATCCAAATTCGATTTTATTTAATAAAAGTGTGTGCTATAGAAACATTTTCTAAAACAATTGTTCCTGAGCTTTCAGTCTGTTTTTAACTAAGCCTGTCATTTTTTTTCCTTCCACACAACTATAAATAAAGTATGGGGCCTTTATAAACCAATCAAATTAGCCATTTCATACCTCGACTGTATTCTGCATCTTTAGCTCAGACAGTGCTCAGTAACTTGGATACTGAGTTACCCTTAGAGATTCTTTATAGTTTATTTTCAACTCCAATCTGACAATCTGAATTTGAGTTGGAATGTTGTCCCAAACACAGTCTAAGAAAACTAAATGTAACATATTTTTCCCATATTATCTTAAAACTAATATAGAATATACACATAACACACACATTACCACTGCTGTGCAACTTTGTGCAATTAGATGATTAATTGCTTTACATAAAAGTATCAGTTTTACTTGCACAGGAACAAAATGTGTTCTAGAAATGTGCAGCTAGATGCCATTATTTTTAAGGAGGACGAATAAGGTGGTATTCTAGGATCAGAGTTTTTAGGGGTGCTGAGCGGCCAGAGAGCTGTGCAGCCAGACAAGATCCATGTCACTGTTTTGTATGTTTTAACTCAATTTAGTTGCATTTGTGAAAGAAAAATCTACACTTTTTGGGAAAGTTTGTGACTAAACCATCAAATCTGATAAAGGTTATTTACATGCTGAGCCACAGCAAAGCGGAATGGATTGGAATCATATAAGAAATACGTCGGGACGCTAATTTCCCATATAGGTTAAGAGTACAGGTACTACATCTAGTATGGGCATTTATGTAAAATTATATTGTGAATGGAGTTTTTTTTTTTCTTTGTCAACTTAACAGTTGCTATTTTGCATTGTTGTTTCCTTACCTGCTTCTTCCTGACCTTGTACTCTCTCGTCTTCTTCCCCTTTTATCAGTTCTCACCCTTTGGACTGACAATCATACACAAATGTTTTTTGCAACTAGATGGAAAAAAATTACATAAAAATTAAAATATTCTATTTAGAATACTAATAACGTCCTTTTGCTGCTACTCTCTTTGTACTTTTAACTGAAGACATAACCAATGTGCTTATATAGTAACAATGGCTTGCTGGATTTTTGTTGTACAAATATCATGTTTGATGTAAAAATATGATGCTTGTTGTAAAAATGTCATGTTTCAGCCAAGAACGAAAAAAAAGAACTCAAACACCTATGAGGAAGCCCGATTAATTTATGCTTCAGTCTGGTGTGGTGATGCTGGGGATTTCTGTCTGGAGAAACATTTATGTCCTCCTCCAGTGACCTTTCAATCGCCTGATGTGGTCACCTGGGCCAATGCCACCTTGGCCATCTCCCTAGCTATGCCCCTGTTTTGTCATTATACAAGAGGATTTCCTTTTCAGTAGAAAATTTCTTTATTTTAAGCATAAAGACCTCATTTGGTCTCCTACGTCAATGAACTTCTAAACCTGTTCTTTTCAAAGAAATTTAAGTGATGTCAAACAAAAATTTTAATACCAGTCCAATTACATGGTGGGCATCAGAAAGGGGGAGGCAGATTGGGGGGTGTCCTGTGAGAGGATGAGCTGAACACAGATGTGTTTTTACAGGATGAACAGATTCAGCTCTCCAGTTGTATCACTTGTTCTGCATGATTACTTTTAACTTCTTCACTTTATGGTTATGTCTCAGGACCTGTTCTAACAGTGTACTGCTCCAGAGAGCCTTTTTTTTTTTTTTTTGCTCTGACACGACAAAAACATGGTCTTATTATTTTATAGCACATTTTTTCTGTCATGTTAAATCCATCTTCATGTTATACACAAAGAAAATATTCAGATTTCATATTTTAATTTGTTCACTGTCAGAAAAAGTGACATTTCTTGATGATCAGACATTCATTTATTTACCTGGAGTCATCAACTGATAACGGCTCATTTGTCTTGTAAAAAAAATTTTTCTTTTCAGCTCAACCTAGCCTCTTTTAAATCCTACATTTTCAACTAATTTCAAAAATAGCAAATAAGCTTGTTGTGCTTAGATGGCTCATGATGTTTTGATGATTTAGGAGAGACTAAGTCCCTCCCTCAGTCAGGCAGGAGATGTACGCTAGGAGCATGGTGTTGCTGAAAAGAAAAAATTGTTGAAAAGTGTTGAAAGTTTTACAGATTTCAAAAATATATGCTGGAAGATTTCCTCTTTTTATGCTCACCAAGACCACACTCTACAGAGATCCACCCACTTAATTATCATACACAAACACTCGTATGTATTAATATGCCTTCATATCCAGAGTTGTTTCAGCTATTGGATTTGTTGTATGAGAATTGTGTGATGGAGTAATATCCATTTTAAAGTTAGAGCCATTTATGCTGAAGAGGGCCCTGAGTGGATCTTTGTGGGATACCATTAAAATGTAAAAAAAGAAAATTCATAGAGATTTCACAGTTTATTAAAAGAAAAGTGTCATTTTTAACCTAAAATGTGTAAATGTTGGTTTTTGACTGCTTTTATCTTAGGCTTTTCCTCATTATGTTACTTTCATAGAAAACTCGACCATTTAACTCAGTAGATTTAGCTGTTTATTGTCTTATTTGTAAAGAAAATCTATGACATTGAATAAGACTCAGTGATATTATTAGTTAAATGGTTTCCCTATACACTCTTTAGATTTAGGTGTAAAAATATGTGAGTGCTTTATGAAATAAGGGCAAACTGTTGCAATTCATTCCTTCATGCACGTCTTTTTTTTTTTTTTTTTTTTTTTTTAACTTCTACTTGTTCAACCCAGCAGCAGGACTCCTAAATACCCTGTTTTTATTTAATAATTTACTGTTAACTTTGATTAAACTGATTAGAGAGACGTTAACTGTAAATTTCTATTTCATCATGACAACTGTGGGAAAAAAAAATAAAAAATCTGTAAAATTGCTTTAATAGTAACATGTTGAAGCCAAATTGCTCATTTGAGTTTCAGTCACGTCTGACAAACAATGTGGTTTTTTTCCCCCTTCTATTAGATGAAAGAATACATTGTGTATTGAATCTTCCTATAAAATACTTAAAGGTTACAGTAAGTGTCACCGACAAAAAGGACTGCATATTTTTGCATATTGCAGTGCATTTCACACTTGACTATTTAAAGACTTTTCAGAATGCTGTGTTCATCCTGACTAATGGAAAAAAAAGCTCATTTACTGTTTAAAAAGAAAAAAAAAATTGCCCATCAGTGTTGTGTAATGACAATCCACACCTCTTGGTATGTGTGAAGATGTTTATTAGTATTTTATCACTTCCTCAATATCTGTTCCTCCTCAGCCTTTTGCATTAATGACTGGAAACGTCAAAGTTTGCAAGTAAAAAAAAATGACACCAAAAACTTTGTTTTTTTTTGTGTAATTTGAAGATTTTCTTACAAAAAGAATCCATCAGGCTTTGGTGAATAGATGCCTGTCTACCCAGTTCAAAACCTGTTACCCGTGTGCAGACAGAAGGTCACTGCAGGGCACTACTGTGTTGAAAATATTCTGATGACACAATTTGGCCCTGCCAAAATTCTGATATCGGTAATTACCTTTTATTAAATGATACAATTATCATTTCTTGCATCTTAGTGTGTCAAAAACTTAGATATTGATTATTGATAGGACTTAATAAGAGCAAACAGCATCCAAAATTAAGAGGTTCAGATTATTAACTCTTGTAAACATTTTGGCACTAAATTTGATTTACAGAAATAAATAAATAAACAAATAAATAAATAAAACAGAAACTATACTGATTGTTAGGTGGATCAGCAGAAATTTAACTTGATTTAAAAAAAAAAAACACTTTTAATGCGTTTGATAACGTTTTGTGTACCTTTTAAATGTCCTTTATTGATCGTTTTGAACTTTATCGACAGTTCAACTCCTGTGAAAGAGAAAAAACTACTGAAAAGTCATTATTAATATGAGATCTGAGGTTTTGGTGTTGGTGTTAGCTGAGGACCGTAGGCACAGTGAGAAACAAGCTGTGGAGAAAGGCACCTTTATTTGTTTAGCACATTTTATGTACAAAGCAATTCAAAGTTCTTCATATGAAAATATCAATAACATTACAAAGATGTTCCAAGCCAAACTATTTCAAGCCACAGTCTGTCTACCAGGTTCGTACTACTGTGTTCTGGTTGATGCTGGGCCAAACAGGGAACCAATTGTCAAGCAAAATCTTTTATTCCTTCTGCTGTAATGCTTGCTAAGAAAGGATCAATGTCTTGTCTCCAGCAGTTCTGGCTTACTGTCTGACTGTGGCAGAGCTAGACTGGATCCTTTCCAGACCACTTGTGGGACTCGTATTGGAATATTGGAAATCACTTCAGTTCTCTATCCTTCTGTACAAACTCAGACTGCTAATGGGATATATTTGTCCAAATTTTCACATCGCTCACTTCCAAATTGGTTAGCAACTTTGCTAGCTTCCTGTTTACATTGAACCAGATCATTTAGCTCTAGCTTAGTTAGTGCCAAGTCACGCTGATCCTGACATACTCTCTGAACATCCTTAAAGTTTAATTTCTGCTCCAATGTGAAAACATTGATTAACTGCATTGATTTAGTCCCTTACTACTCTTACTGCTAACTAAATATGACATGGTTTCCCCACACCTAACCTAATGCTTCCATATAGATAGATTGAGACTATGTTAAAGCTGTAAAAAAAAGTCCACTTTTAAGGGATTTTTCATATTATTTCCCACATGATTCCTGATAGTCTGTTTCTAAAGTGAAGAGAATAGCTTTGAATTGTCTGTGTTGTGGATTTATTCATTTATAGAGCTTCATTTGACTTTCTGAACAACACGGGTAATCCATTTCATTCTTTATGCGCTGTGATAGCATAATTTGTGATTTGTGTGATCTGCACCACTTGAAAAGTGAACACTTAATTTATTGCTTTTTGTGGTTGTTAAATGATCAGTTTGTCTCTATATATACGAGAGTTCCACCCTTATGGCGTTTAAAAAAGAGCTTAAAAGATGGCTTAAAACCAATCAAATCTGTCAACATAGATGAGGTTAATATGTTTAAAAGTTTGAATTTGTGCAATATTTTTATGTGTGTGTGTGTATCATAATTCCACATGTGTTTTCTATGTCTTCTCTGTAAAGTCTGAGGACTACAGATGGAAAGTAGCTTCTTGCTAAATCTGGCATATTTACACACTGTATTGAATGTGTACAAAGTGTTTAATGAGCATTGTCCTCATTAAATAAATAAAGAATAAAAAAGAAAGAATGTGAAATATTTATGATTGTATCGGCTGTAAATAGTGCATTTATGGCAGTAACACTGTTTTTAAATATGCCTCCCTGCACTAATATATATGTGCATGCATGGGACTGTGGAAGTTGCTGTGCACACCTGAAAATGACTCTTCCCCAAAAAAGTTTTGTGCAACATTCTTATTTGCGCTTATCTGTATTTCAGATGTTGCATCAGTGCAATCACTGCACTGGGTGTCAGATAACAACTTTCTCCCATGTCCAATTTTTATAAATAATACAAGGAAAGTCGGTTCTGTTTTCCCAAAAGATAATTTATTAAACATTTTTACCCAAATCAGTTAACCAAAGGTCTGTGATAAGCCAGAGCAAAGTTAGCACAGTTCTAAGAATGCAAGGCCAAATTAATTTGCTTGTTTTCTTTCATATATTAAAGAGCAGGAACAATAAAACATCCTTTTCCTGTCTGCTGAGCTTAGTCAAAACGATGTTTTGCAGCCTTGAATCTAAACGAACGTTTGTCGAGCTGCTCTTGCTGCTGCTCTTGCTGCTGGTCCAGTTGCTGGTCAGCTTGCTGCACTGCAAATTTCTCTTTTCCATGGATGAGGCTGATCGACGTTCAATACAAAATGACAAAGAACAAGAGTATTTGTCAATAATAACAATAATTATAACTACTCAAATTACACTAAAAACACTATTAAAAGCAGTTGAACATTGTCATTGTGGCTGAATTTAACATGCTAAAGACAGAAGTGACAGTTAATATTCAGATACTGACCTATGGATGCCTTGAACAGCATGAGCAATCAGTCCAAAAAAGCACTCTCCAGGTTCAGCCATCATGACAACCATGGACAAGACCAGAAAGACCACAGTGCACTTCATCCTGCAAAGAAAGAAAAACACACTTGGCAAACTTTCTGTCAATGTAGGTATAGAAGTTCTTTTGCTTACAACTCCGAAAGTAATCTGAAAACTTTGTCTAGACAAAGTTTTACATTGTATTAACTTGTTTATATAATTGCTATATCAGGTTTTTACCTTTTCCTTGACTAAAAAAGACTGTCAGAAAGCTACTATGTGTCAGATCAGCTCAGTTGTCCCAGATCATAGAGACATCTATCTATTGGTGGATAGCTACCCTTCTTTTATGTACACCAGCACGAGTACACAAAGACTAAACCCTACCCCTTAATTATCATATGTCAAGATCTGTCTGCCTTATGTTTGCATAGCATCGCAGTCTGTTTTGACCAAGAACACTTAGTGATAAGCATTATCTGGTGGAATAACAGCCACTTATTGGCATTTGTAGTAAAATTTATATTGATGTATCAGTAAAACTGAGTGATTCTTGGGAAATATGAGCATAGTTGGATATACAGACCTGGGCTTGGAAAACCCAACGTCAAATTCCAAGAATGATAACAGAGGTAGTTCTTTCAAGATCCAAAGAAACTCCTCCCTTTTGTGTCAAAATATTGCAGCGTAAAGCCATGTAGTTCAACCAGGTCCAACAACAGACCTGTTGGTGAAAACGCTGAATGATCTTCCTTAAGATGCTGTCCATTTAGTCTTAGATGGTTCTGTGTTGCTTTTCCAGTCTGTTGTCTAGTTGAACTCAACCTGTATTCCTCTACTAGCTCCACCTCTTTTCCCAGGATGTAAACATTTTTTTTCTTTTCTTTTACTGTTGTTCTGCCTGAGATGATCAATCATGTCTTTTTTTGTTAATATTACAAAGGGTTGATTTCTTTCCTCCACACTATCTCACAAACTGACTGTCCACTTCTCTGTACTGAATTTCTTGAGAGCCCTAAAGAAATCAAAGGACATGATCCTCAAAGTGCAGCCCGATTAATCCAGGTGAGAGTGGGCTCTCTGAAGCAGGGAGGTGTGAGTGTCTTCATCCCCAAGAACATGATGATATGCAAGCTGTTTTGGTTATTGAGGTGAGCCTATAACAATCTCTCATAGGATTTCATGATGTGAGGAGTTAAGGAAACTGGTCTGTAGTCCTTTGGTTCAGAATATTGGGAATGCAGGATGTTTTCCATAGCACAGGAAAGCTTTTCTGGCTTTGGCTGGTGTTGAAAAGATACTGAGGAATTCAATGTAGTTGTTCAGAACCAGGGGACTGACACCATCTGAACACCATCAACTTTGTCCCGGTTCAATTTCTCCTGTTGTTTCTTCTATATACCGTATATGAAATATGGACGGAGCCTTTGGCGGTAAAAAGTGAAGCCTATGCGGAAGTGCATAAAACTGCAGTTCCCCCTTCATCCACTAGGGGCTGCAAAACAGAGCAAGACTCCCATGTTAAAAAGGTTAACTTCATAGCAGAAATAAACATGTTTACAGCCTGGTTCAAAAATCAATTTTAGGTTTAATAGGTCAGGTTTATCTTCATGACAATTGTGGGGGGAGGGAATTTAAAAGCAATCTTGAAATTTTGCATATTTAGGGGCGTGTCCTTTTGATTGACAGGTACCTGATCTCCCACTTCAAGTAAGAAGAACGTAGAACAACCACAGTTTATAGCTGGTTAACAACGTGACTTAGCTTTAGCCCGCTTACCTCCGTTAGCTGGTTAGTGCCTGTTATATCCGGGTTAGCTCGGTTAGCTCATAGCTACAGAAAGCTCGCAGTTTGCTCAATGTCAATCATCCACCATGACGCTCACAGCCCCCCTCTCAGCTCCACCTCTATGTCCATGTCTGTGTTTTCCGGGCGAGATGACACGCATGCTTCTGCCAAGATGGTGATGGTAGGAACCGCCCACCGAGCTTCAATTCAGCTCTTCAGTAACCCATGGGTGATGTCACGGATGCTACATCCATCTTTTTATACAGTCTATAGTATCTTCACATGACTGCAGGAGACAGACAGGCGAGAGGTAGTTAGTGACTTTTCAGGTCACTGGCGATCCCAGTTTGTTTTTCGGAACGTGCTTCACTGTTCTTGTTGGGATGATGCCTTCCACACAAAAGTTGAATTAATCTGTCACCCACTAACTGCTAAATGGATTTAATGTTCTAATGAAGAAATCTGTCACAAATGTTTTAGCTCCTGTTTAACATGTTCTTTAATGTTAGGTTAAAGATTTTAACAGCTTTTTGTAAAGTGAGGAACTTTATACTAATTCCCAAGCTTCATTTCTGTTTTTATCAATCTTATTTTAACATTTAAAATAATTAAACCCACAAGCTCATCTAAATATATCAGATCAAAATAAAATTATTTTTATCTTGCAGCCTACCCTACATTTTGACTGTTTTTAGATTTTTCAGAACGCTGTGTTCATTGCAACAAATGAAAAAAGATAACATGCCAGAATAATAAAAGAAAAAAAAAACAAACATACATATAAACAGTTTCCGCCTTTTTTATTTACCATTCAGTGTTGTCAAATGATTATGCAAACCTCTTAGTTGCAACATTTTTAGTATTTTATCACTTCCCCAAGTTCTGTTCCCCTTTCTCTCACCGTCTAGCATAACAGAGTAACAGGGTCACAGTTGTCAAGTTGGAAATTTATTGTTTATAGTTGTGTTTCTGTTTTGCTATTTTTGAAAAATGAAACCTTTCCTGGCCAACAATCTAAGTTTTGAGGTTAGCGTCTGCTTGACTATGGGCTGATAGAGACCGTTCTGTTGCAGTTTGCGTTTATTTTTTCAGGCATCATGGCCACTACTAGATTTTTCTAAAACGTCTTATTCTATTCATTACGTTAGTATGAACACTGACTTCTGAGTTAAAAGTTTACTGTTACAAGCATGAAAACCTGAGGCGGTTATTTAGGTTCAAGTATGACTTAACAGCATGTCTGACTGACCAGATTACAAACAAAGGATATCTTTGCTGACCTTAACAAAACCCAAGGATAGGATCAGACAGAAATACTTGGCTCTTCATTTTGTTGAGGCGTTATTTGTTTTTTGCCACGTCAAAGAAAAATCATCAAATACAGATTTTTATCAGTATCTATTTGTTTGGTTTCTGCCAAATAATGATGCTTGTTTTCATGAAAGCAGTGTTGATTTCTCTCCTGAGACCTTTATCTTGGTTGTATGCTTCTGATTTTCATTCTCTCCTTCAGCTCCACTGGTTGTGATTCATTAAATGCTGCAATATTTATCAGTATCTATTTGTTTTTCAGTTTTTCTATTTGTTTTTCAGTGTTTCAGTGTCTTTTTGTACTTTTCTTTTTTTTTACTCCATTTAATTCACGTCAAGTTCTCCAACAGCTTATTCCACCATCTGGCTACCTCATGACGTTAGCCTACATTTGGATCTCCACCTCCTTGATCTAACTTCAGCCGTCATCTCTAAATAAAACCTCTTCATGTGACCAGACAAGGATAATGTCATTGGGTTGTGAGGTAGCTAAAGCCTGAAACGCTTGATTTTCTTTCTTTCTTTCATAAGTGATGACTCTCTGTGGCAGGAAAATAGGGAGAACTTTGTGGTTGAATTTAAAGTAGAATACTAAAAGATCCAGCAGGCAGAGAAAGATTCTGAAAGACCGGGAGAGAATAAACACTCCCAAGCTAAGGCTTTTTGTCTGATCCTGGTCTAAAGCCCCACTCTGCTGGGTCAGCCTAGTTTCATTGTTGACCAAAATCTTACATGGATCTGAATTCAGAGTGTCAGCTGAAAGAGACACTGTCAACCATCCACAGATCTTTCTCCACTTTTTTTTATTTTTTTTATTTTATTCCTTCCTTCTTTAAATTCGTCTCAGCTCTTTCCTATGATATGACGCGTTGTCTCCCTCGATTAAATGGAGTTTGAAATTGGGACATTTGTCTAATGAAGGCCTGAAGCTTATTTTTGGTGATGCAGACAGTTGATTAAGCAACATGAGTTGCTCATCTGTTAATAAGGATATTTATATCTTTTTAACAAGGCAGCAGATCAAACAGATATTATTGGCAGCCAGATGCAATTGGAGATTTGTGATAAAATAGGCAGCGACAACATTTTAAATGTGATTTTTAAGGGAGACGTTACTTACTCAATATAAAATCCAGTTTTCAGACAAAGTATGTCTTTTCTCATGTTTAGGCTTCGAGCTATACGAAGTATAGATCGGGCCCTATTGTTTTCCAAGTGTTTGTTATTGTTCTTCTCCTTCTCCTAAGCACAGCTCACTCAAATATGACCCCCTTAGCCTCCATGAAAATTTGTGAAACTTGGCGCACACCACAAGCCCGGCAGAAATAGCGATATTCTATGGTCCGCTTACACTTCAATGGAAAAATTGTTCAACAGTGCCCACTAGAAAAAAATATTCCCCATATATATTTGCTGTTATCACTAGCTGTTTCTGTACAGCACTTTGGTCAGCCGTATGTTGTTTTAAAAGTGCTTTATAAATAAATATGGTAGGGTATGGTATAGAATGGGGTCTCATTTGTTGCATCGTATTTGAACGAAGCAGTCTGAGGGGATTCATGCGATTGGCTCCAAATTCGGCTGGTAATTTCCCTCATGTCCAAAGCAGCATTACAGTAACTGCTCTTCAACTTTGTGTCATGTTTTTGCCACCCTGATCTCCTGGCACTCATCATTGGTAACTCGATCCACCTGCTGGCTTCCTAATTGCCTCTGCTACCTCATTCAGTTCACCTGGTTTCCTTTTCTCTCACTGCCTACTTAAGCTCCCTCCAATCCCTCCTTTTCTGCCAGATAATAATCAGACCTATGTCTAGTTTTGTTCCAGCGTTCTACGGATTGCTCCTCAGTTGCCGACCTTCTGCTTCATGCCCCTGGATTACCCTCCTTGCCTTGCCCTCGACGGACACCGCAACTTTTCGGATCTTCTGGTTACCGACCCTGCCTGTCTTTGGATCTCTGAGCCTTGTTGTTGCCTGGACGAGTATTTTGCCATCCTGTTTACCTCCCAGCTGTTGCCTGGTTTCTTCTGCAGACCATTCCCCCAGACTGATCTTCTGTTCATACTCCTCCACCAATAAACTGGTCATTTGTCCAGAACTCCCTGTGTGTGGCTGAATTACGGATCCTCAGGGTAACTCATTACACTTTGCTTTAACTCTTCATCGTCATGATATCACTTCCGACTGAAAAGAGACACTTTGTGTGCCGTCTCCTGAGCTCTAAGCCCGGAACCGTAACAATGCTGTTAACAAAGCAATATGATCTGCCTCAAATGTTTATTCGACATATCAGATATAACCATCCAGCCTGGGAGGTCTGGTTAAGCTGCACATTTTCTGCCTTGCTGTATGCTTCATGCTTGCTGCCATTATCGCTGCTGCTGCAATGATCACTGCAAATTGTTTGCTTGTGTCTTGAGCCCCTCCACCGCCCCAGCATCTACCTGCAGGCTCTGGTCAAAAGAAGAATATTGCTCCACATTCCCTCCAGTGTTTAACTGATTAAAACCAATGGAACCAGAGGATGAGCACCAAAGACGAAGCTTTATCAACTCGCGATTTGTCTGGCTGGACTGACAAGAAAAAAAAAAGAATAAAAAAAACACCACGTTATTATAGTTTAGCACAATAAAACTCTCATCATCTGCCTAGGAGCTAAACAGCTGAAACAACTGTATAAGTCATGGTGATTGGCTGAGGGAGAGTTACATAGCCTGGTAGACCAAACTGAGTCTGACTCGATTGTTTTCCTTGTGGGTGAAAATAACCCACCAGGTGGTTCAGCATGATGGCAGAGTGCACACTTTGTGTTCCCACTTTATCAACATCCTCTAAGTTTTATAACCCATGAAAAGGATTCATGAAGGGAACATGTTGAATCTGGGTAATGTGAATGATATTTGGTTATGCACATTTCCTCACTTCATATCTTAGCGTGCGGTTACACACCAGTGGCTTGATGGCTAATCACCTGACAGGCGTTTTCTGGGATTTATAAGCGCGTCTGCAAATACATTTAATGTCTTTGTAAATGAGAGAATACTTAATAAAAGTACTGGATGTTCTCATAGGGAGAACAAGAGAATCAGAACTGTGATGATGATGCAGGTGAAGCACAACATGGGACGGTTTCTGTTCTGGCCTTGAGCTTTGACAGAAGAAAACAGACCGAGGCACCACCGCCTGCCAGTGTGCCTTTTGGAGTTGTATTGAATGCTTGGGAATATTTCATATTTGGATGTCCATTTTCACCATGATAGCAGCTTAAAAGTCTCCATTTGCTCGGTTTCTACGTGTGAACACAGCAGTGGTTCAGTCCTTAACTTATGCATAGTTTTTTGTTAAAATGATGGTGCCAAGTTGCTTTTCAACAAAAAATAAAATAAAAAATATTATTGTAGTACTGGTCAGGTACAAGAACTGGCCTAAATGTGGGCGATGAACCATCCAACTGCCAATGAAATACTTAAAAACTATTTCAGAAAGTCTACAGAAGAACTTCTCCAGACCACTTTCAAGTTTACCTGACAGCCTTGCTCTGAAGCAAAATGTAAATATTAATGATTAATGATGGCTGAAGACTTTGTATTGTTCTGTACCACATATTTTGACCATGTTAGGATTTTAGAAGCATGATTAACAGAAACGTCAGGGTGATAAAATCTAAAAGTGCTGTTTCTTCATCCGTGTTCTGCATGGGTGTTGTTTGGTTGGCGTATGTGGTACAATGACAATGCAACGTTCATGCCATATCAGTGTGAACAGCTTGATGACGATCTCACCACTTCCCCAATATCTACTCCTGGTCTCATGTTTTAGAGGAAGCAACTATATGAGCCAGCAAGTACATCTCATTTAAAATTTCTCATATAAACTTTAGTTATTTTTAAAAAGTCAACCCAGTTTTCAAGAACACTTCAAGCAACACATTCATCTTCCAAAGCATGATGTTTACCATCTTTAACTGATTGATATATTTATTTTTCAGGGATCATGGCCACTGAAATGTTCCAAAATATCTTTTTTCTTCTAAGCAGCAGTACCTTGGTTTGATGCCTCGCCATCAGTTCATCACGTCGTCTTTACATGAACGTCCAGTAGATTGCTTTAGAAATTAAAGCTGTGACTTAAATGTAGTACAGTAAGAAATAGTTATTTTCTCCAAAGCATTTTGGAGTACAAGTACACATTACCTAATATTTTTTTACCTGAATAAACATGTGCTGTTGTATTTTACCAAAGCCTTTAGAACACAGGTGACAAACTCCAGTCCTCGAGGGCCAGTATCCTGCTGGTTTTTCTTGTCTTTATGCTCCAACACACCTGACTGAAACTCATAAATAAGTTGCTCTAAGATTAATTTGATTTAAATCAGGTGTGTTGGTGGAGGGAAACAACAAAAACCTGCCGGATACCGGCCCTTTAGGACTGGAGTTTTAAAACCCCTGCTTTAGAGAATTTTCTCCCAACACAGCAGCTTTACATGTAATTAGTTTTACTGAACAGTGTTCACATTTAAACACATTTGCATCATAAAGTGACTTTATGGAACAACTTTCCATAAACAAAGGAGTATTTTGCACACAGAAATAGAAGCTCACAGTCCTGCGCTCTCTGCCTTTCATGACGGATGGAGTCGTCACTCTGCCTGCTCTCTGCTGGCTTTTTTGGAGATTCTGATGCCACTCACTGGCTATTGAATAATGACCCCCAGAGACCCAGCTTTAGCCTAATCCCTACTTGAAAGCAATCCTTCCTCTCATTCCATCCCTCTTTAAATCCTCACTAGAGACAGAGTGGTGCATAACACTCACATACACGCACACCTGGATTATAGCAGCCTGACTTGAGAGGCTGGAAGTGAATGACATGAGCATCCAGGAGATCAAGACGTAACATTTACAACAGGGTTTTTTCTGCTTACAGTGGCATTGATGTGAGGAGAAACACCAAGATGAAAGTGTCTGTGGAGTGTAACAGTCTTTGAAATAAGTGCAAAGTATCAGGCTCTGATTCACAGTATATGGTTTCATGTTTTTAAATTAAATTTTTGATGACTTACAGCTGACATGTGAACTGGTACATAAAGCTTCCAGGAAACAGCCACATCCTCAAACTTTTAAGGCTCATGCTGAAGTGTGGAGGATTGTTTAAATGGGTTATTTTCTATTGCTTTTGTGAACAATATTCTTGTTATTTAAATGTATTTTAAAGAATTCAGCATGTGGCCTGACTTTTCTTTGTTAGTGACTTTTACTTTTTTTTTTAAATAAATATATATATATATATATATATATATATATATATATATATATATATATATATATATATATATATATATATATATATATATATATATATATACACTATTCACAAAAAGTTAGGGATATTCAGCTTTTGGGTGAAATTTCACAACAAGCCTAAAATGCATTCAAACCTGTACAGGTGAACTTAATGTGATCTTCTCTAAGCTTTTAAATGCACATGTCCAACTGTTAAATGTTTCAATAAATTTTGCACAAGTTGCTGTTCTCTAACAAGGAGCTTAACGGCAAAAATCACGGCAGGTGTGTGATCCTTGAATGGACCAATAAATGTCCTGGTTCAATTAGAGCTGGTGTTTAAACAGTTGTCCTCATCATGCTGTTCACATTTTGACATCATGAGACCAAGACGACACCTAACAATGGAACAACAGTCCCTTGCCATTGCGATGCTTCAAACAGGACGTTCTCAGACAGAAGGGGCCACTGAGCTTGGAGTGTCACAGAGTGTCATCAGCAGGTTGCAACAGAGATATGGAGAGACTGGAAGAGTCACAGAAAGGCCTAGAAGTGGACGTCCTTTGGCCACATCCCGTGCTGATGACCGCTACATTGTGAACACTGCCCTGAGAAACCGGATGATGAATGCCACTCAACTCCAGGCACGTTTAAGAGAGGTGAGAGGCACCCAAGTGTCACGTCAGACCATTCGAAACCGTTTACATCAGCGTGGTCTGCGTGCTCGACGACCTGCACGGGTACCTGACCACACCACCAGGCACAGGCATCATCGTCTTGCATGGGCCAGGGAGCATTTACGCTGGACGAGGAACCAGTGGGCCTCAGTGCTGTTCTCTGATGAAAGTCGATTCACACTGAGCAGAAATGATGGCCGGCAACGATGTTGGAGACGTCAGGGAGAGCGCTATGCATCAGCCACTGTTGTCACCAGGCCAGCTTTTGGTGGTGGCGGTGTTACAGTGTGGGCAGGGGTGTCCACTTGGTACAGAACTGCCCTACACTTTGTGAATGGTACAGTGACAAGCCCATACTACCTGAATAACATCATTAATCCAGTGATTGTGCCCCTACATGAACAGCACAGGCCTAATTTCATCTTCATGGACGACAATGCTCCTGCTCATCGAGGCCGCATCATCAGGGAACGGCTGTTGGAGACTGGTGTACCTCAAATGGAATGGCCTGCACTCTCTCCAGACCTGAATCCCATTGAAAACCTGTGGGATCAGCTGAGCCGTCGTGTAGAGGCTCGAAACCCTGCACCCCAGAACCTCAATGACCTGAGGGCTGCCCTTCAAGAAGAGTGGGATGCCATGCCTCAGCAGGCAATAAGTTGCCTTGTGAACAGCATGAGACGTCATTGTCAAGCTGTAATTGATGCTCAAGGGCACATGACGAGATATTGAGACGTTCAAATTTTTTGTTGTGGTGTAACTACCATTGTTGTTACCTTTTGTGTTGAATGAATTTTTTGAGATGAGGAAATCAGTAGTGCATCCTTCTACTTACATGTCTTACTTTTATATTATATCACTGTAGCATGAACATATTGCATTTTCCATAAATTTCACCTGAAAGCCAAATATCCCTAACTTTTTGTGAGTAGTGTGTATATGTATATATATATATATATATATATATATATATATATATATATATATATATATATATATATATATATATATATATATATATATATATATGTATAATCATGGTCACTTGTTCCTATGGAGCTGCTTTAACACAAAAAAGCCAAAGTAAATGCAGCTTTTTTTTATGCAAACTGCATGTAGAAGCTCAACCCAAACACACAGTGAAGACCTGAGAAGGTAAAGACGAGGCCCTGACGAAGGTGCCCAGGTGAGAACATACAAAAGCAAGTTTATGACTCAACTGAACTGGGATGGTTTCCAGTGGAGAACGTGATCACATTTAGTACATCACACCACACTGACGCACCACCACTCGGTCTTGTGAACATTTTAAAAAGAAACGCAGGTTATTGAGATATTCATAGACATAAAACTGAGTAGAAATAGAAAAAGGAAGCTGCTTTTTGAATAGACGGAGGTGCTGGTGGCTGCAGGGGCATGTGCAATGAAATAAACAGACATGCACATTATCATGACAGAGCATGAGCAGCTGTTTCTGTCTGTCTCGGCTCAGTACTGGCCTGGCAACCTGTTCAGCCTGCCTATCACCGAGTATCTACTGGGAAAGGGTCCTGCATGCGAATAAATGTGTATGAAAAACACTTTCCTCTCATACAAGTGACTTTGTGTGTGCTGAATATGTTCAGACATTTCCTACATATCATTTTGCTTTCAGATGAGTAATTAGTCACTTCAAGTCAGTACAACTGGATTTTCTTCATCAGCATCCAAAGATGTTTCCTGCCAAAGACAATAGGGATACTCATTTTTATTTGTTTTTAACGGGTTTGATAGGCACGTTGACATAAAATAAATGTCAAACACGCATGTGCATTCATGCATTTATGCATTTCTAAGCTGCCATGTCGTAGTAGTGAAAATATGTAGCTGTATTAATTTTCCTAATCATCAGAGTATTCAGTTTCTGAAGTGAGATTGATGAGTTTCAGCGTTGACATTTGATAAATAACATCTATCAAGAGGCATTGTGGTTGCAGATCGAATCTTGGTTCAACTCCATGGAGAGCCAGAGGAGCTGAATCATTGTGGTACATTGAGCAAGGTGCTTAACATGCTCTGAAACATGGCTGCCTACTTCTCTCTAGTACGACCACAGACACTCCAAATGCGGGGCTGAATTTGGCATTAATGAAGAAAAACAAATTATTATATTATTATTTAACATGAAATCAGCTCTTCAAGGAGCAATTTAACACTTAGTATAGCTATATTTATTGGAAAGTTGGAGAACTTCGCCCAGTTCTCTGCAAAAAACTTTATAGAATTAATTCTTTGTATTATAACATAGGTGATATTATGGGGTGTGAAGGCAGTAAACAACAACAACAACAAAAAAAAGCCTGCAGCACTTCATGTAAGGACCTGCGTCCAACTGGACAGTCCACTAGCACCTTCCTACGATGTCCTCTACTGTTAGATTTTGTGCTTGTGTTGTTCTCACTCTCATACGTAAGTCGCTTTGGATAAAAGCGTCTGCTAAATGACTGTAGAATAGAATAGAATAGAAATGCTTCAAACTTGTGCAATATTTAAACTCCCCCCAACATGTAAGACTGTTTTTATACAGAGACTAAACCGGGTAACAAAATGAAGAAGTTGTTGTCAGATAACAGAAAAGTCTTTATTTCCATCAAAGTTAAACATTTCAGAGACTTTGTCTTGTGATTGAAGAAAACAGGACTGAAATTATCTGCAGTTTACTACTTTTGTGTGGACGCACATGCAGGGAAAGGCTGTGTGTGTGTGTGTGTGTGTGTGTGTGCACGCTTGATGTAAAGCAGAAAACTGTTTTTGCATTTAACTTCATCGTAACTTTTCTTCTTGTTGTTTGCAGATAAAGCAGCTGCTACGATCATCACTTTTACACGTTGTCTTTCTCTCTCCCTCTTAAAATGTTTTTTGCAACTTTTTTCTTAGTTGAATATTTTTGTTGTGTATTTAAGCCCCCCCCCCCCTTTAAAAAAAAAAAAAAAAAGAAAAGTCTCAGTGATGACATCAGTGTCAAAGTCAAAGAATGATTTCTTGGAAATTCAGAGAGCTGAAATGAGGTGGGAGGCACAAGGAATGGATTCTCAACGCTGCCTGGCGAAGGCACAGCCTGCTCCTCAGGCTTTGATATACAACAAAGCACACACACACTCACACACGCATACACACGCACATGCTGAAACTCTACATCATCATCACTTCCACAGAGCATGGAAGATGAAAAACCCATGAGCGCATGCATTTTGATTCGTAAATCAACAGTGTTTTGATTCTGGTTTTGCCACAGCAGAGCGTGAAGTAGCTTATTATCTGCTTCATTACAGGCAGGACTCACTGGTGTGTGTGTGTGTGTGTGTGTGTGTGTGTGCATGAGGGAGATTTTGTTTACGTGTGTTTCTATGTATTCTCCTATTTCTGTATGTGAGTATGTGCCATGAATTTAACCAAGTCCAATGGATGCTGGAACATCTTTAACCAAGTAAACAGAGCAGCAGATTGCAGCGAAATCGCTTCGTGGCATCGACACGTAAACAAAATCTTCACTCCTTCAGTATCTGCCAGTTAAACTGGTGAAAGAACCTGCCGTTATTTCTTACTGCTGTTCCAGTATACTTGTTTGGGGCTCATTTTTTAACATTAAATACACATTCACTTGGAGTTTGCATTCATTTCATGTGTTGTGTTTCACAGAGGTGTGGCTGCACGTCCACACACAGCAAATGGAGCAGAAATCATGGCGTAGTTTAGGTCATGTAGAACCAGAGGGTCAAAGAAGAAGAAGTAGCTCCAGTGTATGAGACGGCTGCACAGACCAGCGGTATAGCATCAGCGCATTCTCTTTTAATTCTTTCTGAAAATGCAAATCGTCACCGTCTTCTCCAACGTCACCATGTTTGCTGTTTTATGTCGCTGCTGAAACTGTTGCTGAAACTCTGAGGTAAACTCTGAACATCGCGCTGCTCTCTAGTGGATGTTTTACCCAACACCACTGCCAGCATCAGAGACTGATGGCATTTGTAGCTGCTGGTGTTTGACTACATTAGAATGAGAGGAATCACACACATATATAAAGTGAGCATAAATGAGCACTAAAGGTACATTTTGAGCACTTAGTCATCAGATTTCTCAGACCAGGAGTCTGCTACGGGCACCGAGGTCTTGTGAGATCTTCAGACTTTCCTCAATGGCTTTTATTAACACTGGCTAAAATAGTTCACATTGGATTTCCACAACTTGATGTCTTTAATCTTTACCTTATCTAGTCATGGAAACTATAAGCTTTTTTTTTTTTTTTTTTTTTTTTTTTTTTTTTTTACAAGACAATGCACCATTCTGTTTTCAAAAGTTTTATGTTTTTTGTTTTTGTTTTAAACCACAAAATACAAATGAAATTGTAGTTTTTTAAAAATGGTAAATTTCCTATAGTAAATACTATATATATATATATATATATATATATATATATATATATATATATATATATATATGAAATCAGTTGTTTTATTTCTGGTTCACTTGCAGCTCTAAAAAAATCTCTTTTTGGGTGGTAAAAGTGGTAAACCCTTGTCCTAGACCTAAAATATAGATGTGGGGGGAATACCCAATATTAAAATCTATCTTACATGTTTCTACATTCAAAGAAAAGTTATGGCCAAATGCAAAGTAAAAGTTTGAAGGGTTTTTTTTTTTTTTTTCCCCATCTTTTATTTACTTTTATTTTATCTGTATTTTTTTTTTTTTTTTTTAACTTACAGATTTTATCTTTGGGGGGGAAAAAAAACAACACGTCTGGAGTCATCTGAGATATGTTTTTTACTCTGATTTCAACATGCCTTCAGTATCCCAATCATGTGCACACTCTGATTCACAGATCCACTGAAGCGTGTGTGCAAAGGCCCATCATGTAATCTGTGTTTCACTGGGAGCAGAAATTATGCTGGTTAAAAGTTTTATTACTTTCTTTGTACTGTGAAAGTACAGAATCTGTAGATTGAACAGTATGATGTCTCAGTAATATTCTGCCAGGAAATTCTTTGTTTTCTTTATGGGCACTTTAGTGAGTGTAGGTAAATGCTAATCAGCATTGTATATGACATGACGATGCAGAGATAAAGAAAACAAAGGAAAAATGCATTTCTCTTTGCAATTCCACACCGCCTTGAAAACAAAATAAATACAAAAGATGGTGCCACATTTAGAAGAAACATGCAGCAATGTGGTCTTTCCTTCCAGTTTCAGCCAGAAATGTTCCAAAATCCCCCTCAAGACGCTCTTGTTGGTATTCACTCTTGCTTTGAGCTGATTGGTGGATTGGAGGATTGCCCTCTCAGACACTAATACAGAAAAAAAACAACACATTTTGGTCATTTTTACACTTTAATGGTTTTATACAGTCAGGGAACTCAGTAATGTGGAATGTTAGAACAGAGGTACTTAGTGCTGTGACGATATGCTTTTGTCCTGATTTGATTCGATTCCAAGTTTTTGGGTGCCCGATTTGATTCAAATTGCAATTCTTGATCGAAATTGATGACTTTTGTAGATTAAAAACAAAATAAATGTATAAAAACAATTTTTTTAGTCTTCATTTTCCTTGACTTTATTTAGGAAAAAACACAGTTGCCAGACCATCATTCTGCTACTATAATGCCAAAGAAGACAAGTAAAAAGATCAATAAGAACAATGAAAATAACAAAAAATTTTTTTATAATGGATTATTTTTGTTTATTTTAACAAAAAAATTGATTTTAAAATTGTGAAGCAAAAAAATATACCAGATTTTTTATTTTTCGATTAGATTTTCCCACCCCTAGTACTTAGTGGGCAGCAATCCAGCAGGTTTTCCATGTATCCCTGCTCCAACACAGCTGACTCGGATTAATGAGTCATTGTGCCATGCCTGATAAGCAGTTAGATATATTTCCTTTCATTCAGGTGTGTTGAAGCATGAATACATGGAAGTCATGCTGGATTATGGCCCTTGCAGGACAGAATTGGAGACCCTTGTCTAACAGGATTGTGTTGGGAACCAGATTCTTCGTTGGGGCAGATATGCTATGTAATATTTTCTACGCAGTTTTTTTAAGTACTTGAAGTCTCTCTTGTTGATTCATCATTGCTTCCTACTGGTGCTTTAACCAATTTATCCAGTGCCCAAACCCAAAGTTTTATTTAGCCTTGCTGGGCCCACCCTCCAGTTGGGGAGCGACTAGCTTACAGCATTTTATGGGAACATTAGGGTTTAATAAAGAGAATCCAGAGAAAGGATTGCCACATACGGCAGCTTTTTCTCCCCGATCTTACTAGCTCCTTGCTGCAGTGATTCATTTCCTCACTGTTTTCTACTTAAGTGCACATATGTCAAAACCACCACACCTCACTAAAATACTGTAAACTGCCATCCTCTATCATCCGGACTGATGTGAGTGTGTCTAACAGAGACATTCGGGGGATTACAGTAACTACTTTGTTATCATTTCTCTACATGTTTGTGTGTTTTGTTGGGTGTTGTTCATCTGCGCTTACATAAGACAAATGAAAAACCTCGTATGACTTCACTAAGAGGTTTCCCGTCTAGACTCGAGTGCTCAGAGGT
Source organism: Telmatherina bonti (assembly GCF_933228915.1). Taxonomy (NCBI): domain Eukaryota; kingdom Metazoa; phylum Chordata; class Actinopteri; order Atheriniformes; family Telmatherinidae; genus Telmatherina; species Telmatherina bonti. The sequence continues at coordinate 13,679,243 of NC_136614.1, read as the reverse complement.
CTGCAGTTGCAGATAGGACTGCTGCCTTTGTTCACATTACAACCCTAATTAGGCAGAGCATTGTGTGTGAGAAACATGAGAGCGCCTCTCAGCGTGTGTGCAAACTGGTTTGTGTGTGTGTTGTTTGTGTGTTAGTGGGATATTGAGAGTGACAGCTGAATGTTGCCGCCAGCATGCTTCACTTGCCTCCTTGTTTCACTTCAGACCAGCTGGGGGAACTGCTGGTGGCAGGCCAAATGGAAACAACACACACAGACGTCTGCTTTTCTGTACTTGTGAAGACTCTGTCTGATGTAAATCTGTTTTCATAGAAGCTGAAGCAACTAAAGCTTAAAGTGAGACCTCTGTGAATTAAATCATTGCAAGTCTTGGCCCCTCTGAGGGCTTCTGGGTGAGTGATGCGAGATTAGGAGTGGAACACATGCTGGTTCTTGGAAAAAAAAAAAAAAAGAAATACAAGTGAAAATTCTGCGTAACCAGATTCCTTCATTTCAATGGCAGCTACGAGCCATTCACCATTATATGAAATGACCAATATATTCCATCAAGTTATGATGACAAAAAAACATCTAAGTAAAAACATATTGGCAGGGAAAGAAGAGAACGAGGGTTTGATGTGTGAGAACTTCTATGTCTGCCGTTCTTCAACCTCTGCTGGATGCAAATGGGTAGAACTGTTCTCATCAGATCAGGTCAAACAACATCCCATCTAGACAGAAACACTCTGAAAAGTGACACTTCTGAGGGGCTACAATTGTTTTTTAAGATTAAATTCAGTCCTGCTTCATTTGTTTGATAACGATTCATGTCAAAGTCCTCTCAAGGCACTTTAGAGAGGCACCGATTCAATCTGAGCCGTCATCATCCAGTTCTCATGCAGACAAATCAAAATCCATCCATCCATCCTGTCTTATTCTACATATTGTGAACATTCTTGTCATTTTGCTCATGGACCAGATATAAATGCAGGTAATCTGTGGGGATCTGATCAGTTTGGCACAAGGGAAGATATAATATCACTAAAAATAACACATTTATATGGATATCTAGGTAGTTTCAAGATTACATGTAAAGATGACTCCAAAAGGAAAATTGTAATAGTTTCACATAAAGCAGTGATTCTTCATTCAAGTCCCCAGGACCCCCATGCACGTTTTAGACCTCTTCCTCCTTCAAAGCACCTGAGTCAGATTATTGAAACATCCTCATCAAGTTCTTTGCAGCTATTAATGAGCCGTTTATGCCATTAATGTGTGTTAAGGTAGGGTTGCCTATAAAACATGCAGGGCAGGGCGCGGGGTTGGGGGTGGACACTGACAAAAACTAACACCAAACCACCACCTCAGAGGATTACTTTCACATGTAGAAACAGCATCTGACCAGGCTACCTGCCACTGTTGGTCCACATTCAGAAACAGCAAAGTCTCCTTGTTGTATAATAGTGCCCAAGGTGGGACAACGTCGGGTTTGTTTTGATGCAAGCTCGCTGTTGTAACCTTTCAGCCTGAAGCTAAACCTGCAGCTAGACTGCCAGGCTGCTCGGAGGATGCCAGCTCTCGCTGTGGCTACTTGCTGCCCTGCACACACATCATTTCAAAGCTTTAATAGCTTATTTATTGAATTTGAACATGCCTCCAACTGATGAAAAGGAGCAAGGCTTTTAAAGGAATATACAACCAGATTAAGGTCTAAATGATCCCTTGGAGCCACTAAATGAAAACACAACACAGAAAACAAGATCCAGAATCATGGTGGCAAATCTTCGGGATATCTGACAGTATTTTTAATTCAACAAATATTATTATTAGGATTGAGGCCAGTTTATGACAAAGTCAGTTTGTTGTGTTTAATCAAAGGAAGTGGTGGAAACAACACAGCAGGAAAGAACAATGGTTATAGCTGTGGGTTTCAGTCAAATGCATAGCTATGGTTCCACTGAGGGCTGCACGGTGGCATAGTGGTTAGCACTGTGGCCTCACAGCAAGCATGTCGCTTGTTCAATCCTTGGCTGGGGCGGGGCATGGTCAGTGGCCTTTTTGTGTGGAGTTTGCATGTTTCCCCGTGTGTGTGTGTGGGTTCTCTCCGGGTTCTCCGGCTTCCTCCCACCATCCAAAGACATGCATGTTAGGTTACTTGGTTACTATAAATTGCCCCTCGGGGTGAGTGGTTGTTTGTCTCTGTGTGGCCCTGTGATGGACTGGTAAGCTGTCCAGGGTGTACCCTGCCCTTCGCCGAAAGCCAGCTGGGATAGGCTCCAGCTTCCCCACAACCCTTAATCAGACTAAGCAGTTAGGATCATGAATGAATGAATGAATATTTCCACTGCAAACTTGGAAAGCAATGAAATTTAGTTCTCTACTTGCCACATCAGGCTGTAAACTCACCAATAATACTGAAGAAAAAATGGAAAACATAGATAAAAGCATTTAAAGTGTTTTTGGCTGTAGAAAGGAGAAGAAGAAAAAAACCTCTTTAAACCCAGAGGTGTGTGTGTGTTTGCAGCCCTGTGATGGACTAGCAACCCATCAAGGGTGTACCCTGCATCTCGCCCAGTGATTGCTGGGATGGGCTCCAGCTTGCCTGCAACCCTGAAATGGAACAAGAGGTTAAGAAAACGGATGGATGGATGAATTGATAGGTGTGTTTGCAGACCTGTATTGCCTGCTTGACAGCAGGCTTCACTAATGCCTCTATATGTGTGGCTCTGCAATGGAGCCAAACTATGTCGGCATCTTCCAGTGATGTTCTGTGCAGATTTGTTAACACCACGCAGGGTCTCCCCGGTGCAGCTGAGCCCCCATCGAACCACACTAACAAGTAGTGTGGCAGGATGTTCCTGATGGCAGCACAGTAGAAGGCAGCCAACAACTTTCTTCTTTTCTCAGGAAGCGGAGCCTCTGCTGTGTTTTCCTCACCGCTGGTTGTGTCAACAGTCCGAGTAAAGTTATTGGAGAGCCGAGTAAACCTTGTCTACGTCGTCTTGATTGATGAGGAAGCTTCAGAACTCAGCTTCCTCTGTCCAGAATCAGGTGTTTAGTCTTACTGGTGTTTAGTGAAAGGTTGTCCAGTATCTCCCACTGACGGGTTTTTTCTTCCAGAGCTGTAAAACCAAAAATCAATAAACTAAAAGCATAACCGTCTCGTCAAATATCTGAACTTAATTTCTGTCTTTTCATCTTTAAATATCTGTTTTAGTAGATTAAATTTAGTAGACTAAATGTAAATGATAAGCTTCAGATTGAGTTTTCTCAAACTTTCCATTTGTGTGAGACTAGATGGGATTAGAAATGAGCTGTAAGTAAACAGATGACATGAAGACCAGCCTGTCTGATCTCACGGCTGCTTTCTGAATCAAATAAACAGGTTTCTTACTTTGTTATAACCTTCATTCCCCCAGTTCAGAGCAGGAGCCCAGATCTCCCCGGCGGTTTCTCACACTGAATGTCTCTTGCCCTAACACACTGCATGTCACAGCACTAAGTGTGTGTCGCTATGGCTCACTGGAAGTGTGACTAATTTGCTGTCTGTGACTTTTCTCAGTCCTCCTTTGCCTCTGGATACACTCCCTTTTCTCTGCTGCTCAGTTTCCCCTCATATTGTTCTTGGGTCACAACGTAATGTGACTGTTCTCTTTGTGAAAACTCCTGTGCTGAATTTCTCCTTTTTACAGTCAAACCAGATGTACAGACCAGATGTTAGTGTGGTTCAGTCACAGTTTTTCCCGTGTTCTGAAGTGGAAATGAGAAATGCATCCTTTGTTTTTACCTGACTTACCACTTCAGATCAAAGATCATCTTGCAATCAAGGCACATTTTGATTTGATATGTTATTAAAACACAATCTAGCTTCATGTTTTTTTTACTTTAACACACTTTGGGTAATTGTGGGAGTAGATTCTGTTTATAAAAACTTAATCTTTTCTTATCAGAGATTTTGGTGAAACAGCACATATACTCAGTTATGATTTTCATGAGTAACTTTGCATGGATGTATGTTTATCAGATGGTTGGCTGGAAAAGAGAAAAAGAAGCCGTGTTGTTCCTCGCTGCTTTCATCAGTCAATCAAATCATTTCTGTTTCGGCCTCTGGCTTTTAGTTTCCAACTGAGCAGCTGCCTTGTCAGCTATTATTATTTCCTTACTAAATTTGCTTCTGCTAACTCTATAAATGTCACAGCTATGTGCACAGTATGCTGAATGCACTGCTTTCCCTGCAATATAAGGCTGGGAACCAAGGAACTGAGAGTCTACCTTTATCCGTGATGTCATTGTCCACACAAAGCCAGAAAAACGTCTTCATATAGTGTTACCGCCATCACAGCTAATGTTGCTAAAGCAACAGTCTCCAGAACACTTTGTGATCATATTTACTGTATTTGGATAATTACAATGGTCAGAAATTCATATAAAATTGCTCTGGATGCATATAAATACATGTTGACTAGCTACTAGTTACCATTAACTGCACTAGTCAACCAAAGTTGTGATTTTAATGGCTGATATCAGTTTACAACAAACCCGACCACATGAGGTCGTTTGAAGATAAATGCTGTGTTGTGATTTTGTCTGTGCAGATTTACATGTTGTAAGGAGATTTCTGAGCCTTTCTGGCTGCTCTCTGCTGAACAGATGCAGAATGCTGGAAACGGGTTCAGCCAGCCAACGTGATCTCATGGAAATCCTGCAGTCTGGAGCATTTTTATTTTTAATTGACACTTTGTAACTTTCTGACCTGAAACGTTCGTGTGTGACTTGTTTTGACGGCACAGTGGCGTTCACTGTTTGCGTTTCTGCAGCTGTTGTTGCCTAGTAGCATCCCAAGGCTACAAAACTGCACTTTGTGTTCCAGCCTGAAACGTCACGTTACAATAGAGGTAATCTTTATGTGCCACGCCAGCAACTACACGTGCAACTGTGGCAGAGCGAGAGATAAGACGAGTCAACATTGGGCTCTGAAGTCTCTGCAGTGAGCAAAGACACATTCACATCAGACTTTTTGATTTGAATCAGTTTGTTTGCTCTAAAAGTCCACTTTGTTTTGGGAAAATGTAAATGTGCAAAATGAATTCCGATTCGGATCAAAGAAGCCAACTCAGTCCCCACACAAACGCATTTTCTTTTTTTTTTTTTTCCAAGTAGACCAAATTCAGGAAGTGGACTGCAAACCAAAGTGCATTGTGGGTTCAACGAACAATCTTTACCCGCACCCCGGGCAATCGCAACCAGAACTTAAGGTGTCGAATGATAGACGAAGAAATAACTCACGTGGAAAACGTGGAAGAATTTGGTCAAAGCTCTGAGAGGAATCTGATTGAGCAGACCACGAGGATCTGATGCAGATCCATTTATTTATTGTCTCTCGTGGAGACTGAAACATGTATTTTGAAATGAACAATTTATTTGAAAACTGCAGCATGATCGCAATCTCGGATGTTAATATAATTTTAATTCATTCGCTTAATCGGTTAACCCCAGAGGTGTAGAAACCAAAAGTCCTGTCACTAAACCAGTGAATGTAATCAGCTCAGCTCCACTGCAAAGTAGAAGAACCTTTAATGAAAACATCTGTTCTTGTCACAATCAGCCTTGCTTCCTCCAGCATTGCTGCTTGCCACACCCCTAATCAGTTCACTGCTCTCACCTGCCTCTGCCACCTGTTCACAATCCCCATCAGTTCAGCCTGCGCATATATGCAGCCTCCACCATTCACTCACTGCCAGATTGTCATTGCTCTCATGCCTGACCTTCCAGCACTCCGACCGCAATTGCCTGCCCGTTACCGACCTGATCCGTCCCCGACTTCCGCTTCCTGCCTTGCCCTTGGAGCCTGCTCCCCAGTGGTTACTGGGTTTCTGTCCTGGAGGACCCCCAACCGTGAGTTGTGGATCTTCACTCACCTTGTTGTGCTAGGTGTCCACTCTGTCGGCCCAGAGGAAAGTTACTCTGCCCTGCTCTGCTCTACTCATTTGGGAACCAGAGTTCAACTCCAGCACCGAACCTCACCAAGCGGCTGAAATAAAAACTGTTAATCTGCCCAGATCTCTTGTGCTGCTTTTGGGTCCTTTCTCCGATCATTTCAGTTCTAAATGCACAGCAAGAACAGACAACATGGCACGACTTTCTACTTTTTTTTACTTCTACTTTTTACACCTTTGGATAATCCTGACTTCTAAAGGGAAACGAGTACAATTCCATATGTTTTCATCTTCAGCTCAACACCATAACGGAAGATACAAAGGATACTTCCATTAGTTATATATGTGCTGCTCAGAAACCTCCGGCTCATCGTATGCAGTGTAGCAAGATGTTAGCATGTTGCTCGTGATTCCAACTACGTGGGCACGAGAGAGGGTGGTTGTGGGTGTGTGTAAGGGGACTGTGGATATATGTGTGTGTATGTTTTGTGTATTTTATGTAAATTGTTTTACTATGTGAAGCACTTTGTATTGTTTTGTTTTTTTTTTAAGCACAAAAAGTGCTATAGAAATAAAGTTTGATTTGATTTGATTTGATAATCCCAGGAGACACTATAACATCATTTCAAGTGGGACTGGCTCTTGATTCCCATCCCTATTTAGAGTCGGGCTAATACTATGCCCCAAATATAATACTATAATACTAATATTATACAACAAATATCTTTTGTATTTTGAGCTAAAACTTAAAAAGATTCTGATTTTGCCGACATGTCAGGAGAACGTCCAGTTGAAATGCATTTCGTTGTGCAGAAGACAGAGTGGGTAAAAAGAAATCCCTCCCACTGTTTCACCTGCGTTTTTTTTTTTTCCTTCAAATGATCATTATCCATACAGCACTACCGCTCACATTTGAAAAGGGCACAAGCGACAGAAATGGCAGGCGCTGACGCCTTTCAACACCCATCTGAGCATGCCTGCACAAAGTTCCATCCTACACAAAATTAATCAGGCACAGATAAATTACAAACAGTGAAAGGCTGCTGGATGTCTGCACAGAAACACTGGCGCTTTATTATTTTCCTATTTGTAACATGTTATATTGACCTATATAGCTGTCAAGATTAATTTACCAAAACAAAATACTGTCAGGCAGTAATGCGAGTATGTGAAATGGGTACTCGGAGAGGTGTGTGTGTGTGTGTGTGTGTGCACACATGGGCACAAGAAAAGAAAAAAAAAAAAAAAGTCATCGATGCACACTCTTGCCTGAGGAGACAGTCTGCAAATAGCATGATTTAGGAGCAAAGCAACTGGCAAACAAGAGAGTTTAGGAGAGAGAGAGAGAGAGAAGAATAAGAGGACAGGAAGAACGTATGAACGGGAATGGAGGACAGCGGACAAGACAACTGGTTCTATCAATTACTCTGTTTAATGAACAAAGAACAGCAACAGGACATAGGCCAGTTTTAATCAATGGAGACGTGGCACTCAGGGGGCAGGCAGCAAATTAACACAGAGAGCAATTAATGTGTTCCTGAGCGCAGTCTTTATCCCGGAGATGAAGATAAAACAAGGGAGGGTTATTCCTCAGTTAGTCACAGCAGAACATTTCCTCTGTATGGGTCTCAGGGGGCTTTGTGTCAGAGAACTTTGTATGGTGTTTTTGCTTTTACATGTAGGGTTGATGGGTGAATTCCCTGCTCCTCATCTCTACGTATAACAAGCAAGCTAATGTACACGGCTCACTCAAAGCTCATCTATAGATGCTGCCTGTTTGTTCCGTTCGATAGGGAGGATTCCATCTGACCCGTTGCCACTGAGGTTCACTCCAGCCCTTGTGCCATTTGGCACAACTAAGCCTGGATGGATAAAGTGAAGGTCCAGATGTATGCACCTGAAACACTCCATAACCTTTACCTTTATTTAACTACTATTATAAGTATTTAAGAACACCTATTTTGATATATTGGATCCACTCCACTCTGACATTATCGTTAGTATTTTTCATACCTATTTTGTTTAGATATGTTCTGTTTTGTGTCAAACTTGTTTCGTATTACCTTTATTATTATAATCCTTATCATCATATATGTGTGAGTATATTTACTCTGCAGATCAGAAATGACAGCAAACAGGGAAAAAGTTTGTCTTAAACTCCTTTATATATTTATGCTCACGTGTACATACAAGTAAATTCACATTAAGTCAGAGTTTATATATGTATGTATATATATATATCTATGTATATATATATATATATATATATATATATATATATATATATATATATATATATATATATATATATATATATATATATATATATATATATATATATAAAACAATGTGTGTATATATCTGGGGCTTAATATATTAATAGATTAGAATTCTTCAGAGGCAGATAAACAAATAGTACAGAATTTTTAAATTATATATGTTAAGTGTCAAAAACAAAATAAATAAATTCATAAACCCAAGTCTGTTCATCCACATTACGTTTGATCCCCTTTTTAAACTTTCTCGTCTCACCTTGCTTCTAGATTACAGCTTACTGTGAAATGGATGTCATGTTGACATTCATTGTTTGATCGTTGGCATGTGAATTAAAGTTAGATTATTTACTTAATTTTTGATTTGGGTCTACATTTCTAAGTCATGATAAGTTAGTAAGACAACATATTTTGTTGTGGAATACCTACATCTGTTCTCAGGCTTTGTTTCAATAAGTTGTTTTAATCGACAGATTGACCATTGCATGATCCCACTTAAATCTCCTATATGTAAATTATAATGTTGGTATTGTCTTAACGTTTCCCTGTTTTTCATAAATTTCACTTAAGTTCTTGTTAATTTATAATTGTATAAATATGCATCTTAAATTTAAAAACGAAATCAAAATTACAGGAAACATTTAAAAGAACAGAAACTAAAGAAAAAAACGTTTTATTGAGCAATGTTTACGACCTGGGCTCCAAAGGATTTTACAAAGAAGTGCATTAAAGATAATATCTGAGGTAAACACACTAACAGAGAAAAGCAGCATAAAAGAATATGCACCAATTTAATGTTTAAAATGGAAAAAAGTACGAGATGTTCTGTCACAAATGTTGTTGACGTCCAAATCAGAAATGATTTAATGTACCTATTAATGTCAGTTTCAGTGAAGGACTAATGAATGAAAACAGAGCATCAGGACGTTCTCACTCGACTTTCTGAATCTTCATCCTTGTTAATAAATGAATAAATGAGAACCATGGCCACAGCTGCTCTCCAGGCTTATAATCACAGCAGCAGTTGTTCCTCGCTGTCATAAATTAAAACAGCAGGAGGTCAGCACAAAGATAAATCTAATATTTTCATGTCTTACCAGCTCACATCCTTCCCATTAGTTACAGAAATGAAGGGTTTTAAATGAGGGAAAATGTCCAAAACATGAACATTGATTGACTGTGAATAAAACATGTATTGTTTTTCAGAAAAACAAAGGACATTTTTATTTTCTACTTCTTTTGCATCTGATATTTATTTACAATGTTGTCACATTGCTCTGATAATGTAATTATAAGTCATTTGACTCAACAGTTTGTTAGCTTGACTGAATACTCTGCAACAAAAATGATTTCAGTTCAGTCCATATGTATTTATGTAAAAGTTGAGAAATTTTGCATGCCCACAAGTAACAACTGTCAACTTTCCCCATCCACTTTCACTGAACATCCCTGTTACAGGAAAGATATATGGGCACACAACTGATAGCTTATATAAAGGAAAGTTGTGCAGCTCAGCAAAAAATGATGGAATAAACTTTGAAATTTGCTTACAAAGTCTGCCCAGAAAACTTCTGTGTGGAAGACTATGATAGTTGGAAGGAGGAGGAGGAGGAGATCTTTCAGAGATGATGATCTGGTAAAAGGAAGAGCAACAGCATCATAAGAAAGTGGACCATTTTTCACCATGAGAAATTCTAATTCCATAAATCCCTTCTGTTGAAGAGAGACTTGGTTCATTGTACAACTGAAATTGGCGACCTATATTAAATAAGGCATTATTAAAGACTTGTTTTCTATTATTTAATCCTAGAAATAGCTTTTAATTCACCTGAAGAAAATCTTTTGATGAGATGACACAATTTGCAACACTTGCTCTGACGACAGTTCAAAGCTGAAGTTAGATCATCTTTCTGAGGCTTGTTGTGACTCTAATACACAAAAGACTAAAATATGAAACCCAAATTGTTGTGACCTCTGACCTTCACATTCCATGCTTAGCCTTTTCTTGGTTACTTTTCAATTCACTGAAAGTGGAAACAAAAAAAGACCTCCATTTAGAATTAAAAGAACATGTTAATTAGTCTTGGACTATTTCATTGAGATTATTATTTCAGTCTTTGACAGCTAAACAGCTCCGGTTCTGCTAAGATTCTGGTAATTCACAGTTTGTCTTCAGATGACAGATCTTTACTGGTGTTGATCCCTTGGCATGATTTGTTTGCCATGCTGTAAATAAAAGGTAATGCTAATGAGCAACTATTCTCTTGCTCACAGTTAGGGCTGACCCCTCACAGTTGGTTAATTCTGTTTTTTGGTTAAGTTTCAACTTTAGTTTCTCTTTCCTGCTCTCATCCCTCTGTAAAACGGCACACATTGTTTTGGCCATCTTGGTACTTTTTGGTGCCAAAAGTGTCAATTTAAAAAAACAAAAAAAAAAAAAAACATGCTACAGCTAAGGATGGATTTTTGAGAGCTAATTTGTTTATAAAAATGCATCTATAAGAATGGATATATAGTTTTGTTAGAGAAACCACTGGCACTGATCTGATGGAGTGAATCTGTATAAGAGCATGATAAAACTGATATATTTTAAGAGTCTTAGATACCATGTTTTAGGAGCTAGCACTGAGTGGTTATGAACAGTGTTTCCACGTAAACTTTTCATTTGGAAAAGAAATATGTACAATTTTTCTACATTCTGTGTGAAGAACAATTATTGCATCATGCCAGTCATAAATATAAATAAAAGAGCCAGTAAGTATCACTCACTAGTTAAACATTGTTAGCCTAATAACTTCTGTCAGTTAGAATGAGTTAAGCTAGTTTGGCTAACATTGCTGAACCACGGGATCTAGGACGTGTCAAAGGTGGAGCATGCCAGCATGGTTAGGAACTACTTTTTTCAACTTTGTATCCCTTTTTTGATTGTTACACAAAACCCAAATGTTTATTAATTAGCTGTTTATCATTATTAAACATACCATTAGGCAACTTTCTTATTTTGTGATGGATAGCCGGGCTTGAAAGAAATTGAGAAACGGTTTCATGGGACTGGTTGAAAATGTGACTGCATTATAATTTTAAATTATATAACTCAGTAAATTTACACTTGAACTTGATCTTTAAATACTAATATTTAAAAAAAATATATATATATATATTTTGGGGCGGGGTTGGGGGTGGGGGATCTGTGATTATACGAAGGTGGGGCTTGACATGTCATTGTTGACCCCTGCAGAAAAAGTTTGGGAACCACCAAGTTCATCCAACTTTAACTATCAGTTACAGTTTTTTTTTTTTTTGTTTTATTTGTTTCTATGGTTTTTCTTAATGTTTTATGTTTTAAAAGTTTTCTGTTTTATTGGCAAAGCATTTCGTGATTTTTATCTTGAAAGGTGTTATATAAATAAGCATTTACTTTTTATTCTTACAATTTCTGCAGCCAAGTTTTATGCTACATAGCCAGCAGAATGCATGTTTTGATGCACTGAGCATAAATATTTACACTGCTTCAACCTAAAACCAAGAATTGACAAACCTTTTGGCTGATAATGCCCATGATTTAGATTCAAATCACAATATTTTCATATCAGAGCGTCAATGGTGATTCCCCATATATTCATACATATATGGTTTAACCACATAACCTTTGAAATGGCATTTTCCTTATCATTTTGTAACTTCATATATATATATATATATATATATATATATATATATATATATATATATATATATATATATATATATATATATATATTTCACAAAATCAGTTTCTATTGAAATAATTCTTAGATTCAGTACCTTCCAAATATACTCAATAATAATATGTTTTTCCATCTACTAATTTCTTGAAGTTACAACATAGCTTTACTGGAACACAAACACACACACACACATACACACACACACACACACACACACACACACACACACACACACATACACTTCTATTCCATCAAAGCTACATATAGCCACAGGCTTCCCCATTAACACTTGTCTCTTAGAAAGAAATGAGAAAAGGATAAAGTAGGGGGCTTTTCTCTTTTTAATGTTGAAGACAAAAGGAGGGAAGAGAGTGATTGAGAGAACCAGCTTCAATTATATATACCCCAACAACTTCAATTAAGCATGTGAGCAGGAAAATCAATATGGGAACTGATGACGTCCCAAGCCTTTCATTTCTCATGTAGGGACCGGTTTGTCTACGGGCTGCAGGCAACACAACGTACACACAGCAGCACACATACATATACTGTATAGAAATACTGACAGAGTATAAATCATTCTACAGAATACAGCCTTCGATCCGCGCCTTGGCTTTCACCATTTCTGTTCCACATGATGATGAGTAATGATCATCGTGGGAAAGCAAAAAATTGTGTTTATTTAGCAGATTCAGCATTGTATGACAGAAGGTTACATTTAAAGATTAGACTTTTCTCCAAATGTTGATTTAAAACCCAAACACAAATTTTGTTTTCCTGTCTGAAAATTTCTACAATGAAAACCCTGAATTCCCATTTGCTGAATCTTTGAAGACGTAACCTTAAAGTTGAGTTCAACTCTTTTTTTTCTCTGACTTACAAATCTCCAACACATCAGCAAAAATGAACTCTTCAAAATTAATATTTTAGTTTAGTCAGTTAGTCATTTTCTGAAATGCTTGGTCCATTTCAGGGTTGCGGGGAAGCTGGAGCCTATCCCTGCAATCATTGGGTGAGACGCAGGGTAGACCATGGACAGGTCGCCAGTCCATCATGGGGCCACAGAGAGAGACAAACAACTATTCCCACTCAGTCCTAGGGACAATGTACAGTAACCAGTTAACCAAACATAAACGTCTTTGTACGGTGGGAGGAAGCTGGAGTACCCATCGAGAACCAGGGCATACACAGGGAGAACATACAAACTCCACTCAGAAAGGCCACTGTTCAAACATCCACCCAGATGAGGCTCGATCCAGCAACCTTCTTGCTGTGAGGCCACAGTGCTAACCGCTATGCAACTTGGAAGTCCAATTTAGTACTTTGGATAAATTCCATTACCATTACTAATGCAATAATATGTGTGTGGTTAGGTTGAGGCAGGAAGACAACTGAATAAACACCTGAAATTAGGACAGTATAGAAGGATGAAACTCTTAATTTACTCCTTTCAAATTCCAAAGTAGTCTTCACCTTACTTTTTGCCAAAGACGGGGATAAAATGCTTTGTTTGCACCAAAATTATATTGCGAACAGCTGCTCAGCATCATCTGTCTGGACCGCGTGACTTTCTTATCCAACTCAAACTCAGTAGAGGAATAAGTTCTGTCTTTATTTCTGGATCTGGTGCATCAATTAACACTAAAAGCATTCAGATTTTTAAGATGTCTGAGACCTATTTTAGGGTCCCTGCAAACCATCTAGAATAGACCCAATGATACCCATGGTCTTTTATGGAGCGACTTTGTTCTGATCCAGTGTCCAATTGGTATGAAAACCTCAGCTTATTTGTTTAGCTTCAACTGGAAAGAATTTCCAGTTTAGTCAAGGGGAGAGGTTAAAACCTTTCCAGGATCAGATCATCAAGAAAAAAAATAAACATGTCTCTTCACACTGTGTTTCTGCACATGCTTGACTACGTGAAGGTTAGGTGATGTAATGAGCTTCAGAGAAACCTTTAGAAATGGCAGCACCAAACAGGACCGGACTGTTTGGGAGATATTGTTGGAAACTGCAAGAGTTAAGAATTACGGCACATCTTGACAGCCGAAAGGCTCAAATAGAAAAAAATAAATCTTTGTCTTTGGAATTCGTTTGCGTGATACATCTCTAAAAAACAATACAAACACAATAAATTGTGCAAGCTCATGACTGATTGGATCACATTGTCTAGCATGCATTAAACATGTCGGTCACAATCAGATTGATTTTAAGGTAAATTAAATGTTCCTCCATGTAAATGTTGCCATAGTTACTGTTATAAACAGATGGTGGATGGAATGATGAAATGATAGTGAAATAAAAGCAGAAGTCAGATTGTTTTGTATAGATGTTGAAGTTACCAGAAAGGTTCCGTCATACATCATCAAAACTGGATGAGAGTTGATTAGAATAATAAATGGAAAAATTAAGTCATATTATTTATGAGCCACCTCATATCGAAGTCATCAGTTTTTCAGCATGAAATTTCATATTACTGTGCATTTTGAATTCATGCATGCATTCATATTGGTTTGTAGAGCTTAATAATTCAGGAAGAAGACGTGACATCTCTGATTTCCTGCTGAGTGTTGTTGGATGTATGTTGCTGGCTTGGGAAACAGGAAGTTTCTGAAGACTTGGAAGTGTACATTTCGGTGAAGAGGGGTGACTTTGACTTGCATGTTCCTCTTCTCCTTCACTTCCTCACTTTTCTGACAGAGATGGAGAGCAAGTTCGAGGCAGAGTGGGCGAGAGATAAGTGGCATGTATTCAGAATTATTGATTTCTGCCTGCACTGAGGGTAACCTCACAAGTTTATTTTCCATCATACGCGAGTGTGAATCGTGTCTGTCTGCGGTCATCAGTGGACGTCCATGTGTAAACTCGAGCCTGTCATGCAGAATGAAAGTGTAGCTTTGTGGTTTCTGCCACATGATACAGTTCACTACATGAATAATACAGGAGGAAAACTGGAGGTGTCAGTGACACTTTGTTGTCTTCATTAGTATACACAATTCATAACCTAAAGTCTGACAATATTCTAAGGTTGGGTTTGTTTTTTATTTAGTTCTAATTAATATGGTGTAGTTTTGGAAAATAAAAGTATTCAATCCATTAATTAGTTAATTAATGAATAATATAAGTAATGATTAAACAACAAGGAGTCGTGCATTACACAGTTATAATGCACAATGCGGAGTCTAGAAGACCACGATGTGCATTATAACTGTGTAATGTACTTTTTTATGTACTTTTTCTGTTAAACAACCGTTGTCAAGCTACAATGAGTTTCTGTCATTCACTTGTCAAAAGTCAGCTGATCTGAATCAGCCGATTATTTTTGTTGCTATGGTGACACCAGCGCCTAAATATGAAAATTTCATTAGAATTACTTCTGATCATGGTGTAATGTACAACACAGTGCAAAGGAGTTTCTGCAATAAAATCAGTCCTTCCCATCTTAACTGAAGGAAATGTTTTCATCAAGACTGAATTTTACATCAGGATGTGAAAGATTTAAAGTTTGCAAAAGTAAAATACTTCACAAACTCCTGTTACATCATCTGCCAGTCTGCAATGTGAGAGTTGATCATGTTTATATCATGCTTCTTTTAGGTGTGATATTTAAAAACCTAAAATATTTTCTGTTTTGAGTGTTCAAACTAAAACAGATAGTTTTATATAACAAGAACATCTCATAAAATTAAGGATGATGTCATGAAGGCAGTTCTAAGTCATCATCTATACAGGTCCTGACAGAGGTTAGGATTCAAGAACACACTTCTTATCGTGGGATCTGTATATAAATCTCTTGAAAAAACTGATTTGTTCAGCACAACAGAGCAGCAGGACCATCCTTCTGCTTGCTTTATGCTGGACATAGTTAAGTTAAAAATTAAAACAAATACCTCTTTTGCAGGCCCAGCACATGACCTGATGCTACCAGAACCTGATAATAAAACAACACTATTTTAGTTGAACATCAACATGCTTCACAACATAAAAACAGTTTCACATTTACACATATCCCCCTCCCATACACACACACACACACACACACACACATACACACACACACACACACACACACACACACCAACACGCATGCAGACGCAGCCCAAACATACAACCCAACCCTTCCCCTGACCCTTTATGCCGAAGAAAACTACTACCTTTAGGAATCCATCTCTGTATCTGTATCTGTTTCTAGCAGCTGTCCTGTTAATCTTGTTGTATTTAGCTGAAGCAGAGAAATTTGGGGTATTTTAATGCAAAATATTTTTGATATGATAAAATAAAAACCCATAATTCAGCAGGTCCAACAGACCACTAAATTCTGGCTAAATAACAAAAATATGAATACTGAAAAATAGTGAACAGATTTTTCTTTTTTTTCTTTTATTTCATGACTGTTGTTCTGCATAAAAATATATTAGATTATTTCATTGCTTTTCTTAACAGTCTATTTTATTACATTTAAAGCTCCATGACAGTTTTTTTTTTGTTGTTTTTTTTTAACGGATTACATTTGGTAAGTTATATTACAGGTTTGTTATAAATAAAATGTAATAAATGACTGTTTTTTAATTGAAGGGACCACATTTTAGTATGAACTAATCAAGGATCTTTAAGAAAAAGTTCAGAAAAGGTTGGAACACACACATCTTCCTCCATCTGAAACCAGCAGGAGAACAGGGAGGGTGTTAATGGTGTATCACACTGAACACAGTGTGGATGTGTCCGAGAGAGGCATTACTCATCGGAGCAAGAGGCAAAATAAAAAGGCAGCGAGAGACTGAAAGAACAAAAATATACCAAAATGTTCACATTAAAAGTATCTTATTAAACCAAAGGAAGTGCTAGCATCCGTGTTGTTACTCGGCATCCATCAGGATGAGGATGTTGGCACTTTGTTGACGTTCTGAAATGAAGAGTCCTATGAAAAATATATCTTTGTGTGTTGAGTTATTAAACTGTACCTCCATAAAAATTACTACTTTTTTTCCCACTGTCCTTCTGATTACACACACACTCACACACACACATTCTACCTCCATGATTTGAAAATGTCAGACCATCACCTACTGCTCCCTGCTCTGGAAGGGGGAAAAAAAGGAAAAATAAAGATGCACTACTTTAAGCTTTTTATTTCTTCACTTTGAAGGGATTTTCTGTCTGTGTGGCAGTGCAGGCCAGGGGATGTTGACCCTGAAAGGTCACATCTGATTGGTTAACAGCAGAAAGCTTTTACCTGTTTTGTGCAGGGGATGTCTGCTAGACGACCACGTCTCTTGTTCAGTCCACTTGAATGAGATTCATTCATTCATTCATTTTCTGAACCGCTTATTCCAATTCAGGGTCGCGGGGAAGCTGGAGCCCATCCCAGCTGGCTTTGGGCGACAGGCAGGGCACACCCTGGACAGCTCGCCAGTCCATCGCAGGGCTGAATGAGATTGGATGCCACTAAATTCATTTTAGATGTACCCAAGGCCGAATACTCTCCTGTTACTGCGACATACTGCCAGCTGCTCTGGAAAATTCATCAAATTGAAAATGAAAAAAACTATATCTCTTTACAAAAAGATATTCTCTTTTCAAGCTTAAAGAAGTTTGTCTCCATGAGCTGCATTATCTTCTAATTTTGACAATAGTAGTTGCTGTGAGCAATATTTGTGGTGTGATTAAGTTTGTGAAGTGTCTCTAATTAAGACTTCTGAGGTGAACAACAAATTAAGGAATGCAATGCATACGATATCAGACCTCAGAGGTGTGTTTTTCAATGCTAAAAACAAGGCCATGTGCTTTGTGGAAGGTCTTATTTAGATTGGAAAATAATGAGCAAAAAAGGCGGAAACAAAACTCTGAATGCCTTGAAAAGGGTTACCGTTGGGGTGCTCTCATAACACTGCAGTAAAAGCCAAATTATTAAGTTTGGTATTTGCCATGACACAACGGATTGACATCAAATCACACAGGTTGATTTCTTTAAGGAATAACTCCCCACAAGAAAGGATAAAGTCAAGCAGGTTTACAACTTTTACATTTAACTTTTTTTCAAAATATAGATGAACTGAGGGCTGCACGGTGGGACAGTGGTTAGCACTGTGGCCTCAGCAAGAAGCTCGCTGGTTCGATCTTTGGCTGGGGCGAGGTTCGGTCAGTGGCCTTTCTGTGTGGAGTTTGCATGTTCTCCCCGTGTATGCGTGGGTTCCCTTTGGGTACTCCGGCTTCCTCCCACCATCCAAACACATGCATGATAGGTTAATTGGTTACTCTAAATCACCCCTCGGAGTGAATGTGAGCGTGTGCGGTTGTTTGTCTCTGTGTGGCCCTGCGATGGACTGGCGAGCTGTCCAGGGTGTACCCTGTCTTTCGCCCAAAGCCAGCTGGGATAGGCTCCAGCTCCCCGTGACCCTGAATTGGATTAAGCAGTTTAGCAAATGAATGACTATCACTGAACTGGAGCTGAAGGACCATAAAAATTACTCTAAACCTTTACAAAAAGCAAAGCGCTAATAGTTTAGACCCATTCAGTCAGACTGTATCTGTGAATGCAGCACAAAATGAAAAACAGTTTTAAAAACAATGAAACAAAGAATAAAAACAGTACATCCCACCATGTTCCACTACGTGCCCCCTCATCCAGTTCCAGCTCTCATGCACCAAAGGACTGGATTCAAAATAATGAGAGTTGGAGAGCTGTGGAGGAACTAAAGAAGATAATCTATCCTTGATGTTTAGGCAAAGCAAGAATGTGTAACAAATCTTCATTGTCAATGAAGTGAATAATAATGACAATAATAACAATGCTAATAATAAAATACATCCATCCATGTTGCCGTATTATTAAGTTGAAACCATTATAGCAAAGAATCTACTTTTCAGAAGCATAGAAAATGTCGAGGCAACTAAAAAATATCTGTAACTAACTGCATGTAATATATCCAGCAAACAAAGTAACCAAACAGAAAAACGTGTCAAATCCAACTTTATGTTCAGCATGTGGAGAGATTCATTCATTCATTTTCCGAACCGCTTATTCCAATTCAGGGTCGCGGGGAAGCTGGAGCCTATCCCAGCCGGCTTTGGGCGACAGGCAGGGTACACCATGGACAGCTCGCCAGTCCATCACAGGGCCACACACAGAGAGACGAACAACCACACTCACGCTCACTCCTAGGGGCAATTTAGAGTGACCAATTAACCTATCATGCATGTGTTTGGATGGTGGGAGGAAGCCGGAGTACCCGGAGAGAACCCACGCATACACGGGGAGAACATGCAAACTCCACACAGAAAGGCCACTGACCAAACCAGCCAAGGATCAAACCAGCGACCTTCTTGCTGTGAGGCCACAGTGCTAACCACTGCGCCACCGTGCAGCCCATGTGGAGAGATCTTCCATCCAATCAATCTAATTGTGTTTCTCCTTGTAAATAAATGATCTGACTTACTTCTTTTGGATGAGGATTACTTTTTCAGTCCAAGGATATCTTAATCAGGGATGTGAGTGATTCACTCAAATTCCATATGATGTGCTGCTGCTGGATAATTTCTATTTTGTCGGTGAATGATTAATGTTCATGACTTCTACCTTCCAAAACTGGTGCTTTAACAGCTTTAGTCGGTCCTGATGGAAGTGGAGGGGAATTAAATTTAAGTGGTGCTCCCAAATGCTGCGCTTGTGTTCAAGGTCTTCTGCAGAAAATGTTTTGCTGGAAGTGCAAATGGTGATCAAATTTTGCATCATTCCTCTTGTATCATTTCTGGAAATTTTGCTCCAACGACTTGCCGTTTCCTGTTTTTGGCATTTTACGGTGCACAGAAAAATCCTGCAGAAATCCACCATCAACTCCTGCTTTCATGTCAAGTATCGTTACTGAGAACTAAAGCTGTGTGTTCAGCTATGAAGCTGCTGTTTTGCGTGGAAGAGTTCACAGGACAGAATAAAGTGCATCAGGTCACAAGCATGACCAAGAGCGAGCGCGTCATTTTCTTCAACATTCAGAAAAAAATGAACTCTAAGTTTCAGGTCTTTGCCTGCAAAAACACAATCTTATTTCAACACCTGACCTTAGTCCTTCCACCACTTTCCCAGTATGAAAGTCAAGTTGAAGGATGGCAGTTTTGACACGGTGGAAGAAATTCAGAGCATGTTGCACAAGTGGAACCAGAAGTGGATTGAACAAATCTTAAGGTAGTGGTTTATATGTGGCAGGAATAATGGAAGCAGTTTATCATTCAAGAACACAATGCCAAAGGTGACGGGGGGGCAAATTCAAATCTGGTCCAGTTTCTGGCGTTTTATTTTTACTATTTGCAGGTTCAGTGTCTAAACTTCTTTATCTTACTTTGTAATATCCCTCCTCTTTCCATCATCAGCTTAAATCTAGGGTTGGAACTGATGCTTCGTGTTGACAGACATCCCAGGCGGAGGAAACAAGTATTGTATGTGGAGAAAATGGATGGAAGGGTGCTTTCTTCAAGAAATAAAAATATCTGAATCACACCTGTGTTTACAGATGATCGTTTTCTCCCAAACATGCAGATACCTTTTCCGAAGTGTATTTCCCATGTGTGTAGCTATTGCAGGCAGATTTGCCGGTGTGTGGCAGCGGCAGCGTTAGGAGTGTATTAATATTCTGAGCCAGACCAGTCTGTAACATTAAGCTTTAATATCAGCCCAGAGACCTGTGTTTCAACTCAGAGAATGGAGCAGCCTCAGCTGTCATGTTTACGCACACACACACACACACACACACAGACACTCACATAGTGATAAATATTGAAATTTTTCTCTGTCTCAAAGACACATCAATGAACATGCAAATGATTCTCCCAGAGACACAGCACACACTTGAAGCTGAGGTGTATCTGTGAAGCTCTGCCATCTGTCTTCTGGTATTTAAATGGAACTTGGTGGGAGTAAACCTCTGGGGAGCAAAGTAAATCCCCTCTCCCCTGTAAAGTGTTGAAGTGTAGCAAACTTTTTTTGCACTCCTGCTGGGACCCCTTGGCTTCCTGACCCCTACCTGGCCCGAACTCCCAGAGACCTCTGAGGCTGCTGTTTGTTGGGGAATAAAGGCTGAAGGCAAAGCTGAGAAATACCACATTTATGCACCATATTTCCACTTTGTACAAAGTATTTGTTATAGTTCTTCGAGTATAAAACAAACTTTGATTTCATGTATGGACTGCTCTGCTTGTCCAGTTGTGTGCTGCATTCAGGATTCGTAGCAAGCTGGTAAAAGCTTTTCCCTCTGCTGGGAGATTATACTAATTACCATTCTGCACCATTCTGTGCAGATAAATAAATCTAATCAAGTATTTTACTGCCAGTCAACAGTTTGAGTAGTCTAAACCCAGGTGCTGCTCTTCAGTATACCTGAAAAGTGGTGACAAGAGTTTTGAGAAGGCTTAAAGGAGGATTTTAAATTCTCTCTCACCCTCACTAACATGATAAATCGACTTTATCATAAATGGAAGCATTAAATAAGCTTCAAGGCGCATTATGAAACTTTCTGACCTTATACGCGTTCCAGACTTGTTCAGTGACACGGTCATGTGTTTTCCTGAAGTTGCCGCTACCCAGCAGCATCCCGAGGCTGAGGAACCGCAATATATAACCTTTACATCTGGGATGCTGTGTGACGTTGCAGCAGAGTTTTGCTTCACACTAGAAAACATATTGGCTGTTTTGAACATGCAATGTCGCTGATTCAACAAAGAAACACAAGATGACTAAAATAGAGAGAGGAACAAAACAAGAGTCATCATAAGATTGTGTTTTTAGAGAGGATTTCTTTAGGTAGGATGCAGGATGGATGCTGAATTAGCTGTCAATAAGGGGCTTGTGATGGGAAAATGGCAAAAGTTTTGTCATGTCTCTTTTAACATATTGAAACAAATCCATTGTTAAGTTTAGTCTGCTGGACTGGCTTTAGTTGAAGAGGCTCTTCACTTCTGGTGGAGGTAATGGGAGATTGTTCTAAAGTAGGCTGTGAAACCACTGATGTCATTCAGAGTTGTGACCTTCACTTCAGTCGAAGTGTGAGTTAGTGTCAGTCTCCTTATAACAGCTGAAAGGACGTGTTATAGAGGTAGAGAAGAAGGGATGTCTCAGGTCGGTAATGACTCAGCAGTGGTTCTAGACAAATCCATCCCTATCACAACTACAAAGGTTCTCCTGGATGAAAGTGAAAGGTCCAGTTGACTTGACTCAACAATGGCCTTGATTTATCAGAACTTTTACAAACATCTTGAACACTAACATTTGGGTTTGTAGCAACACATGGCTCTAAATGTAAATGTGCTGGAGCCGAATGTTGTTGAGTTACTATCATCAGTTTTTAGAAAGATGGAAGTAAAAGGAAATAAAAAACAAACTGACCAGTAATGGGCACTTCCATAGTCAGCATCTAAGAAGATCAATAGTTTGAGAAAAATGATTTGAAAATGCTTCATTTCTGCTCGCTCTTGTTCTTTTAAATGAATGAAATTATTTTAGTGTTGCAGATTGGCAGTCGGGCTCAGTTTGCACATCTCAGCAGATCCATTCTGATTGATGCATTGTGGTAGATCCATACCTTTTTCATCGCTTTATTGTTAATTTAAACACTAAAGTTTGAATTTCTGATCTGCATAAAAAAGAATAATGTGACTGTAAACATAACAAATATCTTTCACTTTGGTTTAAATTCTGTAAATTCTTAATTATGGATAAAAAAAAAAAACACAGTTTGGCTGAATTCAATTCAATTCAATTCAACTTTATTTAAATGGCGTCAAATCACGGCAATGCCATCTCAAGACGCTTTACAGACAGAGAAGAAAACATAATGAAAGCCAATTCATAGTAGCCTATATAAGGAAACCAACAGATTGAGTTGAGTCCAACTCAATCTCCCATCCTGAGTAAGCACACTGGCGACAGTGGGAAGGAAAAAACTCCCTTTTAACAGGAAGGAAACCTCCGGCAAAACCCGGCTCAGGACAGGCAGCCATCTGCCTCTGCTGTGTGGGGGGAAGAGGACAGAAAGACAACAGACACTGAACTGATACTACTCTTAAAATTATAGTTATAGTTGATTTTATTTTTACAAAGACAGTTTTTTCCGTTTTAGCATTTTTCTAAGCACTGGGATAAGTTTCCAAGAGACAGTTACTACAACTATAAACCCTTTTACAAGCTTTCTAAAGCCAAGCAGTCTCATGCACTGGCAGCTTTAAAACACAAGAAAAGGAAAAACATACAAGTCATAAAACATCAGACTATTTCATTTTCTTGGTTCTTAAAGATCTGAAAGTGTTATGAAGCTTGCCGAAACCTTTAACTCGTAGCTTAAACCCTGCATCTGCTGCTGCTGATTAGCATCTTCTCAGCTCTGAAAGTCGTTCAGTTCTTCCATTCACCAGGCAAAAACCCAGAAACGGGAAAACTCCAGGTTACCAGTGGTTATTGCTGTTTGCAGGATAAAGGCCTTTCTCGTCTCCAGACTGAAGACAATAGCAGTACTTCTCATGCACGAGCGTGCCTCTGCACTGATGTGGGAGCGCACCATTGCCAGAAAGCAACAGCTCATTCGCTCCCTTATTCCCAACCGAGCGCTTTGATGATGTACTAAATAGTTTGTTGATGCTTTGATGAGATTTTAAACAGCTTCCAACAGGCTCCAAAACGCAGTGTGTTTGGAGAGTCAGCTGGGATGTGAAGATGCTCACTTTGTTCCTCTTAGTCAGCTCGGAGCCTTCCCCACAGGGTCTCTTTGTGCTTTTATTAAGATACATGCTCAGTTTTGTGCTTGAAATTGTTTCTAATAGCTTTAACTAAGACTCTTTCTCTGCTGCATGTTTGTACTAGTCACGTATAAAAAATGTCTTGTATGAACAGCTTTGTTCAGTGGCAACATTTATCTCACCATGCCTCACATCTTATATCACATTCGAAGTAAAAGCACGAAGGCCTGTAAATGGTATCCGTTGTTAAGTAAATGCCTCTCCGCTGTGTCCACACGCCTCAGATTTAGATCATCCTCAGAAAACATTTTCATCTTAATTCCTGGCTACAGACGAAACGAGAAAAGAAAAACGTGACAGAAATCACAGCAGCTAAAACTGAAAACACCATCTTGTTGCTTGCCTCGCGTGTTTCTTCATTAACACTAAAAATGTTATTTCATCCTGGTTTAAAGGGTGGGAAAAGTTTTTTGAAGTTCTAACGTGTAAAAATGTTGCATGTTAGTAATATTTCCACGAGCAACTGAACAAGCGTACAGGGGAAATGTGTGACCTCAGTTACACATTTATCTGTTTTTTCCATCGCTGTCTCAGCCAAACATAAGCCTGCTGCTTTGCTTATGACACCAGTACACAGATGTGGAAAACAGCAGACTTGTGTTGTCGTTGCCGTTGGTACTATTTGCATCCGCCGTCTTTTGTATGTTTTTACAGCTTGTAGACGGAAGCCCTGTTCTGACTGGATTCGTTTTACAAATGGACCATATGTCATTTGTAATAGTTATGAACATTGTTTGTGATGTTTGTCAGCTTAAATCTGCCGTGTTGGTAATTTGTGAAGTAATATTTCCCCTGCAAATTACTGAGGACACATTACTGAACTCTAAATTCCTGTGATATTACTAGTCCAGCGTGATTGGCTGCGATATCACTAGTCCAGCGTGATTGGATATGTCTGTGATTTGGTCAGAAGTGGGCGGGATCTGATAGATAATTTGGCGGGATTTGGTTTTTTTTTGGATGCATTTTTTTTTTTTTTCAGTTTTAGGGGCGTAGAGGCTGCTTTGGAGTGTTTTCACAGCTTTTTCTCAGATGATGCCGCTGATTGGGATGACAGTGTTGAAGCCTGTGATTGGTTAGAATTGTGCCACAGTCACAGTGTGAGTTGAGCGAGTGTGTCGACAGAACTGAGTACACACATGTTCCCTGAGAGTGTGTGTACAGGCGTATGGCAGCAGAGAAGAGAACAATGAGGGAGTAGATAAGAATTCATTTTTATCTGCTCAGGTCGACATTCTGTGTGGAAAAATATTTGTCTGCACTCACAATGCCCATCTGACCACTCAGGAATTAGACATGGTTATATATACAGGTCACATAAAACACACTTCTTCTATTTGGTCTCTTTTTACAGTAAAAATGTTCAACCTCAAACTTTATTTTTAGTTTTCTTTTGGAGTTATTACAGCCATCTTAGGAGCTTGAAACAGAAACAACTGCACCTTTTTTCTTGAAGGAAACTTCACAAGAAGATGACGGAGGATTAAAGCCAACATGTGTCATTTTTAAACATACAAATGAAACCAAATTAAACTAATGTCAAAAGTTATTTTTTTTAACTTCTGCAGAAGTAAAGTGAAGCCCACTGTGCGTCTTCTCTTGTAGCGAGTTCAGTTTGTTCCCACCGTCTTGCAAATTGCACCAGTGAGCAACATTTTAGCCTTGTTTTGACATTCTGTGCACAAAAGTTGTTTGTTTTTCTCTTCAAGGGCAGCCCTGACTCTGCCTGTGCCTCATAATTTATGGGTCCACACAACCCCCCCTTTTTGTGTCTATATGTTTGCTTTGCTAATGTCTTAGCGCATAAATCTGTTTACTCAACCACATTGAGGGGACCTTCATTCTTTTGGTGACCAAAGACGAAGCTCACGTAATGAAAATAATTGGCAAAGTCTTTGTTTCAGGTCAGGCGGATGTTGAAGCAAGTAGCTGTGGAACATTAACGTAAGTCAAGTCCTCATGGTAGAGTAGCTACTGCGCGTGTTTGCACTCCCGAGTCTTAAATAGCATCATTGCAACAAATTGCTGTAGTTCTTGGCACTTCCATGTGCAAACAAATAAAACAGGAACCCGATCATGGAGAAACACGTCAGCTGATTGCCCTGCGCACCAACATCACATAGTTTCCTGTTACATATGAAATTAGTTTGCATCTGATAAGACCACAGAGAGTCTGTGGCTGAAAGACAATACACAACAGATGGATACACAGAGCTGTCAATTACCAACAATATTTCTCTGTGTCTGCCTGTGAGGAAAGCTCTCCAGCTGTATTACTTTTGAGTGAAATATTGTGTGAAATATGTTGTTCTGTGGATTGTAGCTCGTCTTGTGTTATAAAAACCCACATTTTTCATGAGCGTGAACCACGGGTCTGCTCTGTTAGGCCTCATATTGATCCATCACTCCTGAAACTGTTTACTGTCTTCTGCTGAGAAAATCATTTGTTTTGTTTTTTTTGTCAAGCAATATTCTTTCTTTTATTTTCAGCTAAAAATCCTCCATGTGCTTTTTTGTGGTATTTATTGATTCTTAATTCTGTCTGACATGGAATCACTCAGCTCCACCTCCTGTCTGACTGGTTTCTGCATAAAAACAGTGACAAAGAGTGAATTCTTTTTTCTTTTTTTTTTTTTTACCACCCAGTTGATGACAGAGAAGAGCTTTTTCCTAAAAGATCTGATGAGTTTAAGGAAATGTGGACACAGAATCATGCATAACAAAGCTGCAATCAGGTGCCAATCACCACAGTTTTTTTTTGGTAATCAATGCGAGGAGCACATTTCAGCTGACTGAAGGTAAAGAGAAAAGGGTGGAAAGTGCACCAGAGTAGAGAACTTAAAAACTACCGCCTGTAACTTTGCATTGAGAAAAAAACCAGATAAAATGCTGAATCGTACTTGTTGGCATGTCTTTCACTACAAAACATGGAAAGTTCTTGAATGCAGATGACATATACATCATGATGAAAGTCAAACAACTACATCAAGACCATTCAGTGTAATCCTTTGCTGGTTTGTCCATCCACACGTCATCATCAGAGGAGGCGTGACATTAACTTGATGTCACACATAATTAACTTTACCCCACACATAGTTCAAATCTTTCCACTTGTTGTGTGACAGTTTGTACGACTCAGCTCATATTGTTTAAGCTTTTAAGTTTTGTAGTGTCCAAGTTGTTTGCTATCACAGCTGACCTATTGCAAATCACACATCAGTCCCCCCGCTTGACAAGAGTTGTGAAAAGGGTTTTTAGCAGGAACTCCCAATCCTGGTTCTCAATAGTCATCGTTCTGCTGATTTTAGATGTTTCTCTGCTCCAACACACCTGACTCAAATCAGTGGGTAATTAGCAGGCAAGTGCAGATCTTGGCTTCATGCTGATCTGAGTTGAGGTGTGCTGAAGCAGGGAAATTTCTAAAACCCGTAGGACGGCAGTCCTCAAGATGCTGGATCCCTGGGCTATACCTAGTCACAGTTCCCATGAAGCATTCATCACTGAGCTTTAACAGTGCAAGGATGGCAAATATATCAATTTGAACTTTTTTTTTTTTTTTTTTTTTTTTTAAATTTCCTGTCCAATGATGGTCTGGCTGTCATGTTGATTTGAACAAATTTGCTTTTGCAAAGTGGAGCTTAATGGATATAAAGGGAACAAAGGCAGTAATTTACACAAATATCATTCCTTATTCTTTGATTTGGTTATTGCTGTAATGCATTTAGTTCTGGATGTAACGGAGGGAAATAATCAGAGGGAACTTAGGAAAAGAGGAGAAAGTGAAGAAAAGAAAAAGAAGACAGAAATACTACAGATAGAGGACAACAACTGTTCTATCTGTAAAGAATAGTAATAAAGCAGTAAACAGAGTATATTAGCAGCACCGATAAGAAAACATGCCCAAACTGCTACACAACACAACCAAAAACTACCCAAAAACAGAATTAAAAACAACTCTGTTGTACCAGCATCAGACATCTCCACCTAATCCTATCAGCTTTAATTAAATTTCACATTTTAAGGAGTCTTTCATTGAAGAAAAACAAAAGTATAAAAGCTATTATCTATCCCTGATATACATTAAACATACACGCATAAATGAATCACAGGCACATACGCTTACTAACATTCACTGAAACAAGCCTGCCATGGATGCAAAGTGCTGCTGTAGAGCTTGTAAGCGCCTGCACTCGCAGGTGTAAGAGCAGTGAGGTGAAACACCCTGCAGCTCCTTCACTGCAAACACTGATGCAGGTGTCGGAGGAGGCGTGATGACGGATTAATCACTTGGAAAATTGTGTTTTGAAAGGATCAGCCTGTCTGCAGGAGGGGTGAAGGTCTAATATCTGATTAAGACTCAGTGTTGGTCCATTCCTCCTCTCTACCCATTGTGTTTTTGCAGCTTCTTGTTTGTTTGTTCTATTAAAAGAAGCACTCAGGTCTGGTGGTACCTGCCAGGTTTCCTTAGATCTGAATAAATTAAACTTTATGCAAGGAAATGTCAGGATTAACTTAAAGATATGCTGCAATGCTTGTGTTTTCATGAGAAATGATCCATCATCTCAAGTGGATGTTGTGATCAGACTGAACTTTTAAGCCAAATGTCAAGAAAGCAAACAGGAAAGATATTAACTGGCACCCAAATGGATCGACACATGCAATGAGTCTTTGTGATCTGCTCAAGTATTTGTGCTGAAAAATGCCACTTCATCTTGTGTCTTTGACATCTATTATCTGTCTGGCCTTTCTGTCAATTGTAAAATTAACATCCTGAACAGGAAAAATGTTTTGTTTTTTAATATGATTAATCTGTCTTCTTGGAATCTGCCCAGAAGACGGTGTAGTCCATATATTCTGCGTTTTAGCACCTATAACACATCACATCTTGACCAGAGTTCAAATAAACCCGAGCATATTTGGGACATAAAAAATCTCTCAGCACATAAAAGATCCCTGACAGGTAACAATGAAAAGGTTCCACTTTGCCAACGTATGATGAATTTACATATTGGCCCTGCGATGGACTGGCGAGCTGTTCAGGATGTACCATGCCTTTCGCCAAAAGACTGCTGGGATAGGCTCCAGTACCCTTCATTAGATTAAGCGGTTAGGATAATGAAAGAATGAATGAATTTACATAATAATGATGGACTAATTTATAATTTTGATAACGCATTTCGACCTGTGAGGGAGCAACTGACCAAATCAAAGATTCAAACAGTCAATTTTTAATATGTTACAAACCAAATAAATTAAACTTGGATGCTAGCAACAAGTTAAATTAGGTGTTAACCATTTGGAAGCATATTCTTGGGTGTTTGAAAGGCTCATATAATCTTTAAGATGTACTTTGATTTCAGGCTCAGAGGGTCGCTATTGTTATTTTACTCATCTTTTCTATTTTTCTTGAAAGTCCTATTTCCATCTCAGTTCATTTTCCCACCTGTCTTCCATTCATACTGGAGAAAAATGTGAAAAAAAGTTATTAGAAGGTTACATCTAATATATAGTTTCAAACATACACTGTATATGAAGGATGGGCGGAGGAAACCTTTAGGTTTCTGAAGAGCTGAATTGAAGCTCATTTGGCGGTTTCCACCCAGCATCGCATCATGCAGCCATCTACCATGGAAAAGAGGGGAGCTGTGAGCATGAGGGTGGATGTTTTTTTTTGTCTTTCAAACTCTTACCTGCCTGTAGCTAAGAGCAAAGCAAGCTAACCAAGCTAAACCAAGCTATCCCAGAGCTAAAAAGCTGACGGAGGTAGGCGGGCTAAAGCTAAACCATGTTGTTAAAACCTGCAGTTGTGCCACATTCTGCCTTCTTGCAGCAGGAAATTTAGTACCTTTCAGTCAAAAGGACACGCCCCTAATTATGCCAACTTTTGAGATGAAATCGGTTATGGATGAGTTTTGTTTTTTGTTTTTTTTTTTGTTTTTTTAAATCACTCCTCTTACTGATGTCATGAAGCTAAACCTGACCTGTTAAACCTAACAGGTTTAACATGATGTTCCAGTGACATGTGTGACAATGGGGTCCTGCCACGCCCCTATTTCCGGGGCTGTGCCGGAGGAGTTTGGGCGGGGGAGTGGTGCTGTTCAGGGGGCCTGGGTCTGGGCTGGCCTGGCGGGGGTGGGACTGCTGCTGGCCCTGGATGGTGCTGGATTGGCTGCATGTGTGGAGTGGTGGGGGGGCGTTGACAGGGGTGGGGGGTAGTTGTGGGGCCCTGATCGGGGCCCTCCTATCCCCTGCTCCCCTGGGGGTATCTCACAGGGGACATGTTGGGAAAGAAAGGTGAGGGCGTGCATGAGCCAATGGATGAAGTGGTGAATGAATGTTAGGGTAGAGGGGGGAGTAAGGGGAGGAATCAGGGTGTAAGAAGTTAGGAAAGTGGGTGGCCGCTGGGATAGGAGGAAGGGGGGGTGTATGCAGATGGGTGGGGGTGCGTATGTGGGGTCATGTTGGTGGTACAGGGAAGTGATGGGGTGGGTGTACAATGAGGAGTGTGAATGTGGATAGAGGGTTGTAGGGAGGTATGTGTGTGTGTAGAGTGGGGTATGCATATATGGAAGAATGGGTGATTATAGAGGGAGCAGGGATGTGTGTGTGAGGGTGTGTGTGTGTATAAAGAACGGGGGTAGGAGAGTGTGAGTTTGAGCGTGTGTAAGAGAATGTGTGGACAGGGTGTGTTTAAGGAGGAAGTGTGGATGCGTGTGGGTGGGTGGATGCGTGTGTGTGTGTGTGTGTGTGTGTGTGTGTGTGTGTGTGTGTGTGTGTGTGTGTGTGTGTGTGTTTGTGTGCGTGGGTGCGTGGAGGGTCTTGGTGCTCGGGGAGTGCTGCTGGTGCGCTGGGGTGCGGCCTGGCTGCCGCTCGGTGGCGGTCTGGGGATCCCGGCCCTCCGTCGGTGTGGGCTGGGCCCTCTGCCTGCGGGGGTGGGGGGTTGCTTCCGGGCTCTTGGGGCCGTGGGGCCCGCGCTCTGTCTGCCCTGGGTGGCCGGTGCCCGGCGGGGCCGGTCCTCGCTGGTCCGGGCCTGCTGGGGCCTGTTCCCCCTGACTGCAGGGGACTCTGGCTGGGACCCCCCTCTGCCTCCTCCTGGGTCGGTGCATGGCTGGCTCCGGGGTGGGGCGGTTGGGGTCTGCGCCTGGGGATGGCTGCCGATGGCCCTGGTCTCGGGGGTACTCCTGGCGTGCCTCTTGCCTTTGTGTGGGAGGGGTCACACTGGCATGATCACCTTTTCCGGAACACGTTCCACTCTGCATGTTCTGCATGTGACACAGTCACCGAGTCGTCACGCAGGTTTATTCACTAACAGCAGCTAGTTTTCTCATTTCTGTTTGTTTCTCATTTATATTTAACTTTTTAGATTCATAGTTTAGTTACTATGATCTAAAGTATGTGTATGTATATGTGTTAACACTGGCGAGTGCGTATATGTTTGTACGTATGTATGTGTGTGCATAGAGGTGTGTGTGTATATGTATGTATGTGTATATGTATATGTGTATATACATATATGTGTATACATATGTGTGTATATGTATGTGTATGTATGCGTGTGTATGTGTGTGTATATGTACGTGTGTGCCTGTATGTGTGTATGTATACATCTGTTGGTTGTTTTTTTCTTTTTGTTTTTGGGTTATTTTTTAGTTGTTTTTTTTTCTCTCCCTTTTCTCTCCCTTTATCTCGTTCACTTTTCTTATGAGGTGTTTCTTCTCCTTTCTCTTTCTGTCTTTTGTCTGTCCTCTCTGGTCCAGCAGTACAAACTCTACAATTCAAACTATAATACAAAATAAATATAGAAATAAAATAAAAATTCAGAAAGTCAAGGGGATCATTATATCTATGAAGCTTCCCTTGGCAGAGAAAATTTGCTCAGCAGAACACAGCATCCAGACCATCATTCTGCTTGCCTAAATGCTGGACAAGACAAAAAAAAAAAGAAAACAAAAAACAACAAAAAAAAAAAAAAAAAAAAGATGTTCCAGTGTGTAAACATGTTTATTTCTGCTGTGAAGTTGGTCTTTTTAACAAGGGACTCTATGGGGTTTTGCTCTGTTGTGGAGCCCCTAGTGCAATTTTTAGCACTTCTACTAAGGCTTCAGTTTTAACTGAGGAAAGTTGTTGCTAGGTTTCAAGATGAAGCTTTTCTCTGCATGTGGAGAATACCTCATGTCTAACGTTAGCTTGCCAGTAATTTGGCTGAGCATTCGACAAACTTCCTTATACTTTTAAGTACGGATCCCAGTAGACAAGCCAGTACAGGTGTAAGCAAAGGTATAAAGTTACTGATGAGGATATTTAAAGGATAAAGCAATTATTTGCGTTAAAACTTTGTATTGTTAATTTAATGACATAGAGAAATTTCCATTTCTTTCACTGCTGATGATGGTATTGAGGTCAATTCTGCTTCCACACAATTAGGACCAAATTGTGGCTTGGGTGCTCATTGTTCCAAAGCTTGGGTACACACACAGTTTAAATGATCAAGTAATGTAAAGAGCTGTGCCAGCGTGTAGCTTCTGAATCACAGCTGAAATTACTGATATACAAACAGCACACCTGACTTTATCTTTGTTGTCATGGTTTTTCACATGGACAAAAGCTGTGACAGTAAATGATATGCTCGATGCTCTCTCATCACAAGGAGTTATCATTATAGAGGCAGGCTTTCCAGTCAGGAAGAGACACACACACACACACACACACACACACACTGACATGCAGACTTGTCTAATGGTGAGTTTGTGGGGACAGTTGATCCCCAGACAGATTAGACTGCTATCTAAAATCTCCTCAGGCCAGCTCTGAGATCATGTGTACATACACACATACCTCTGCACATACACACAGGCTAAAAGCTTTAAAGTCCTAGACTTATGACCACAGAGAAGTTAAAAGTTTGACTACTCTTCCATGCAAGTATAAGAAGTTAAAGGAGGCTGCATGAACAGATCTATAGCATAGGAATGTAATGTGTCAGTAATTATTTAAATGAACTAAATTTGCTAAGATCCTCATCATGTAATTACCAGTTTTATGCTTTTTTCATGTGTGTATTTATGGAACTGGAGTCTTTTTGATAAATTACAATTTATTTAAATTATTAATTTGTGCAGAAAATTGGACATATATGTATATGAAAAGGACATATCTAGCTAAATAATGGATGAATTTTCTAAAAGCATGTCTGCTGAGTATTTTTTCCCCCTCGCTGGAGACCATGATGACGACAAAGTGGGCTTGCTCAGTCTTTGTAGTATAACAGGACCTGATGAAATCTTCATGGGATGGTTAAGGTTATCAGATTTACACCCCACAGGCTTTAGCACACAAACCTTGAATGAATTGAAATACGGGAGTTGTTTTGCTGTTTTGTTGGTTCCCAGTTGGAATCTTTTTTTATTATTCTAAATACAAACTAAAAGAGCAACACGTTCCAGGGACAAGTGTTTGATAAAACATTTCTCGTCAGATCTTTTAAGCTGCTCAGTCAATCTGTTTTTATACCCAGCAAGGTGGTGCAAACCTGCACACAGAATTTCACCAGTCAGATATTAGAACTCGCCTTCAAACACTCATTGATCTCTCCAGATGGACATGATACAGTGTGCTGTGAGATCAGTAGTTTTATCCAAGTCAGCAGAGTAAAACCTTCACTGAAGCGACCATCACTGATGGTTCTCATTCCATATCGGTAAAAGATAAAATGTGTTCACAGCTGCAGATGTTTTGATTGTTATATCATGCTTTTTCCAGCACATTTCATGTTTTATCTTTTGATGTGCAGCCGTTCGCACTCTGTCTTTCACAGCAACAAAGTTAAGGAAATATGTACGAGTCCTTGAAGAGCAGTTCGCTACTTTTGAGTCTTGTTTGAAAGAAAACTGTGGAAACAGGAGAAAGACTGTTAACCTTGCTGTTGTGACAAAGATGGCACCAAGAGAAGGAAGCATGAATGCTTCTTAGTCACTATTTGTATAGATCTTCTTCATTTTCGCATGACTTTATCTGAATTTTTATCTGGAGTTTGAGTGCACTGAAACAAAGAATTACTTGGCATAACAAACCTACCTCCTGTTGATCCGACTCTTTCATTTTTTTTATTTTACTTGTTCAACAATTGATAACTTAATTTCTCACTAAATCTTTTATTTTGTGTTTTTGTAGGTTTGACTACCAGGAGTTGCTTCACAACTCCAGTTTCTGTCTGGTGCCACGGGGACGACGTCTGGGATCCTTTCGCTTCCTGGAGGCCTTACAGGTACGTCAGTGTGTTTCAGCTTAGACAGATGTCATTACATAATAGATTGTTTTGTATAAATGTGGGTTAAAGAATATGTGAAGGCGTTGTTTGCTGAGCAGTGTAAAAGAAAATAATAAATGAAAATCCACCGCTCTTGTCATGCAGTACAGGATGATTACAACTACAGTTTTCTCTGAAAAGCAGATACTCCACAGACTATGGACAGTTTTAGAAAGGACTCAAAACCGTCTTTTTAAGAGAGAATTCAAGTCTAAAAAGGATTTTATTGCCTGTGTTTTAATAGTTTTTGCTTGTTCTATGTTTAAAAATGATCTTTCATTGTAATTTTTACAGTTTGTCCTACAATTCAAAAGGCTTTGTAGATAAAATGCATTTCCATCCATCCATCTGTCCATTTGTCCATCCATCCATCCATCCATCCATCCATCCATCCATCCGTTCATGTGTCCGTCCATCCATCCATTCATGCGTTTGTCCATCCATCCATCCATCCATCCATCCATCCACCCATCCATCCATCCATCCATTCATCCATCCATCCATCCATCCGTCCATCCATCCATCCATTTGTGTGTCCGTCCATCCATCCATTCATGCATTTGTCCATCCATCCATCTGTCCATCCATCCATCCATCCATCCGTCCATCTGTCCATCTGTCCATCCATCCATCCATCCATCCATCCATTCATCCATCCATCTGTCCATCTGTCCATCCATCCATCCATCCATTCATCCATCCATCCATCCGTCCATCTGTCCATCCATCCATCCATTCGTGTGTCCGTCCATCCATGCATTCATGCATTTGTCCATCCATCCATCTGTACATCCATCCATCCATCCATCCATCTGTCCATCTGTCCATCTGTCCATCCATCCATCCATCCATCCATCCATTCATCCATCCATCTGTCCATCTGTCCATCCATCCATCCATCCATCCATTCACAATATTTTTACTCCTCTTAGGTTGGGTTGCCATGGCAGTAGCTTCACCAGAAAAGCTCAGACATCTTCTGACCTTTTCCAGCTCCTCTGGGGGGGATCCTGAGACATTCATAGGCCTTTTGAGACACATGGTTCCTTCATCAGGTCTTGGATCTCCCTGCCTGCCACTAAACCAGATTCCCCTCCACACCCCAGCTGTGGATATAAATTCTGCCCATAAAATTGATGAGCAAAATTGTTCTCTTTGGCAAGCTTAGCAGAGCCCAACCTCCGATGAAACAAGTTGGATTTACTACTGGTATCAGGACTTACCTCTGACACTGGTCATAGACTGGTTGAGTGAAGTCCAATGCACCCTCCCTGAGTTAAACCACAGGTCCAATTGAACCTGCTATTATTGATGATGTGGGTAACTTTCAAACACAAACATGAACTACTTTCCTTAGTGTCCTAAAACCAAAACTAACGTGTGATTCAACAGTGGTTTACATCCCCTTTGTCCCAAAATGTTTTGTCTGTCATCAATACAAGAAGACTTCATACAAAGATTCTGGAGGAAAAGTTGAGGTTGTTTATGGGAAAATTGGCCTTGGGCAGCACTGAATATAACAAGACAGCAGTTAGACATGCACAGGCAAAGAAATATCACTCCAGCAATTGTTCATGGCTCATTACATATTATATTGATGTTACTTAAAAGAATATAAAGAAGTGTAGGTATAATGCCTCCTAGTCACAGAAATCCAAAGGTCTTAACTGAGGAGGGTCATAGCTCTGATATAAAAATAACTGCTTTCCAAAAAGATATAGCAAAAGAAGAAAGAGAACATTTTAAGACATTAAATTGTCAAAATATATCCTTTAACAACCTGCTGTCCAAACTACATTAACTACACAAGTCATGCAGTATTTAAGGGTACTGTTTTAATCAAATACATTTAATGTGGAGTGTTATGGATGTAATGATAAGTTTTTAAAATGCTGCCTCATATTTAGTCTTTCTTATCAAGAATAATAAAATGCTGTTTTGAACCAGAGCTGTTGTCAGCAGATCAAAATCTCCATAGCTACGCCTTTAAATAGCATAAACACCAATCTAAGGCAAAGTTCATTATTTCTCTGAATGTCATGATTTTGTTCCTGACAAAAAATGAAGTGACTATTTCTATTCTTTGATGCTGTCTTGTTTTGTAATAATTGCTGGTAAAAGCTTATCAGTCAGTCTGCGGAGTTCCAGCTGGACACCTTAAAGAATGAAACCTCTCCCTGTCCTCCTCTTCCCAACACTGAATTTTATTACTATTGACAATCTGTCATCTCAGTGACATAGAAAAGGCCTGTTTCTGAAGATAGACCACAGAGAAGACACATCTTCAGAGAACAGATGTCATCATCTACTATTAGTGTGTTATTTCTGTTTCATTCAGTTGAGATTACTTATTCAACTCCGCCTTGCACTTTCCTTCAACAGTCTTGTTTTTCTAGCTAATGGTTCTGTTTTCCTCCCCTTTCTGATAGTGCTTTATGCACATTTTAATTAAGAAATAAAGGTTCTGTGATGCTTTCTAAACTC
Source organism: Telmatherina bonti (assembly GCF_933228915.1). Lineage (NCBI taxonomy): Eukaryota > Metazoa > Chordata > Actinopteri > Atheriniformes > Telmatherinidae > Telmatherina > Telmatherina bonti. The sequence goes on along the minus strand of NC_136614.1, from coordinate 13,642,781 downwards.
TGGTATTATTTAAGGCAACTAAAAGCAATATTATTGCTTTTTTTTGGTGGGAATCTGTCATCAAACTGACTTCTCCAAGGATTTGTGCTACTGTACTTTCAGTTCCTACAAGCTGTTATACATGTACTTACAAGTCTGAGGTTTTAGAGATAGTTAAACATTAATACAAATATGACATGGACTATTAACTTCTAAAAAAAAGAATTTTTTTCCTGTAATTTCAGAAAAGTTGATATAGCCTATTCAGTTCAGAAAGGTTGCTTAAAAAACAAGAGAAGCAATTATTTCAATTAGGGATGTTCAATGTTGACTTTTTTATTGATATCCAGTATACTGAGTTTGTCCATGTCTTTATTTATGATTCTGATATCAACCTATACTGATATTTTCAAGCGATTTCTGCCAAACAAGCAAAATATCTGAAAAACTATCCATGGTATCTCTTATATTTTGTCATTTTGAGTTACAGGAGACATAGCTGAAGAGTTTAATATATAATATGTGCATATTGTGTAAAAGCTGTCATCAAAAAAGTAAAAAACCTAAACCGATATTTTTTTAATGCGGATATCTGCCGATAATTACTTATGGTTACAACATTTTGAACAAAGTTGATCTGCTTGTTTGAGGCTGGAAAAAAAGGAAAAATAACAGCAAAGTGGGAATAAAAACAGAGATATGTAGGTATGAGTAAATCAAAGACAAGCAAAAACGATGAAAATCATCTCAAACAGCCGGGCTGATAGAAGCAGGGGGGTAGCTGCATTGACAGGTCACTGATTATGTAGTCAATATTTGTAAATCTCCTCTAATCCTTCAGCTTCTCTTGATTAAAAATCCAGTGAAACATGAACTTTAGAGGAAAATGCCAGACTTGGTGAAATGTGTTCACTTTTCTCTGGTATTGCTCCATTTTAGACACATTCAACTCCACTGTGCCGTGTGTCCTTTAGGTGCTGCCGTGAGACATGAAGCATCCTGCACTCAAACCTGAATGGTCAGCTGTCCTGAAAACTAAGACTTCATTCACTCCAGGAACACTCTGGCTTATCAAATTGGGTTTTCAATAGTTTTTTCACAGCCTGGACTGTCAGTTCCAGGGCAACAGCGGTGCTTGTGCTCGTAGCGGAAGAAGACAGATGTAAAAATACCTTGTAGACTCTAAACGATGCTATAGCAGACTGACTGGACACCATGGAAACCCTGATCTGCTTCCAGCTGTGATGTTTGGGCTCAACATGCTGAAACTTTAAGGTCTTTGTAAAGAGCATCATGCCTGCTTGATTAAACCAACTGTGCTGTGTACGGTCATTGTTAGAAAACACCCTCAGGCTTATTCCTTCCATCTCAATACTGTAAATATAGAAATAAAGACCTGGTTTCCATTTTTTTTTGTGCAGCATTCTTTTTAAAAACCTGCTGCCTTCGACAAAAAGTGGCTTTATAGCTGGTTATTTACTACCGCTTATATAATTATAGCTGAAAAAGTAATAAAACACCACCACAAGCTTCACAGTGAAGCAGAAAATCTGTGAAATGTAAGAAATTAGCTGGAAAAGATAGAGTATGTTGCCTTTAAATACAGTTTAATAGCACAGTAGAGTGCACAATCAACCCTTTCCCATTAACTACAAATGATGAAGAGCACCAAGAATCTCTTCATAAAATTAATTTAACACCCAGCATCACAGAGCGCTAGTGTGGTAAATGAAAACCTCTTCTAATGAATGAAGTCTCATAAATTACTCTTCTAAATATTGAGGCACACTGGAAAAATAAATAAACGCACTTCATTTTGTCTTTAATCTTTTTGGCAACTCCATTTGTTTGTGGAGCAACTTCCTTGGAACGTGTTAAAAGTATCTCATCAGAAGAAAGCAATCAAAGAGGATAAAAAGCCCCGGAGTGAAGGAAGAAAAAAAAGAGAAGAAGACCCAAAGCTGATCCTTCCCAGCGCTCCACTTTAGACTTCTGTGTCACTGAGACTCCTCTTCCTCACTCCTGCTGGGAAATCATGTAAACACTTTAAATGAATATTTCCTGTTTTCATGTCTTCTCTTTTATTCCAGGCCAAGTTGTCCTTAAAAAAAAAAAAAAAAAAAAGATTCCTGATGCTGAATTGAAAATTGAAACGGCAGCTCATAACTAAAAAATTTTTCAGCCATCCAAACAAGAACAATTTTAAGAACATTTCTGTTTACATTCACAAACATTTCTGATTGTAAATGCTGCTTTGATGTTAAAAACTAGTTTTGGGGAGCGAGAAATGTCGCGTCATGCTGACCTTTCCGTCCTTCCTCTTTGGCTTATGTGTCCTCGCAGGCCGCCTGTATTCCGGTTATCCTGAGCAACGGCTGGGAGCTTCCCTTCTCTGAAGTGATCGACTGGAGGAAAGCAGCCGTCATTGGAGATGAGAGGCTGCTGTTACAGGTACTGATAAATACTAAAACCTGAAATGATGGGTTATGGGAAGGAGGGTGATGGATTGGGCTTCAGCTGCCAGAATGAAGAGACTAAGCAGATAAAAAAAGCAAATATTCAAAAAGAGTGTATTTATTTTTACGTACATATAAGGATGGGAGTGGGTGGGAAAAGAAGTAACTTGGATAAAGAGGACTAACCATCCTCACACTGTACAACATCAACGAATAAGATGTGCCCTTTAAGAATCAGCCAGTTCAGTGTGATGAAATGCCAACATCTTCCCTGCTACTATCGTCACTTCGGTTTCCAGGTCCCCCGGGCAATCGCCGACATCCAGCTGGGGCTCATTTAAGCGTAGAAAGAAAACAAACAGATAAGAATGATGGGAAAAGATTTGGGACATTTTATTAAAATGATGCACTTGGTTTTATAAATTGCTAAAGTCATATCTCACAAGTTTTTATCATAACTGACACAGGTGATATTTAAAGTTAACCAGTTGATTTTCAAGATTTTGTTCTGAAAAACAATCTGCAGATGTCATTTAAAAGAAGAGGGAAATGTTAAGTACATCGACTGCCTCAGAGGCTGATGTCAACGTTGCCTTTCTCATTGAGAAAAAAAACTTCCTGTGTGTGTTTCTGTCATTTTTCTGTCCCCTAGCTGAGATTTTTAACACTCCTCAAAATGTTTAACGTTGGTGGTTGTGACCAGGGAAGCCGTGAAGGGACACAAAATGATCCTATAACCTGAATAATGACAATCAGGGCAACACAAGCATGCTAGCAGCGGAGCAAGAGGTTCAGTCTCATGGTTGGAGTCATGTCTTTGTGTAAAACCTGGTAAAGTTTTGTAAAAGTAACAGGTGAATAAGGAGGCTGAATTATTCACCTGTTATAATGGCCTATATCAAACCCTGGGCAACGTGCATATATTACAAAACATTTACATGCACACACACTTATATATCTATTTATATAAACACAGTCTATATGTTACAAAACACCACTACATAGTGATTTGCATTGTGGCCTCACAGCAAGCTTTGCTGGTTCGAGCCTCGGCTGTGGGAGGTTGGAACAGTGGCCGTTCTGTGTGGAGTTTGCATGTTTTTACCGTGCATGTGTGGGTTCTACTGCAGGTACTCCTGCTTCCTCCCACCATCTAGAGACAAGCATGTTAGATTAATTTTAAATTCTCCAGAGGAGTGAGAGTGAGTGTGAATGGTTGTTTGTCTCTGTGTTTGACTGGTGACTTATCCATGGTGTACCCTGCCTCTCGCCCAGTGATTGCTGTGATAGAAGCAAATGAAGCATTATGTGGCTGTGAAAGCTGTGTTTTGCTTCATGTCTACTGGATATCAACACACTGGGTGTTTGGAGTTCACACTGTAACTGATTCAGCAGAGAAAATCCAAAATTACAACTGCTGATGAAGCGAAGAAAAGTAAGACAAAGTAACACTCCATGTTATCAAAATGTGACTTTTACTGGCTGGAAAGAGTTCTGAGACGAGACAGGATGCTGAATTAGCCATCGTTAGGGCGCCAAGTTACAAAAGCCTGCCAAAGTTCAGTACTGCTCTTCTAAAAACAATACATTTTCTTACAGAAAGTGTTTTTTTCCCAGACATCTAATCCATAAACACACAACTGGTTTCTAGACTCCCAGTTGAATAAAGAGAAGAGACCTGAATAAATTTTCTTCCACGTAGATGCTCGCAGCGCTGACAATAACAACTAAACCAACGGTTTCTATCAAAGATGGATTTCTCTACAACTAGATCACCTCCAGGTGTCTTTAACCACAGCAAAAAGCGGAACGTGTCACATTTATATTTTCTAATTGCTCTCAGTATTACTTTTTGTCACCTGAACAACCTTTATCACCCAGGGCCGGATTAAAAGTGCACAGTTCCCTGGGCCCAGAATGTTCCAGGGGCCCCCTTCCCCACCGCGACTTGTGAAAATTGTGAATTATAGACTGTGAAACAACATTTCTAACATCTCTCAGCCAATGGTACCAGTAGCAACACACTAGACACTGTGGTGTAACTATCTGGCTTTTATGTACATTTTGTTTCATGTCCAAACTGCTGGTGTGGACCCAACGTTGGCTCCACATGGGCGTCGGTCCCTGGGCCTGTGCCCATAATGCCCATTGGATAATCCAACCTTGTTATCACCACCTGGAAGCGACATGAACATGTTAATGTGTTTGTGTGTTGAGATTTGAAGACCGCACCTCTTCTTTAATTATTGTGCGTCTGGTTCCCTGTTGGCTTTCAGTCAGCACCTAAAAAAAAAAAGGATGTTCATTACTTCTTTTTCTTAATTTCAATATATGACTCATAACAGCAGACAAGGCATCATTAAAGTAAGAGAAATGTAGGTTTCAGATAAAAGAATGTACTGAAAGCCCTAATGCACTCATGCTTTCAGAGTGTTTTGTTGATCTCGTCAACAAAATAAAAATATTTTTTTCATTAAACATACTAATTGTTGGTTAAGATAATAAGCGTGAAGAGAAAAACATGCCCTGACAGGGAGTGAGACACACAATTATGACTGAGGTTAAGCAAAACAAACATCTTTTTTTTCCATTCATTTCTGTGATCTTGATGCGGAAATGTCAGAAATGGATAAAAATATAGACGTGGGGATGAAAACAAAAGCCTCTCGAGATTAAACCTGACATTTGTGAGCACACACAAGAAAATTAAACAATGGTGACTGCTGTGCTCATGTTATTCATTAGGTGGTAACCAGAAGCACTTTTATCTTTCATATCTAAATACGCATCATGCGTCTACTAGCACACCTTTGCACCCCCAGTGAAGTCATTGTTCTTTAGTTACTGTATACATATAATATACAATGTAAATCCCAGTCTACTGGTCTTCCAGTTGTGGATTTCCCTGGAGGTTCAGACGTTCAGATGTTCAGGGAAACTAAAAGAACCCAAGAGCTGAATCTGAGATTTCACTACTCTGTTACTAGATCGTTTTGTTGGAAACAAAAATCCTGATTTCAGTTTAATAATCTGTCTTTACCTTGGGTTTGCAGTGGGTCAGTTGGTAGCATTGCTTGTCTTATGATCTGATGGTCTGTGGTTCGAGTCCTGCTCCCTTCCGCTGCTGCAGCCCCGCAGGCAACACAATCGTTCCCTGGGGGCCGGTCCCAAGCCCGGATAAATGCAGCAATGATTTGCTGTGGCCAAAAGAACAACAACAACAATCTGTGCTCTGTGTCATACAGCATTTAACTATTTCTTAACATATTATTTTTTATACATACGGTTCCTGAAACTTATTATATCACTATTTGATAAAAACTTTTCCAGAAACCATCTAATCCTGTCTCCTGCCTCCTGGTGGACTCCTTTTGTACCACAATTCTGACAGAACAGATGGTAATAAACTGTACAGTATTTGTTTAACATTTTCTGAAATGGCGAAATAAAGATCATAGAAGAAAAACATCCAAAGATGGCATTGAGTGATAGAGTGTAACAGAAACTTACCACTTTCTGAAGAGGAAAAGAAAGATTGTTGAAAAATAGAAAAGATATTATGTTTAAGTGAAATCCTAATTTGGTTGTGAAATTGCTCATTATCGGAAAAACTGCAGTAAACTGAAGCGTTTCTCTGGCGCAGGTGGAGGGCAACACACTGAGATCTAATAGATAAAAAAACAAACACAAAACCTACCGTACCATCCGTATGATCAGTCAGTGTTCTCTGCGTTAAACTGCTGGTCACTTTTCAGTAAAATTATAGAAGGTTTTGCATTCCAGCAGCCTCATCTAACCTATTAATGCACATAAAAATGTGGATCTTTATTGAAGCTTAGAAGGTCAACAAACATTTTCACTAACTGGGAGAACACAGTGAAGTTGCCAATGCCTTGAACCTAGATGTAGGGCAACCTGAAATGGGGTAACGATGAGACAACAGCTCTGCTTTTAGTTTGCAATCTGTGGAGTGGATGGACAATTAGCCTATAGCTAGCTTGCATTTCTAGCTCTCACAACTGAGGACATATTATAAGTTCAAGCACAACTGCACAGTTTTTATTTTTTCACAGAAATAACATCAGAAAAAAGACATTTGGGTTAATTATGACAGAACTAATACACAAGACATTTTAGCCTCAGGGTTTTTAGCACACTGTTAAATCTAATTAACACCTGTAAGAGGCCACTAAAAGTATTAAAACATCTAGAACTCATATACGAGGAATGAAGTAAGTTAAATATTATTCCATGCTATATTTCTTTGGTTGATAAACAGAGTTTGGATGCTGTCCCTCTGTTTATTTTTGTTTTTTTTTGTTTTTTTTTTCCATTGCAAACACACCAGAGCTCACTGTTCAATACCGCTGAAGTGCTCTAACACCTGCTGAGAGAGTTGAATCTCATTACTTTCAATTACATCACTGAGAACTGCAATGCCTGGCTGTTTAATATGTAGACTGTCTGTTTTCCCCCTGTGGAGATGAGACATGCAGAACGCAGACACCCGGGCATTCACTAGAGCACACACACGCCAATGCGACGCCCCTGCTGAGAAACACAAACACTATTAGAGTCAATGGAGGGGAAGGGAGCGGAGCTGATTTGATTGGTGTTGTTTATATTCCACCTGAGAACTGAGGAGTTATACCTTGTGCTGTTGCTGACAGATCGCAGTGATGTCAGCATCAGATCAGCCAACCACCATCATCCACAGGCAAGTTTCCCTTTCCTGTTTTTAATGGATAAAAACGAACCTTAGGGAAAGTAGGAAACATTAATATCACTTCAGTAAGCTGGGGAATCTGTTTCTTAGTGAAGCCATATAACATTAATATCTGATGTATTTCTAAATCAAAACTGGTATATTTGAGAATTTTTGTAAAAACTAGACATGGCTTGCTTTATGAAGTGCTGACATATTGAATGTTGGTCACAATGTGAGAGATTTCTGATTTCAAAATCTTGAAAATGTGCCTTGCAGTAGTATTAACTCATTGGCTGCATGGCAGGGAGCCCCATTCTGCAGGCGTTTTGGAGCATTTTGGTTCAACTTTCAGGTCTGCGGAATGTTGTCGATGTGGAGGAACGATTTTGCTAGGTGTGTGCGTCGAGGCGTCTTCGGGGTGTGCACTCATGGCCAGTGCTTTAAGTCGGCCAGTACGCCGTACCGGAACTTTTAAATTCTATCCCTTAGCGTACCGGAACGTTGTTTCAGCGTATAGTGCGTACTGGGACGATTTTTTTTACAGCGTAGATGCACACCGGGACTATTTTTTACAGCGTATGGTACATACCAGGACTTTTACCGGCTTTCTTCAGCAATCAGTATACCCTCGTACGACTTCACCACATATTACAACTTATATTTGTTGATTTCAATGAAAAAAATTGCCTCAAAAGAAATGAGTTGTGAAGGCCGGTTTAGACGCACAACGTCACGCCGCACGTCATGTTGTGTTTACATTGAAGTGGACGTGCTTTGAATGAGAGGAAAGACGGAGAAAAAAAACTATGGTGGCTGTAATGTTACAAACTGGAGCAGAGTTGAGTGATGACAGTAGTGCTACTTAACCATCATGTACTACACCAGACAATGAAGGTCAGATGCTGCAAACTTAGTGTATGTCTGGTCAGTATTTTGAGTTTTTGAAGATTATTTCCAGATTAAAGATAATATTGCTAAGTGGCATGGACCAGGCCTAATGCTGTGAAAAACATATTTCACAGAGGAAAAGTGTAACAGTAATACACTGTTAAATTAGTCTGGTAATAAGCTAAATAAGTCTAAATGTTTTTTTTTTTGTTTGTTTTTAACCCTTTCATGCATAGTGGCCCTGTAGTGGGCACCTATTTACAAGCTCTTTTCTTGCATATTCATGAATGAGGAGGGTCATTTTTCTAAATAAACCACTTCAGTGTTTTTTTTTTACATAAATGTGAAAAACGTTGCATTGTTTTAATTATTTGTGAATGCATTAAAGGGTTAATGAACTTTAAGTTTATGCATTTCCTTGAAGTGTTATTTTTAATGTCCATGCAATGAGGCTTGAAGTTCATAAAAGTGTCTCCATGGCATTTTGAATTTGGCAAATGTTGATTTGATTTAGAACTTTGCTGTTTGTTTTTTGTCATTTCTGTGCTATAAAACGATTAATCTATAAATTAATTTATAGATCTAGATGTAAGTATCAGCCATGTTTTTGTCCCATACTTGCACGACAAACTTACAGCAAGTCATTAAGGGAGTACCAGCACTTATTTTGTTCCACTTAAAGCACTGCTCATGGCGCATTCACAATGTATTAGATGCGCTTTCAGTGTGTCCAAGTAGAGCTCATTTTGGGGACGTTTTTACGAGCGTTCCTAGCCAAATCGACTTTTTACAGAAGTGCAAAAGATGTCAAAACACATGTGAGGCAGCCAATGTGTTGAATACATCCCTACAACCAGCAACTGGAAGCCAATACGAAGGCCGTACTAAACACCAACCTTGGCTGATTCTTCAAAGAAATGCAAGAGGACAAGGCAAGGCAGGTTTATTTGAAAAGCACATTTCATGTTCAAGATGCTTTATGTGAAACATAAAAGCAAGGTGCATGGGAAACATTAAACAGTACATTCATGATATCAGAATTACAACCGTAATGAATAAAAGACATTCAATAGAACTGAAATAAAATGGAGAAACAGGCAACAGAATGTACAGTGGGCTGCATATGATACAGGAAACACACCATCACTGTCAATGTAAAGTGTGATTAAATATTTTCACAAAGGCAACGGAAAAATAAATAAACCAGCTCTTAATTAGAAGCTGTGAGTTTTCCGACCTGATTTAAAAGAGCTGAGGCTTGGAGCAGACTCCAGGTTTTCTCTGAGTTCGCTCCAGAAATGAGGAGCAGGAACACTAAACTCTGATTCTCCTTGTTTAGTCTGAACTCCCGAGATGGAAAGCAAGCTTGACCCAGATGATGTCACAAGAGGAAATTATTGGTTGGAGAATTACGCTGGAGAAAGTTCGACGTAGCATGTAAGACGGCTGCCAAGTTAATCATAATGAGGGGAACCTCATTGAGAAAATCTTCCAAAGTTCCGTAGTACTTCTTCAAATCTTCAGCTCACTCTCTAGTAAAGCTGATATTTGCAGCCGTCACTCACCTGAACTTTGTCAGACCACAACAAATCTTCCTTCGGTCATGTCCAACAGCTTGGCAAAGTAACCCTGAGTGAAAAGATTGTTGTTGTGGCCAGAATGGCACAAAGGACTCCAAACCATGACTGAAAAGTTTGTTCAGAAACTCTGGCTGCAGCTCTGCTGACTCTCTTTCCAGCTTTATTTTCAAGCTGAGCGCGGCAGCAGAGGTCATGTCTGACAACATTAAGTTAGTTTGTTTTTCTTCAAACTGAGCACCAGGAGAATGGCCTTGCTCCATTATCCAACCATGTCTGGATGTCTGTCTTTCTGGTCAGGATCATTGTCCCCCTTGATTTCATCCCTTCACTGTCTCTTGCTGAGGGTGTTACTGCAGCCTGCAAGCCAGCTGCTCGTGTTTTCCATATCAGTGTGAGCTGGGACCTTGGATATTTGGGCTCCTTGCCCATCATCAGAATTTTTTCACTGCAGGCGCGACATTACATCCTTTGATTTTCAACAAAGGACAAAAGTTAATGAGCTGTAATAAAGCTGTTGAGACAATGTTAGATGATCTATAAGCTGTTTTAAAACTTTTTGAATAAAATCTCCTCTAAATTATTTCTGTCTTTTCATGTTATGTCATTTACACATTATATCGGCAGAATAACCCAAACAATGGTTGGGTTGTAGGAATAGAAAGATGAACAGAACACTCCACGGCACTTTTATAAGCTGAACACAATCAAGTGATTGTTTATACATAACTTATTAGCCAATCACATTGCAGTAACTCATTTCATTTAGACATGTAGACAAGGCCAATCCAACTTGTTGAGGGTCAAACTGAGCATCAGAACGAGGAGGAAAGGAGATTTAAGTGACTTTCAAAGTGACGTGGTTGTGGTACTTTGTCTGGTCTTTATTAAATCTACGAGGATTTTCATGCAAAGCCGTCCATGTAAGTAATTGTAATTTGTAAGTTATTGTAACTGACGTTGCTGTAATTTATACTTTTTGCTGCCTCTTGGCTAGGACTCCCTTGAAAAAGAGGTTTTTAATCTTAATGTTTTTTTCTGGTTAAAGAAAAGAAATAGATAAATAAATCTTTAAGGTTTACAGAGAATGGTCAAGAAAAGAGACTAAAAATAAAGAAAACAGTGAGCAGCAGTTTTATGGACCCAAATTCTCTGATATCATGAAGATCCCAAGAGAATGGGAAGACTGGCAGCAGGAAAGCAAATAAACACATTATAATAAATAAACAATAAACATTATAGCCGGAGTATGCAGAATAGTACCTCTAAAGAAACCGAGACTCGGAAAGGCTATTAATTACTGATGTTCAATATTAACTTTTTTTTTTTTTTTTTTTTTTAAACCTATATCAAATATAATAATTTTGTCCAGCTCTTCATTTCCAATCCCAGTATCAAACAATCCTGATGTTTTTGGAGTCAGTTGTGCCAAACAAACATAAATATCTGGAAAACCATGCCTATATTTTGTTGTTTTGATGTAGCTGCAGAGTTTGATATGTAATATGTACATTATGTGTAAACGTTGTGTCATTAAAACAGTAACAAATAATTTCTGATATTGCAGTTTAATGCAGATATTGGCTGATAATATCGAACATTTCTTCTTTTAAGTTTGGAAAAACATCGCCCGTTCAAATGAGTCTCCTTTTCAGCTGCAATCTTCAGATGGTAGGGTCAGAATCTGCTGGAAAGTATGGATCCATCCTTCCTAGTACCAGTAGTTCTGGTTGATATCTCCTTGGCCCACTTTCGGCCCTTTAGTACCAACTGAATATGGTTTAAATCAGTGTTTCTCAGTCTTGCTTTGCAGGGACCACTGCCCTGCATGTTTTAGTTCTTACCAACTGCAGCACACTTTATGCAGATGTAATTAAACTGCCCTTCAAGTTCTTTCCAAGACAGCGAATGAGTCATTCATTTGAGTGTTAAGTAAGGCCACGTGGAAAAAGAAGCAAGGCAGCGGTTCCTGAGGACCAGGATTAAGAAACACAGATTTAACCACTACAGCCTACCTGAGTGTTGCTGCTGACCAGGTCCATCCCTTTATGAGCACAGTGGAGCATCTTCTGATGGAAACTTCCAGCAGGATGATGCACCGTGTCACAAAGCTCACATCATCTCCACCATGACGATGAGTTCACTGTTCTCCAGCGTACTCCATCAAGTCATGTTGAAACTATGGTTTAACACTGATGCAGTAACTATCTGTAAGACATTCCTAAAGAAAAAAAAAATATTTAAATGCGCTTTTATTGTAAGTTTAGATTTTAGACTGCGGTTAAACCTAAACTTGTAAAGTAAAATCTGAATCCTGGGGGGCGATTTGGGCCGTGATTGGTCAGGTAATGGGATAATGATCATTCCAGATGTAAGCTGAGCTTTATAAGCCCCACTAGCAGACCCTCGGTGCTTTTAACTGTGACACAGCAGGTTTACTGTGCTGAAGGAAAACTTCGCTGATGAACAGAGGAAGCTGCGGAGGTGGGAGGATCCTGAGACGGGAAATTTCCTCGAATCTTTCCTGCTGTCCACCAAATTACTGATGCTTCCTCCACCTGTCTGTCTCTCTTCACACTTTTTTTTCCCACTCACAGAATCTCATTCTTCACTCAGTGTTGCTCAGATCTTACTTAATCTATCTCACTGTCATTTTTATCCTGTTGCTTTTCTTCCTCCGATCTTCTCCCAGGTTCCCTCCATTACCCGGTCTCTGGGCCGTGACAGGATCTTGGCTCTCCGCCAGCAGACTCAGTTCCTCTGGGACGCCTACTTCTCTTCTGTAGCCAAAATAGTCTTAACGACTCTGGAGGTAAGCTTGCAGAAAATGGTCTTAGATGGCAGTTGTGGATTTAGGTTCTCCTGGGGCCTTCATTTAATCAAGCAAACCGATGTGTCTTGTTCTGCTGTGTGCGTTGCTGCCGGCGATGCATCACCTCACACAGAGAAAGTTTTGAAAGAGATCTTTCTGCACTTGTCAGTAAATGAAGGTTAGCTGAATGTGATGTCTTCTCCAGCAGTTTTCTGATAGTACAAGTCACCGGGCAGGACAGGTCCGCTGGAGGAATTTGGGATTGTTAATGTTCTCTTAACTTTTGCATATTATCATTATTATTTCATAAGGTATTTTTATTTCATTATTTGAAAAAGAAACATTGTAACCCATTTACAAAAGAAAGAAAGTGATTTGATTTTTCCGTAAACAAACTATTGATAACAGCAGGTAAAAGATAAAAGATGTGAGACAGAAAATGCTACAAAATGTATGCAGCTGCACATATTAAATTCATGTATCTCGTCAATAACATGAGGATTGCAAATTCATAGGTGTCCACTCAAGTTTAGACCAAACTGAAAATAGTATTCAATAACAATGAAATAAAAATGAACTATTATTTAATCATTGTTTCATTTAGCTGTTTTCTTTATTTCTTTTTGCGTTGAGAAAAACAGACATTAAGTCAGTCAAAGGTTAAAAACTGAAATAAATCTTTGGTAATCCGACTTACTATGTCAAAAATTTGATCATGTTTTAGAATGTGCAGGTTTAATTTTAATGACAAAAAAAAATACAATGAAATCGTTAAAATATGAAGTAACTGAAAACTAAAACATGAATTATTGCACATTTTTTATGTGCAGCATTGACATGATCGTGTCGTTTAAGCAAAGCAAGTTTATTTGTGCAGCGCATTTCATGTACAACACTGACCTCAATCCAGGTCCTCGAGGGCCGTCGTCCTGCAGGTTTTCCAAGCGTCCCATGCAAAGCTTGTCTGAGTCCGAGTCTAGTGTGTTCCAGCGGGGACACTCGGAAAACCTGCAGGGCTCTGGGCCTTGAGGAGCAGGATTGAGGATCCCTGATGTAAAAGACAACTCCAAGTGCTTTACATAAAACATGAGAAGCCTTACAGATGGTGTAAGGAATAATTAAAACACTAAAATAAATTGTAAATTAAAATATTTAAAGGCAAGATCAGTTAAAAGTAACCGTGCAGATTTCATGCATGGGAAAAGAGATGTTTTTAAGCTGGACTAAAAGGTATCTACATCTGGAGGGAGTTTTTTCCCCTTGTTTGCAGCAAAACAGTTTTATTTTTTTAGTTTTATTTACAATCTGATACATAGAATGAGTATAGTCCATCCTGTGATTATGATTGTTTTCACACTGAAAGTTTTTCATTCTCTTAGATTTCCAACAACAAATGAAAGATATCACGTCTCTACAGTTTTCATCATTTAAACAATCTACCAACTCTTCCCCTCCGCCACCCTCTCTGCTGCCTGCAGTGTCTCCTGCAGCAGCTGTCAGCTGTCATGTGCTAAACATTTCAGGGTTTTTTTTGGTTTCGTTTTGTTTTAGATAAGTGCTAACACAGCTAACAGCAAACCTCAGGATGTCACACTGCATCTCTCATGAAATATTCTCCTTGATTTCTCAGGAAATTTGCATATGGTTGATTATTTCTCCACTATAATATACCAGTTAATGTAATATGATATACAGTCAGAAAGCCTGATCATTCATCGTTATAATAAAGGCTTGTTTTGTAAGAACAGTGCTTGAGTGGAAGGAACAACATAGATAAATGTGTGTAGGGTCTCCAAAAGAAAATGTTCCCTGTTGGTGTTCATGGTTTGGATGACTTATAACATATTGTTAGTTTTTATACTTTATGCATTTGACGCCGTAGTGATGCACAGCCGTAACAGCCTGCTACCTCCTTCACCTCATGTTCCTCACCTGTCTGGTCATTTCCCTGTTTGTTGAAAGTCAACCAGAATGGTTTTATTGGTGATTCATGCATGTAGCTGATCCTTCAGATGTTTGATCTGGACTCACAGCAAACCATGTCTTCCTCCCCACCCCCAAAGTCTGGAGTTACTCCACAATAACCCTGGTTCTGTTGGGGAGAGTTTTGTCACGCTAGGAGATGGAGTTGGGTTCCACAATCTGGAAATGTGGCTCTGGAACATCATCCCAGTGTGCCTCTTAGGTGCCCATCAGATGCCAGTCATCCATCTGTGACAGGTCCACACTTGGCAGTACCTGGTTCTGGAGAGTACTGCAGGGGATTTTGGGTCACAAAGCATACATTTAGCTGTGTTGCTGACTCCACAGATTGACAAACCTTACAAATTATTTCTTGTTGTAAAGCCGACTAGTCAGGCCTTCCAACGATGTGTAGGACAACACAATTGATATTGCATATGATACGGTAAATTAAGCCCTTCTAATACTCAGGTGGAGCAGCTAAACTCCACACAGTTGGAAGTGTGCAGCGTTACTTTCACTATGCTGCATGCAGTTGGCCATCACCGAACGCCAAACTGCTGTTTCATGCAGGGTCTCTGGTTTTAGCTTCCTTTTGATGTAGAACAGCTGCTAAATGCTCTGAAGCTATTCCTCAGCATCAGTTGTCTGCTCTCTGGTGCTGGGCAGACGCCCAAACATTTATAGATTTCTAGGAAATAGCAGCTGCCTGCTGCATTTGTAAACGAGACTTCATTATAAATCAGAGGAAAAAGGTCCACAAAAAAACCAAAGGAATGATGTAAACGCTGCAGTTTGTAGTTGGGCATTGTTTGAAAATTTGGCAAACCACCTTTAGCATTTCGCTTACCTGTTTCATTCTTTATTACGTGCAAGTGTTCCAGCAGGGCTTCGCTGCTGCAACAACAAGAGGCGGGCCGGCACGAGGCAGTGTTGTAGGATATAAAATAATCTGGTAACAGAAGCATACACAGATGAATGAGAACGTACGTAGTGCCACTAAATAAATAAAACATGCAGAACCTGCCCAAGTCTAGGTGATCTCCCAGCCTGAGTGAAGTTTGTAAGTAGGCAGAACACACAGCGGGCCAAGGTGGAACACATGCCACAAATCACCAGAGACAGTGCCTGCATATATAAATACACACTATGATATGAAATTTAAACAGACTTGGCTAGTATATTTAAATAAAAAATAAATAAAAACATCTAATTGTGAAAAATATAAGGGAGGAAACAACTTCACTAAGTTACTCAAGCAGTAACTTAGTGAATTTAGCAAGAAAAACTAATGTTTATCATGAACTTAGATATATAATGCTGCATTGATAAGTGAAATCTCAGCGCAGTGGGAGCAATGGAAAGTCTGGGGTTGTTGGATGCCTTCCACACACACTTGGTTCAGTCTGCAGAACTATTTATTCTTTGTATTTCCTCTGAACACAGAACATCTCCATTCACAGTAACGTCATAGTTATTACCACATAAACGTTCGTACAGTCACCTGCATGTCCTGCTTTACTGTTGTCATCACCAGCTTCTCATTAGTGTGGATGTTATCCTTGTCCTTTTCTAGAAACACATGGTTTTATATTCCTAAAGAAATCTGGATATACTACGTTGTCGTACTTTGCATATTGATGTTGTTACTGAAGTAGGACGCAAATTGTTTTTCATATCTTTCCACTTGATTGACTACATTACGTCTGCTTCCTAAACACAGGACACACAGTTCATTACAAGCTTACAGGATATATTTTTACCCTACCAGTCAAACGTTTGGACACTCTTTAATCCAGTAAGAGTGTGTGTCCTAACGTTTGACTGGTGGTGGATTTATACTGTATTTATATAAATAGTATAAACTCTGGACGTCCCTTCGTCCTGACCTCAGTAATGTCCACTCCTTCCTTCTCTTGTTAAATCTCACCTCCAAACACACCTGTTCAAACTTGCCTTTTATTATTATTATTATTATTATTATTATTATTATTATTGTTGTTGTTATTATTATTATTGTATAATTACAACAGAAACAATTAGAGTTTGTTTCCAATTTCAGTTTTTCAACAGCGTTTATTTTCTCTGTTAGAATTAAACTTTGCTCCATTATCAACCGAATAATCTACAGACTCCAGGACGGCTTGTGTGACTCAAGCTAAAGACTTTAAAAATTATTTTGATTCTTTGAAAAAGCTCTTTAATAAATTGTTGGTGCACAAGTGGGGAAATTATTTGTACTTTAACCCAACAAACCCTGATCAAACCTTTGGCTGTGCCAGTGGTGTGTTCAGTTATGGCAAAGTAAAATACTCCAAGTTAAACTCCACTTAAGTTAAATAAAAATGGCAGAATAGTTTTTTTTTCTAATATCCAAGCAAATAGTTTATTTGACTTGAATATGTTCCTCTATACTCTAAATAAAGTTTTGTCTCATCATTAAACTATAACTGGAACAAATTCAGCCATTCGAAGAGAATCCATGTGTTTAAAAATACTTTGTATTTGATTCCATCAGTAAAATTACCTCCACAGATATTTTTTTTATGTGACTCTTGCTGACATCAGCAAGCACCAGGTTGTCTCAGACCAGGTAAGGCTGGAGTCATAAATCCTCTGAATGGAAACTGAGGACGTGTTCAGCTCATGAATCAAATCCAATAGTTGATAAGAAAATAAACTAAAAAAATTTCACAGCTGCTTTTGTCAACTTCAACAGATTTAATTCTCTGTTTTGTTGTATTGAAGAAATCACCAAACCCAAGTTTTATATAATCTTTAGTTTTATTATATAAAGTATTTGTTACTTTGTTTTTTTTTTTTTGTTTTTTTTGTACAAATAGGATCTCCATGATGCCACCAAACACCCGGCGCTAGCAGGGTATGAAATTAGACAGAAGCCCACGCACAGCCAGCCAGATGTGCTAAGGACTCGGAGCCAGCATGCCACCAGGCTAAACGGGTGAAATGAAGCGTAGTTGATAACTGTAGTGTCTCACACACTGCGAGCCTGGCAGTTAGTGTCGCCTGTGTGTGTGTGTGTGTGTGTGTGTGTTAGGAGCAGGCTGTAAGTGCAAATCCTGTATAGATAAGTGAGTCAGAGACAAACAGAAAAAGTGAAAAAAAAATGGTGACTTTCTTCGCTTTACTTGATTTGATTTAAGTAAAAATGATTAAAATCTATTGTAAAAATGAACCCTTATGTTTTGCAACTTACACAACTTTCAGTGGTGTATCACAACATTATGCAAGTAACATTTCTAGTCACATGTGTCACATGCATCCATTTGAACCTTTTATTCATTATTCCTACACAAAAGCTCTGCTTGCATCACTGGATAAAGAGAATGTGAGTAAAAACAAAGAGGTGCCTTTTTAGAAACAGCATTAAATCATCCAAAATTAAATTCAGACACTGTTTGGTGAGGTAAAGAGACAATCTCAGTGCTGAAATTACAGATAAAAGAAATATGCAAGACTTTTATTTAAGCTAAAGCAGATTTATAGGTAAAATATGACTTTTATCAGAACAAATCCACTGATGTGAACAGAATCCAAACAGCATAAAACTGCAGAGACTTTCCTCTTGTCTGAGCATCACTTCAGTATAATGGTAAACATGTGTGGTCATCAGACAGTTATGGATTCAGATGTGCTGGGAGCAGGTCAAGGTTGTGTCATTTGTCTACTTTAAAGCCACCGAAGGGACTTAGATCAACATTCAACCTAGTGGCCTGACCTTTTTTAACAAGCCAGATGGATGCTATTAGCGAGATAACTAATGGACTGCTCCTGTGGGCTGCGTGTTCAGCTCGGTGAAACATTTCCTATGAAGAAACATCTCAAACAATCAGCCGCTGGGTAAACGGCAGACTCTTCCCTGTGCTAAATATCAGGATATGCATTTCATCAGTGCGTAACAGAAACCTGCAAGTTGTCTAAATTCACATGGAAACCTTCAGTAGTATCAAACAGAAGGGAACATAAATATAAATTAATCCCATTTCTGCTCTCTGCTCCCATAATATTTTGCCTCCTGATGTATTTTTTTTTGTCCTTTCGTTACCAAAAGCCTGGAATTACCTGTCATGTTTCATGCTTTATAGGTGAGGATGCAGAGTGAATCAGGCAAATATCACAGTTATATGTTATATAGCTTAGGTCGGGGCTATTCAGCTCAGTCCCACGAGGACCGACATGTCCCTGCAACAGCTACACCTGACTCACATTAAACAGTCGTTGGGCAGAACTTCATTAGCTGTTGCATCTATTTGGGTGTTGAAGCAGGAATTCCTTAGAAAACCTTTACGACTGCGTCCCTCGTGGGACTGAGTTGAATCAACCCATCTTAAGTAACACGGCCAAGAGGCTTGTATTTTTATTTCTTTCACTTTTCATTGAAATGTTACATAAGAGTCTGTATTTCTGTCCACATCTGACAGATCATTCAAGACCGTGTGGAGTCTCATGTGTCTCGAAACTGGCTGCTGTGGAATTTCTTGCCTGGAGGTCTCTACGTGCTCCCACAATACTCCGCTGACCCCGCGCAGTTTCCTTTCTACTATGCCATACTGGGTGAGTACTGGGTGTTTGGAGCTCATGCACGTTAATAGTTAACATGCGATTCAGCAACAGCTTCACTTCAGAAGAAATCTTCACCAAGACATTTAGGTAATGTTGATTATGATTAAATAATGAATGTGAAGCTGAATCAATCAACAGCTCATCCACTCACACTGTGGCATAAGCCTGAAACAAAAATCTAGAAACATGCAAATATTCACACTTTGATATTATTATTTTTTAAAATAATCTTTGTTATTCAAGATTCAAGAGTCCTTTATTTATCCCACATCGGGGGAATTTACGGTGCAACAGCAGCAAAGAAAACACAGGAAAAAGGGCTAGGCATGGAATAAAATAGAGATAATAATAAATATAAATACAGAATATAAAAATAAATAAAGGAAAAGAAAAACAATGGTGTCAACTTGTAAATAAAACTGTATACCTCTATGGAGCGTGCCTGAGAATATACATACCAGAATATGTTATTTTCCAGGTGTGAACAGAGCAGGACAGTGAATGACTTCTGATTCCAGAGTCCAGTGAAAAGTCGGTTCTTCGTTGTAAATTGGCTTCAGGTCTGCAGACTTGTGGACATGATGTTTGTTGTGTAGTCTGAAAGCAGCAGGCAGGAAAGATCTGCAGGACTCTCCTACAGATGAAGCAGCCTCTAACTGAAGGAGCTGCCCAGCGCTGTCGGAGCGTCCTGCAGAGGGTGGGATGACGAGATGGATGAAAGCTTTACCATCATCCTCTCGTTACCCCACCTCATCGACCGAGTCCAGGGGGCGTCCCAGGACAGAGCTGGTCCTCACCAGACTGTTCATACTGTTGTTCCGGTCGGTGACACTGCAGGACCAGCAGACTGTTCCATAAAAGATGGCTGATGCCACCACAGAGTTGCTTCATGAAAAAATGTTAATTTTATTCAGGAAATTACGGCGATATTTCCATAGGTGTCTTTTAGGAAAACCACATTTGGGTTTTCTGCATATGAGAGACTACTTTCTAGCCTAAGCATGTAAAAAAACACACACACACAAAAGATAATATCAGAAGGCGTTTTCCAAACTTAAACATTTTAGGCTTTAGTTTCTATTGTCATCAAATGAATGTGGAGTGACAGGTTTTTTCATCATCATTTCACCTTTAAAATGAACATTTAATTTATAGAAAAGCTAAATTTGACACTCAGAGTGTATTTTTGCTGCACAACCAACACAATTATTTTATGAATGACGGTTGTTTCTGCATTTAGAATATAAACTTTCTGACATGAATGATAATAAAATGTCATTTTGAACAAATTTTTCAAAGCTTTTCTCTCTGCTGGTTTTGGTTTGTTTCCAGCTATGACCACTAATCTTGATTTCAGCCACGCTTTGCAGCACATCTGCCATCAGCTTTAAGTCAAATCCATATTTTCTATGCAGCGAAATGACAAAAGTTTGGTTCATATTTGCTCGAAAGTTGCTTTAAAACAGACTTAGTTTCACTGGAAGACAGTGTGGGATAATATAAAGAAACAGCTTTTTTCACTGAGCATGCAGATGTAGGAGATTTGTGCGGGTCACTTAGTGACTTTTAAAAGATCCAAAGCATTATGGTTGGGCATCTGAGGACCCTTCAACAAAACGGCCCACTACAGCTGTGGTTTCATCATTGCTGGCAAGGCCGGCTCAGCGCAGATGAGCTCCTATTAAACCGGAGCGAGAAGCACAAACAGATTGTAGGGAATGTGTTGAAGCCAACAGCAGCTCTCAAACGCAACTCGCAGGAATTAAGGGATCTGCTCCAAATGTCTCGGGGAAAGGACGCACTTTCACGGGTCTGGTGAAGTTTGGGCAACTCCAAGAAAAGAGACTGTGTGTTAAACAGGTCATCAGCATCGTTTTGCTGAACTTTTCTCAAGTTGTGATAAAAATTGTTGCTTTGGTAACAAATTTCCAAAACCGGTTCTGCTCAAAACCTGATGGTAACATTTTTATCCGCTGTAGCTGCAGTTGCAGTGCGCAACGTGTGGAATATACATTTCCAGATGGAAATAATGCACGAATGGCTCTGAGTTCAGAGCCGTGTAGCTGCAGGCGGACAGTGTGTCTTGATGTGTATGCAGGTCTGTGTGGGTGTGCATGAGGACCACAGCGAACCTCCGTAGACTGAGGCTGTAACTCAGATCGATGCTTTGCCTTCCTCGGAGGAATTGTGGGCACGCGGGTTTGGAGGAGGAGCAAAGGGAGGAATAGAGAGAGAAGAAGAACAGATGGAGCGGTTTTGTTTATGGCTCTGCAGTAAATCACTATTTCTGCTGCTGCTTCTCGGGGAATAACTTTAACGTCAACGTGGCGTGCACGGCCGTCTCACTCGGCTAACTTGCCAAAACTTTTGATGGCGAAGCAGTTGCAACTTCTGCCTGATAGTTTATAAAACCTCAACTTCCTGCTCAGACATATTGGCCTCAGGAACTGTAAGAATCTCCTGATGTGATGGCTGAACTTACAACTTAAGTTTCCAGAGGAAAAGTTGTCGAAGTTTTCCCCCCTTTCTGCTTTAAATAGTCTTTTTCTGTGGATTGCTTTGGCTTGAACTGCAGGTTAGTTTTGCTGGTAAGTGATGTGCTTTTCAGCATTAGTGTGCCAGTTTGGTAGTGCACATAGACGGACAAATATAAGTGTTCTATTTGAATTAAATATGTGATTTCTATGCTTGCTTTTTCACGGTATATATGAGAAATATTGCTTGCAGTGAAACCATGTTTCAGTGGCAGAGCTGCTGGGGAGCCAGAAATAATCTCAGTGACTGATTAAAATTTCAGCGTGGTTAAAATGGTTTGGCTTTTGTTGTTTTCTTTCAGCTTGATGAACAGTTGGATGGTTTAAAGCTTTGTGAATAATACAATTGTCCCCAACTGAGACCCTGACATCTGAATTTAGTATTAAGGTTTGTATTCAGAGTAAAATTTTGGCAGTTGTTCTTACAAACCACTTTAGTTCTCTGAATAATTCAAAGCATGCTCTTTCAGATCAGCTTTTTGTGTTTTGGATAACTCTGTAAAATTATGCTGTTTTCTTTTTCTTACCTCTGAAAATTAAATAAATGTTTAGACTTAATCGCAAATATAATTTTACAATTAAAACAGGCCACTTTACTCTCGACCTCTGTTATGGCTCTCATGTAGGGGTGTAAAAAAGTAAACACATACTGAATAAATCACAGCTTGTGCTTGATATTAAATAACTCGATCCCACTTTCCTTCGATACGCTTTGTGAACATTTATAAAACCTGGGATTTGACAGTCAAGACTGTAAGTGCAGAGCTATGCGTAGCTCAAGGTGTGTGTGTTCTGTCATGATCAGATCCCTCAGCAGACTTTGCTGTATACACTAAAGTAGGGATTTCCAGCTCTGGTCCTAGAGGGCCACAATCCTGCAGGTTTTCCATGTATCCCGGTTCCAACACACCTGACTCAAATGAATCAGTCTCTGTGCAGAATTTCATCGGTTGTTGGATCCGATT
Organism: Telmatherina bonti; assembly: GCF_933228915.1. Classification (NCBI taxonomy): domain Eukaryota; kingdom Metazoa; phylum Chordata; class Actinopteri; order Atheriniformes; family Telmatherinidae; genus Telmatherina; species Telmatherina bonti. The sequence goes on along the minus strand of NC_136614.1, from coordinate 13,620,316 downwards.
AATGTGAGCCAGATATGTTGGAAAAGGGAAACATAAAAAACCTGCAGGACATCGGCCCTCGAGGACCGACTTTGGACACTATTTGCTCTAAAGTCACCGTTCTGGTATCACTTTTCTGAGAGTGAAGTTGTCACCCATCTGCAGCACCAGGTCCAGGTCTGTGTCTCTCTCCATGGTGCTGAAACAGCTAAAGAAGTTGAACCCTTTTCTTCTTTTTGCATTCAGTATCAGTTCATACCAATCTCAGATCAATTTGACAAACATCAAACAGTAAATCTTGCTTTTATGTTGATGGCGTCATATGGTTTGTTATGATAGAAAGACAACAGGAACTCTGATAAACACGGAAGTGTGCAGAAGACGCTTGTTAAATCGCAAAGAAGCGATGGCTTTCGGCAGCGGGAGACCACACCGTGTGCTGCTTCTCTGCCCTAAGAACAGAAAAGTGAGGCTGCAATTTGTATGTGCTCATCAGATTTAGACAGCAGAAGATTAGTTTAATGTCGTCTGGTGTGATGAGTCCATTTCGGTGCATTAAAAATGCATGCTGCTCCTCTGCCCTGATTCCCTTTGGAAGTTCAGATCATAATCTAGTTCTTCTCACCTCCACCTACAAGCCCATCAGTCATCACACAGACTATTAAAACATGCCTTAATTCAGCTGAAGATGCTCCGAGAGGCTGCAGACTGGAAATGTCGTTTGTGAACCACATGGAGAGAGCATCAATGCCTTGACTGAGTGTGTGACAGATTAAATAAACTTCTGCATGGACAACATCGTGCCGACGAAAACAGGGAGATGCTCAATAACAAACCGTGATCATCAGTTACTGATGAAGCTGTTCAACGGGAAAAATAAAAAGCTGTTGGGAGAAAAACAGGAAGTTACTGAAGACAACACAAAAACAACTTGATGTGCGAGGAGGAGGATGGGAAAAGGCTTAGGAACATAGACTGTATATAAAGAGATGGACGGAACCTCCGTCACCCGTAGGTTTCTGAAGAGCTGAATTGAAGCTTGGTGGGTGGTTCCTACCGTTGCCATGTTGGCAGCATCATGCGCGTCGTCTCGCCCGGAAAATACAAATATGGACGAAGAGGTGGAGCTGAGAGGGCAGCCGTGAGCATCATGGTGGATTATTGACATCGAGCGAACTCCGAGCTTTCTGTAGCTAAAAGCTAACCGAGCTAACCCAGAGATAACAGGCGCTAACCAGCTAACAGAGGTAAGCCGGCTAAAGCTAAGTCACGTTAACTGGCTAAAAACCGCGGTTGTTCTATGTTCTTCTTGCTTGAAGCAGGAGATTGGTACCTGTCATTTAAAAGGACACGCCCCCTAAATTTGCTGAATTTTGAGATTAAATTACTTTTAAATGGGTGAGTTAGAAAAAAATTCACTTCCCCCACAGTTGTCATGAAGGTAAACCTGACCTATAAACCGAAAATGGATTTTTGTACCAGGCTGTAAACATGTTTATTTCTGCCGTGAAGTTGGTCTTTTTAACATGGGACTCTATGGGGATTTGCTCTGTTTTGGAGCCCCTAGAGGATGAAGGGGGAACTGCAGTTTTATGCACTTCCACTTTTACGGCCGAAGGTTGCCACTTGGTTAGGAATAAGCTCCAGCAGAGCAACATGAGGGATGTCTGGTCTGGCTTTAAGTCAGGGGGATCAGACTGATGGAGGTCTGCAGAGAGCATACATTTATTTTGTCATTCAGCCCAGATCAACAGCCCACACACACCCTCCACAACCCCACAGCTTTTCTGTCATACCTCCACTCGGTCACCCTGCAATCCAGACGTAACCTCATGCACCTCCAGAACATACAGAGACCTCCTCCACCTCCAACACCGCCTGCCGTCTCCTGCAGCCAGTGGAGAAACTGAACCAGAAACCGGCTGCAGGTCCAAATGGTTTCCACCATAAGGTTCTGAAAACCTGCTCAAAATAAGATAAAATTAAAATAAATAAAATCAAAATCAATAAAATTCAACTCTTTTTCAAAATACATAAAATTCAGCTCTTTTTTTTTTACACCAGTTTGACTCAGAAAAGAGTTCCTGTGGTTTGGAAAACTTCCTGCCTTTTTTCAGTTCCTAAAAAGTCCCAACCATCTGGACCAAATGACCACAAACCAGTTATCACGAACATCTCGCATCACAGAAGACCTTAGGAGACTGTTTGTTCAACTCATTATGCACATGAACGCCATTAAGGACCCATTACAGACTGCAGATTGGGGTTTTTACAGACCAGCTCAAATCTTCTTAAACTGTTTTCATGAACATGACAGAATATTGCATTCCAGTCTCCACAGCAGAGCATGGTTTCATCGTGTCAGCTTGCACCAAAATGGAAGACCATACCAGGGATGCGAGCAGCACTTTGTGGGCCAATTACTGATAAAGTTGGATCTTTGAGTCTGTACTCTGAATGATATAAAGCAACAAGAAAAGCAGCCAGAGAAATGTAGCCAATCATGTTGTTTCTTAAGGCAACTGTTCCAGCACATGTTACATTCTCCAATCTGGGTGTTTCTTTATGGAAACATATTTATACAGTAAACAATTAAAATGATAGTTTTAAATAATAAAGCATTCTATTTTAATTTATTAATTGCTGAGGAACCTTTGTAATAAACTGTCTTGTTCAAGAAACATGACCCGATAATTGGGTTTAAATTGGTAAGAATTTAAATAATCAAACCTCTAAATATTGTAGCTGTTTCAAATCAAATCAAAACAAATCAAACTTTATTTCTAGCACTTTTCGTGCTTGAAACAAACAATACAAAGTGCTTCACATAATAAAACAATTTACATCAAATACACAAAACTTACACACACATACATCCACAGTCTCCTTACACCTTACACTGTAAGCAGAAGAAAAGCAAAGTGTCCACACAGAAGCAGTAAGGTGCGTTACATAATGAGGTTATCATAGTTATATTTTAATTGTGTAGTCCTTGCAGTCCATAGACTTCTGTCAAGTAGAACATTTTGGCTTGAAAAAGCTCCTTTAAGACCACCCAAGTGATTATAAATGATGTAATCAAGATATGTAATCTGCACAGTTATTCCTGCAATCCGTTGTTTTGTGTCATTGCTGTTTTTAAAACAGTCCTGGAAAAAAAATTCTCCATTAAAAGAAGCTCTTGTCGTTTAATAATAATCAAGATGGCATTGCTCTTTCCAAGAAATAGGAGGCTTTAGCCTGTTTCTGTGACCCTCACAAGGGCAAGATTCGTGCTTCCATAAATACCACTAAGCCCACCTGAGATGGCTGGTCAGGGGGCCCAGTGTCAGAGAGATGGATAGAGCAACACTAAAGAGCACTCTGGCTCCACTTATCCATGAGGATATGTACTCTCCTATTCCCATACCCACCCAGCACTTGCACTGCCATGTGCCTGCAGTTCTGGCCTTCTTTGCTTCTGCTGAATATTAAACATCTCTGTGTTCCCACACGGCGCCTGTTTATCTCAAACAGATTTCCACAGCACTCATTCAGCCCCACACATGGGGCGCGGGGCTTTCTTTTGTCTTTTTTTCTAATTACTGCATGAAGGTGTTTAAGAAAATAATTGCAGTTAAGGTAGTTTTTAAGTAGTTGAAAATTAGGTTACTTAAAGACAACAAAGACATTCCTCACATTTAAGCTGATCACATGACAGCAGGTATGTTTATTATAAAGTAAAAACAATGTATGTGTGGGTCTGTAGGTGTGTGTGTGTGTGTGTAGATGTGTGTGTATACCAGGCTGATGGTGAGGGGGTGTGAATGTGTTGGTGTGTAAAGGAGAAGGGAATGCAACGTGTGTCTCTGGGTGGGGGCGTCTCCTGGGGGTGTGGGGGCGGTGGGCCCTTGGTCTGTCTCTCCTTCTCCCGCCCCCCCACTTTTGCATGTGGTTCGTATGGTGCCTTCTGGGGCCGGTGGCGGCTCCTTTATTGGTGTTGCTGAGGGCCCTGGTTGTTGGGGCAGCTGCCCTTGGCCTGTCCTGGCCTTCGGGGGCCCCGGGAATGGGGGACGTGCCTCGTGCCGCAGGTGGCTCATCTTCTTGAGGGAGGCGCGCTTCCCTCGGGACCTAAATCCCCGGACCCCCCTCCTTCCCTTCTTCCACCACATACAGGCAGGGCGTTGGGAGGTGGACACGTTGATCTGGATGGTGAGAGAGGCCATCAAGGTGGTTTCGATCGCTGCACCCAGCATCGGTTCACCTCCCAGTTTTAATTACACTTAGTAAACATAACACAAAAAACACACACTGACAACACATGGACATATTTTGGGGGGCGGGCCATGCAGTGTGCGGTGGGCGGGGCTGCTTTGGTGGTCCCGCTCCCAACATGATGTGGTTACTTCTTCCCAATTTTAATTGCAAACAACACACACTTCACAATCATTCATAAGCTGGGAGGGAGGGGGTGTCAATGGGGTCCTGCCATGCCCCTATTTCTGGGGCTGTGCCGGAGGAGTTTGGGCGGGGGAGTGGTGCTGTTCAGGGGGCCTGGGTCTGGGCTGGCCTGGCGGGGGTGGGACTGCTGCTGGCCCTGGGTGGTGCTGGATCGGCTGCATGTGTGGAGTGGTGGGGGGGCATTGACGGGGGTGGGGGGTAGTTGTGGGGCCCTGATCGGGGCCCTCCTATCCCCTGCTCCCCCGGGGGTATCTCACAGGGGACACGTTGGGAAAGAAAGGTGAGGGCGTGCATGAGCCAATGGATGAAGTGGTGAATGAATGTTAGGGTAGAGGGGGGAGTAAGGGGAGGAATCAGGGTGTAAGAATTTAGGAAAGTGGGTGGCCGCTGGGATAGGAGGAAGGGTGCGTATGTGGGGTTATGTTGGTGGTACGGGGGAGTGATGGGGTGGGTGTACAATGAGGAGTGTGAATGTGGATAGAGGGGTGTAGGGAGGTATGTGTGTGTGTAGAGTGGGGTATGCATATATGGAAGAATGGGTGATTATAGAGGGAGCAGGGATGTGTGTGTGAGGGGGTGTGTGTGTATAAAGAACGGGGGTAGGAGAGTGTGAGTTTGAGCGTGTGTAAGAGAATGGGTGGATAGGGTGTGCTTAAGGAGGAAGTGTGGATGCGTGTGGGTGTGTGTGTGTGCACATGTGTGTGCGTGTGTGCGTATGTGTGTGTGTGTGTGTGTGTGTGTTTGTGTGCGTGGAGGGTCTTGGTGCTCGGGGAGCGCTGCTGGTGCGCAGGGGTGCGGCCTGGCTGCCGCTCGGTGGCGGTCTGGGGATCCCGGCCCTCCGTCGGTGTGGGCTGGGCCCTCTGCCTGCGGGGGTGGGGGGTTGCTTCTGGGCTCTTGGGGCCGTGGGGCCCGCGCTCTGTCTGCCCTGGGTGGCCGGTGCCCGGCGGGGCCGGTCCTCGCTGGTCCGGGCCTGCTGGGGCCTGTTCCCCCTGACTGCAGGGGACTCTGGCTGGGACCCCCCTCTGCCTCCTCCTGGGTCGGTGCATGGCTGGCTCCGGGGTGGGGCGGTTGGGGTCTGCGCCTGGGGATGGCTGCCGATGGCCCGGGTCTCGGGGGTACTCCTGGCGTGCCTCTTGCCTTTGTGTGGGAAGGGTCACACTGGCATGATCACCTTTTCCGGAACACGTTCCACTCTGCATGTTCTGCATGTGACACAGTCACCGAGTCGTCACGCAGTTTTATTCACTAACAGCAGCTAGTTTTCTCATTTCTGTTTGTTTCTCATTTATATTTAACTTTTTAGATTCATAGTTTAGTTACTATGATCTAAAGTTGGCTTGTATGTGTATGTATATGTGTTAATACTGGCGAGTGCGTATATGTTTGTACGTATGTATGTGTGTGTATGTGTGTGCATAGAGGTGTGTGTGTATATGTATGTGTACATATGTATATATATATGTGTATATATATATATATTATGTGTGTATACGTGTGTGTATATGTATGTGTATGTATGCGTGTGTATGTGTGTGTATTTGTATGTGTGTGCCTGTATGTGTGTATGTATACATCTGTAGGTTGTTTTCTTTCTTTTTGTTTTTGGGTTATTTTTTAGTTGTTTTTTTCTCTCCCTTTTCTTATGAGGTGTTTCTTCTCCTTTCTCTTTCTGTCTTTTGTCTGTCCTCTCTGGTCCAGCAGTACAAACTCTACAATTCAAACAACAATACAAAATAAACATAGAAATAAAATAAAAATTCAGAAAGTCAAGGGGATCATTATATCTATAAAGCTTCCCTTGGCAGAGAAAATTTGCTCAGCAGAACACAGCATCCAGACCATCATTCTGCTTGCCTAAATGCTGGACAAGACAAAGAAAAAAAAAAAAAAAAGAAAAAAAAAAGCTGATCACATGACAGCAGGTATGTTTATTATAAAGTAAAAACAAAATGAAAACATGTCAACAGTAATATGATAAATACAGGGTTTATGTTTTTATTGCTCATTCTCCTCTCAGCCTCCACCAACATCATCTTCTGTTGCAGAGAAAGAAAAACTCACCAACAACAGAGCTGCTCTGTTTAACCCTTCAACTGCCGACTGCACTGTTTGCTAAAGCAAAATATTCAGTGACTGGAATTAATCTTATGAAATGTTTGCAGAGATAAACCTGCCTGAACTTTCTACACTACTTAAAAGTACATGTTATTTTTTTTTAGTGTGAAGTTTTAAGGGTCAAAAACTTCAACTTTTAGTCAGTTTCTGTATAAAGCCTGGTTCCTTACTGCGACCAGTCCTTTTAGTTTAGCTGAAAACATCGTTATTGTCAAGGATGCTTATGGAGCCCCCAAGTATAGACTAGAGGGAGGGAAGAAAAGAAATTTATTAAGATATGAAGTGCAGAAATCAAGGACGTTTGTGCAATAGAAATCCAATTTCCATACTTAACATTAGAAAGAACAAAGGAAAACAGGTTGTGGGAGGATAACAACTTATGTAATGCAGAAAAGAAGGCAGAAAGCAAAACTAATTGAGATAAACAAGAAAACATAGTCCAAAATAATAATAATAATAATAAAAAGAATGCATACAGAATACTGAAATGAGGACAAAAAAGAAGTAAAACAAAAGCAAATAATGTCAGCCTTAATCAAATATCTTCCTTCAGACGGAGACGGGAGATGAGTCTTTCAAAGTTTAAAAAGTTTAATCAAATTTATTACAGTGAATCTGTTGTTGTGTTAATGTAACATTTGTGCTTAAAAAGTTACTAATAACTCATTCTTGTTCACAGTCATTTAAATTACCACCATTGTTAGTCACTGTCCCATTAACCCTAATGGGAAAATCAGGACTGCACTCACTTTTAGTGTTGTAATTGTTCCGTGTGGGTGGTAAAACAGTGGATTTAATTGAATGTATTGACAATGTTCTTATTTTGGACTGAATTTTATTGACAGCCTTGAATGTGTTTTACTTAATTTTACATTTTGGTGTATACATACGTATTTGTATTTTGTATGTATATATAAAGGCACATATGTGTATATACTTTCTATCTGTCTATACGTTTTGTATTGTGTAAAAGCCCAACTAGGGACGGGCGTTGAAAATTAACCTTAGCTAAAATGCTGCAGAATGTGCCATCCTTCATACTTGTCCATATCAAATTAAAATAGAATAAACAAATAAAAGTGTTTCCTAGTTTTTAGCAATATTTTACAGATCATAATATGGATATGTGTTTCTTTTAAGTTTTTTATAGTTGCAATTTAAATCTCACAATAAAGAAGATATTAGCTAATTATAAGATTATATGCAGCAGAAAAGTCTGACTTGGGTAAAGCAGAAGTTGAGGATTATAAAAAGGAGGTGCACTTGACTTAATGGATTTAACTTGCACCCTCTCTGCTGTGCTGCAGCTTTGCTTGCAAAGCCCCTCCAGGCAGATGTGCAATCCTTCACATATAAGCTGATGAACCCTTTGTAAGAGACAGAATCATCCCAGCTTTCTTAGCTTGTCATTCAGGCACAGTAAATGCATTTATCATCACATCTGAGATAGAAAAAGACAGTAAGAAATACAGTTTTTGTCATAAGTTGAGCTATGTATTATTTTCAGTGGTGTTTGTTTTTACAACTTGCTAGGATCTGTTCCACTCTATGCCCACAGTGCCCTTACCTCAAATAAAAACATCAAGATAATGAATGACAAGAACTAATAAAAAGCATCACTCCGCAGCTGTCACAGTGACACAAGCTGCCTGCGCTGCAGATTTGTTTGCTTTCACATTTTCTGTTTTCTGTTCTTGAGCACCTGGCAGCCAGGAGAAAACGTGTTCAAATAGCAGACATGTAGCCAAACTTCGCAGCTAACCAATTAATTAGCCTTCATTTAATTTACTGTCATGGATTTCATCAACTTACTGATATTAGGAGAGCTTCCTGCTGAGTTGGACGTCTTCCCATTGAACAAAATGTAAATGAACTTATCAAAGAACACGTATAAAAGTAAGCTTAGAACAGCAATGGTTTTCTCTTACACCTTAGCCTTTCATTAAAGGTAATAATTCTAAATTTGGTTCATTTTATTTTTATTTGATTTCATTTTAAGTCTAAAAATGTGCAAACTAGTAGAAAGGAAGAAATGCAAATAAACAGAATTGCTCATAATGGGAAATAAATGATTACAAGTTACAATTCATTTAAAAGAGGCTGAAAGCTAAGTGTTCGCTCTTGGATTAGACATGTGTACTCATGCTTGGTGAAGTGAAGCAGGGGTATATACGCTGTCAGAAAGATGGATGACTGGCGCCGAACAGAGCGCAGTGTCCAGTTAACTGTGATGGAGCTTTACGGTGAGCTACATCTGCACATTTCTGTGTTTAAAAAAACAAGCTAAATACAGTTTACTAAGGACAGTTGTTTATGAAGTGTGTGTTTGTGTTTGTGTGCAGGTAAGAGCCCGTCGCAGCAGTTCACAGCTGTGATCCATACGGTAACGCCTCTGCTGTCCCAGATCTCCCCTGTGGTGAAGCTCATCATCGCTGTAGCCAAGTCCAAGTTTTGTGCACAGGTGGGACATGTGTCCTCACGTTACCGTTGGTCTGCTTGGAGCTCCAGAAAAGCCCAGAAAGCATGACAGGAGACGCTCACATCAGCTGAAAAATGTTTCACTTTTTAACTATCTGATGTCAAGTGGTCAGAATGTCTCTGTTCTGCAAGAAAAAACACGATTGGCTTGTTTGTCCCAATGCCCACACTGTCCACCCGGTGAAAGTGCACGTAGAGGGTTCGAGTGTGCAGGTTACATGCATGGGAAACCAGCAGAAATGGGACAGGTATGGTTACTTGAGCCGCTACGTCATTTCTTCAACATTTGTGGAGCTTTTTTGCTGCTGAACATGATGAAAAAAGCTCATACGCCAGACTTGTAGCTGCGCTGGAGTTCATTTAAAAAGGAAAGTTTAAAGTTGTCCTCGAAAAGGCATTTTTTAACTTTTTATCCACTCGCTCAAGAGCTTGATCGCCAAACATCTGTTTTCCACCCTTTTGATTCAAAATGTCACATGCAGCAATGAATTATGGGTAGTATGCTTCGGTGAAGTTTACGATGCAGACTTAGCCAAAGTATTGACTGAGGGTGCAAAGGGGGCGACGCCAGAATCCACTCTGGAGAATTGGGACACACAACACGCTCGAACCCTTTAACAGGAACATGCATCACACGAGGCTGGTCCTGTGGGGGTTGGGACAGGGCCTGCATCTTCTCCTTCTTCAGCTTTCTCCCACTTCAAAGTTTCTTCCTCAAGAAGAAAAACAATTTGTTCAATTTGTTCTTTAAATTATTAAATTTATTGGATAGATTAAATTGAGATCAGTTGTTTTTCTATTCTATTCTATTCTATTCTATTCTATTCTATTCTATTCTATTCTATCCTATTCTACAGTCATGTCGCAGCAGTTTGTTTTGTGGCAGCAGCTTCTTATGATACAATGAAAGTTTAAACAGTCAAGGATGAAAAAAAAGTGTGGATCATACAAATTACAAATATGAGATGTACAGAGTGCACTAATGAGGTGATAAAGTAGTAGATAATATTGCTATTTTTATGTAAAATCATAAGAAACTAGATTATCATAGCAAAGTATTGTGGTTAAGTATGTGTTTTTTCATTATACATATCAAATAATTCATTTTAGAATAATTCTTTAGGTTTTATTTTTACATTATTTTCTTTTCTTTTTGGTCTTAATTGCCGCTAAAACCTTAAGCTTAACTTCCAGCTTGTAGATCAAAGTAATCTATGAACATTTTTATTCGAACATTTTTATTTAACAGACATTTGCATTTAAAGAAAAACTAGATGTTATCATGAGCACTTTAAATGTTATTTAGTTCTGAAAATTGTCATATATTGATGCCTACGTGCATCTTTTAGACATCAGGACAAAACAAGGGATATTTGGGAAACACTGAATTACAGCAAAGGAGTCAATGCGGCTTTCTGAGAATAAGTGAATCTATAATGCATTTAAAGTTTTTATTCTTATGCATGAACTTGTTCAAAACCCATCTTCATAAATTCATGGGAAATAGTGTCGATGTGTGATGTTGACTGACTCCCCGTGTTTTCCCCGTGTAGATTGTGGTTTTATGGAACTGTGACAAGCCTTTGCCTCCTCGAAGCAAGTGGCCCTCCACCAGCGTGCCTCTCACTATCATTGAAGGACAGACGAAGGTAACAGCTGCTGCCTCTTGGCATCCACTTCACATTAAAGCTAAACCTTAAAAGCTGCACCAGAAAAACTGAACAAACACACAAAGATGAAGTTGTGACAGATGGTTTTAGGGCATCCGCACCAAATTCCAGTAATGACTGTTTATTATCCTAAGAATGTGTGTGTCTGCCATCTTCCAAGGAAATATGTTAGATTGTGGTGTTTTCTACATGTTTGCCTTGTATATTCAAATTTATGTTATTGGAGTGTACAGGATAAACTTCTCCAGTGGATTTTGGTGTAGCTGAAGGGCTGTTAGTTTCATTCAGGTTCTGAGACGCAGAAAAAATTATTCAGAAAAAAAAATTATTAAACTGACTGTGAGACATTAAATCACTAAAATGACCATGACAGGCTTAACAAGTCATTCTTAATGTCTGGTATGTATCAAACTCTGTATTTCTCTGGAAAAGTCCTACACTACTATTAAGTGGCGATATACGTGTCGTGTTTTTCAGAATAAAACCTTAATGTCACCAGAAAATGGTTTTAAAATGATTAAAAGCATTTTGTGATTTGTGGTTAGAGTTCTGCAAAAACTCACGGATGATTCTGCTCCGTTTAGAGTTCAAATTCTCTTTCATGGCATTCATTTTGTGTCTCACAACAGGAAACACCGTCTGTGTGACCTTGTCAGAAGCTCAAATGTCAGAACGCCAGCCCTGAGAGTTTTATGATGGTTTGAATCCAAACAGGTTGCATTGCATGTAGTCACGTTTGTCTTTCAGCTGCAGCTTATTTGTTGTTTTTCCTTCTTTAAAAACATAAATCCCGCTGCTATAGATTTACATCCAGTGCTTTCCAAAGTTTGCGAATAAACTAGTGATAAAATATGTTGCACTTTGGTCAACATTGTTGTTTTCAAAGAGTGTTATAAATAAAGTTGTATTGTTTTGTACAAGTGAATCAGGAAAAAATTGAGAATTTAGCTAATTTTTAAGAAGCACGGTGTTCAGTTTGACCTTTATTTGTGATTTTTGCTTCATGTGTTTCTGTTTTCTGCTGTTTTGTTTAAAGCTTGTGTAAAAAATTAAACATAAATGTTTTACACTAAAAAAATTGCACAAAAATATTCTGTATTAAAGGTAGAGTATGTAAGATTTTCAATATTTTCAAAATAAATTAACTAAAGAAATAACTACAATCATAATTAGATAGTGTTTTAAATATGTAGGTTCCAGTCTGTCCATATTTGATGCGTTATTAAATTACAAGTTTAATTAATGACAGAGACCCTTCTTGAATGTTTTTTGACCAGTAAAAAAAAAAAAAGTACCTTTTTTTCCACCAGTAGGGGGAGTATAAGCCCATTTTTAGCAGAGCGGCTCTGAGCTACAGCTCACAAGGGATTCATACCTTCATTGGAGCTGGCAAGGAGGAGGGGTGAGGGGTAAGTTTTGCTCATTACTGCCAACCTGTGGTCGTTTGTAGAGGTAGCAGTTTTGTGGTTTTGCTCACAACCTGGTGTTTGCCACCTGGTGGTGGAAAGAATTGAAATCTTACATACTGTGCCTTTAAATTGCTTAACAGCAAACAAACCACTTACATTTGCTGAATTGAACTAAAATATTAAATATTATAAAATATAAAATATTAAAATATTATAACTAAAATTGAACTAAAATCTGAGAAAAAATGCAATGGAAGCGTAATGTTGGAGCCGAAAGAGTCGACACTTCTAAGTGAGCGAAGTCAAAAGAGCTGAAATGAACCCTTTAAATATGGCTATTTTTTAAGGTGTACATAATATTAGTTAGATAAGGGATGGTGTCATTTATTAAAATAAATTTTAAAGTAATCATCTTAACAGGAAAAGTATGAGATGTAAAATTGTTCCAATTTGTTAAATATAAGAAAGAAATTATATTAAACCTATCTTTTGTACAGGGTTGTCATTCCAATCGGAGGCTGACCACAGCATGGTGGGTTTTCATCTGAAACTACATGAAGTCTTTAAACATCGCAGAAGACAGAAAAATGTGCCACATGCAGAGTTTGATAACTGTCCCGCCTCATCTAAATTTTTTAATAAAGTGCTATTTCAGGTTTAAATGAGACACTTATTGATGAAATTGATGTAACATGAGTTTTTATTACGAGCTTTTACCTTATCAGAAAGTCCAACCACGAGTGTGACACTCTGAAAATTGTTCTCATTTGCAGACTTTCTGAGAAATATTCCGTTCTCATCAGGACACACACACGCTGTGTGAAATCACAGCTCCTATGTGGTATTTAATACAGCTTCCATTTTATTCATTTTCTCATGAGTTCAAACAATTCTACTGCTTGAGTTTGGCCGAGCCTCCCACACACTCCAACCTCTCCCTCTCCATCTGTGTCAACTTCTTTCCATCTAATCTGTATGTTTTGTCTTCTAATTGCCTGTGTTTGCTTTCATGGAAATGACCCCAACCCTTCCCTTCAAACACAAAAACAGTAAACGCCTCTCGGAGGCAGCATGTGTGAGTGTGTGCGGTACCGTAATTAGTCATGTGGTCTGTCGTCGTGCTGCTAGGACAGATGCTCTTGAGTGTATTTCATTCCAAGCACACGCTGTGTTTGCTCCCTGTAAAATAACGACACACATGCACAAAACTTTGTTATTTCTCTCAACAGGGTGCAGTCGCAGAGCAATTTGTTGTTGGTTATGAGTGCTTCTGCTCTGTAATGCTGAGTATTATGTTCCATCAGCGAGCCTTTGCTCCCTCTCTGGATTGTCACACTCTGCTTGACTCCACGCTTTTTAGTCTTTGTCAGATCAACTGAAAAACAGCACGTTCGCATCATGGCTCCAGGTTGAAATCACTTCGATGCATTTTCTGACTAAACTGGAGACACTGGGAGTAACTTTTAAACCTAGTATGACCAGTGTAATGTGCAAGCAAACACCCTAGAATGTTGTTCGTCTCGATTTGTGGTTCCTTTTTTCCAAATCCATAAAAGGAAACTCTGGGGGTGAATTACGATTATTTGGTTCTGTGTGACCGAAATCAAAGTTTCCATTCATTTACACAGCAAAGTGAAAGCAAACTTTTAAAATGTTGTCAAAGTCTCCTGGCTCTTTTCCATTAACAGGCTATGAACTTATTAAGCGGTCCAGGTTGTGGTGGAGCTCAGAGACCTGTACTACGAAGCAGATTTTCTTTTACTGAGGTTGTTGTGGAGTATATTATACTACATTGATGCTACAGAGAGGACACAGCGGCCGATGGCAAAAGGGACTACTTTTTAGCCCAGACTAACATAGCTTCAGTGTGGGACAAGGGAGGACCCTCTTCAGAAGAAGCCCTTGATATTGGCTCATCTCTGCAGCAGTACTTCTTTCCATGGGAAGGCATGTCACAAGTTGCTAATTATACACTGTCCATGGTGACGACTGGTGACTGCTGTTGTCAATAGAGTTGCCAGGTGCAAAAGTTGACCTTGGATCAAATCTAACTCCCACAAGGTAACTTCAGGGTTAACCCAGGCTTTTTTATTGCACAGAGTTTTTATCTGGATAAATCACCATGGTAACTTACATTGGGTGGGAAAATCGAAATTAAAAAAAAAAAAAAAATCAAATATCGGGATTTTGTGCTTTACAATTTTAAAATCACTTTTTTGTTTTTTGTTTAAAAAAAAAAAAAAAAAAAAAATATATATATATATATATATATATATATATATATATATATATATATATTTTTTTTTTTTTTTTTTTTTTTTTTTTTTAATAAATAAAAATAATCCAGTATAAAATTGTTGTCATTTTTATTGTTTTTATGATTTTTTGACTTGTCTTCTTGGGTGGCATAACAGCAGAATGATGGCCTGGCTGCTGTGTTGTTATTTCTTAACTGAAATCAAGAAAAATGATGAGCAAAAAAAACAGTTTTGTACAATTTTTTTTTGTTGATTTTTTGTTTCTATAAAAATCAGCAATATCGAGAAATTGTGAGAATCTCAGTTTAAATAGAATCGGCACCCAAAAAATCGAAATCAAATTGGGACAAAAGCATATCGCCACCGCCCTATAGCTTACACTGAATGGCTAACATGTTCTGGAGGTTATCTTATGGATAAGAGATGAATGAGTATAAAAGCACCACATCCCAACCAATCAGCTCTCCTCAGTCTTCTGCCTGAAATGTCTGCAGCATTATGAAGTGAAACTGAGTGATCAGCCTACTGTCTGTTTATATTGTGCCATGAATTTTGTAAACTATCACAAGTTTACATATAAACAAAGACATTTTGGTCCGTCAGTTTGGTCAGATGCTACAAATGAACTCCACCCCTGTTATCTGAGCTTGCACTGACAAAAACTCTGGGCTGAATTACAGAATCGACGACCAGTTTCCAAGCTGTCTTTTATCAGGACATCCAGGGTCTGGGTAAGTCAACCCAGTCACAGAGACATATCCCGGACATGTCCTGTGATAAAGAAAACTGAAAAACAAAACCTAAAGGATGAGGATGCCAAGAACACCCAGAGCCACCTTGACACAAGTCCACAATCCTCTAATCTGCCGTATTTAATAGAAAAGCTGGAGAGTTCTTTAGGAATTGATTTGCAACGAGGTTAAGCAGTTTTTGTTTTTTAAAAATATCCCGCTCTTGATTTCTTTTTTCATTTCAAAACAATTAATTATGATGTGCAGCATTTTTCTCTGAACAATCAGATGGAGTGGTTGTAGGTCTGTCCCCAGCACGGAGCCAACCTTCACTATCCTGGTCTTGTAAGATGAAACTGATGTGGAGATCTTTCCCTCTGCACTGACATGTCCACGTTGAAAAGCACTGCAGGAAACTCATTCCTTCAACTAACGCTGGTGTTCCTCATCTTGTACAGTCTGATAGCCGTGTAGAAACACAGATACTTGTTGTCAATTATCATGTCTGCACCGTTTCAATCAATCAACTTCATTTGTTATGTAGTTTTCATACAAAGCCAAGTATAACAAATCCCACCTCATTTTGAACGTACAAAGCGAGATCCTGAGGTCATGAGGTTTGTAGAGGTGAAAAACTGCAATAAATGATCACATTTGTTTTTTTACAAAAGGAAGGAGATATGTTTTCCTTTTGTTGTTCCTTTGTAATAAGAATTACCAGAACAACATCATAATTTCTCTTTTTTAGACATTTTACGATCTAAGTAGATTAATTAATACTATGTCGCATTCATAACTGAGTTTTTAACATTATATCCCTGAAAAATGAAAATAACTTTTTACATCAGAATGAGTTATAAACTGTATATACAGACCTTGTTACCCTCTCCGTCATGCAACACTGCCAGTTTACTGAAGTCAGAAGATAGAAACACTGACTCACCACCAGGACTTCAACTGGTACTCTGAATACACTCTTATTATCAGGACTTAAAATGAACCATAACCTTGTTTTAACAGTTTTACTAATGAATAAGTGGTGCAACATTATCTTTCTGTCAAGAATCTAATTCACTGAGATGTTTATTGTTGAGGAAAAACTCAAGAAGCCAAAGGATGAGGAGTCTGGATGACGTTAAAAAGATTAAAGTTTATGAAGCAGAAAGGAAAAATGAACAGAATGTAAACAAACTGCATTTTGGAGAAACCGTTGATCAGGCAGAGCTGTGGAGGGGTTCTGATCTGAGAAGGAGAACCTCTTTTAAAGCTAAAGAAGAAAAAACGTTAATGGTCGTCATAAATCTGTGTTTGCTTGAACATAAGATAGATGATCTTATCCAAGGCTGGAGCCAGAGACTATCTGGTAGCGCTCATCTGACAGTCTATTTCTAGATGTGTAGCAGCTTGAGATTCCTCTGAATAAACAATCCCTATCACCGTGGTTTATGACTAGTTCATTGTGACCCGAAGGGCACCACACATACTTTATATCAGGAAGAAGCAGGCTAGTTGTTGACAAAGTGTTCTGCTTAGAAGACGCCTGGGTCTGCCGGACCTCAGCTTCAGGAATGTCCCAGGAGAGAAGGCTCTAACACAAGCAGTAGAATAATGTAGAAAGTCTCATTTAGGTATATAAAGTAACATATTAGATGAATGTATATGAAATTAATATGAGTAAGGTGTGAAATGAAATTTCTACTATACTACGTTGTCTGTTGAGAGGCAGCCCTCTGCTGGTATATGGAGAGAGGGCGTGGAAATATCCACCCTCTCCAGATCATGACAGAAGGGTTACATGATTGTGAGGTACCATCATAAAAACACACTTTTTGGACGTTTGTTTGTTAGTATCTGAGAAATAATCTGTAAATGACATTTTTTTCTGTTTGGCTTCATCACTTTTGCATAATCCAGAGATTGTAATCTTTGATTAGAAACAAATAAAACAAGTCAGATCCCATCAATACAATGAAGTTTTTCTCAAAGCTTGTAAAGTAAAACGCAAAGCTTATTTGTTTATCAGGATTAACTTTTAAGACTGACCTTCCACTTCCAAGGCATGAACTTCTCCCTTTGAATTGCTGTGTTTACACCATATATTTATTCTGTATTTTGCCTTTTAAATAACTTTGTCTGACTCCTGCCTAAATATATTCATAGTTGAATGGAGACAAAACAGAATTATTTTCTGACTTTTTAAAATTTTCCAGACCTTGTTTTGGCATTTTTATCTGCTATAAAAACTTAAGCTGTTTGTTTGTTTGTTTGTTTGTTTGTTTGTTTGTTACTCTCTGCCCAGTCCATTTTCATTTCTTGCAGAGAAAACGACTGAGTTCATTTATGCCCAATATTATCATCCTATATTATCAGCCATTACTACATTAAATGCAATATCAGAAATTAATATTAATTTTCATTTCCCTAATGACACAACTTTTACATTATATGCTCATATCATACATCAAACTCTTCAGCTACGTCTCCTCTAAGTCAAAATGACAAAATCTAAGAGATGTTATGCACAATTTTCTCAATATTTTTGTTTGTTTGTCACAACTTGCCACAGGAATATCAGAGTATGTTGATTTCAGGATCAGAAAATTGATATTTTGAATATCAGTAAAACAAAAAAAATGCCAATATCAATCATCCTTAGTAATTCAACATGTAGTTTTTGCATAGCAGACTTTATTTCCTTGCTTTTTTTTCTTTCCCCATTGCGGCTCTTTCCTTTCCACAACCTACATGCAGATGAACTTCTGTCTAAGAGCTTATATCTAGCAGGTAAACTGTAAGTTCTGGATCTTGGAGCGATTTTACACTTATATTATTATAAACGATCAGTTCAACGCTGAAGGTTATATTTGTCTATGATGTAAAGAATGCAGAGTTTTCTCAGACCGCTCCTACCATCATAAAGGATCAGTGAGGTGTGGATGATTATGTTTCTGATGAATGGATCCAAAAACACAAACAAGGGAATACAGATGCATGTAAATCAGGTCTACAGTGGAAAACAGACCCATGATTCCAGTATGAATCGTCCCACTGTTAAGTTCAACCACTATGAAATATATTCAGCATCTATTTGGTCTATTTTATGGGTTCAGAGATGCAAATGGTTTGTTAAACAGTTTGCTCTTGGTGGTAATATGACTTAAAATAAACATCTGGTTTCTCATGTTGGACATGCTGGGATTTGTGATGTGTGGACTCCCGACTGTCACCGGTAATATTTCGACTATATGTCACCTTCATCACACACACTGTGCTTCATATTGATAAGTTAATCTTCAACATTGATTGTGACTCCTGAGCTTTGCATTTAAAATACAGCAAAAAAGCATTAAATTGAAAAGTTCAAAGTTGGCAGGACCGTATGTTGAAACTGGAATGAAAGGAAGGTCAGCGGCGCAGACTTGCGTTCAGCTGGTTTATTCTTTGTTCAAATTCACATAAAATTTTATTTATGAGACGCTTTTCATGCAACCAGTGCTTTACAGTACAGAAAACATTTGCTGCGTGTAAAAAATAAAAATAAAGTCTGTGGACACCAAAGTATTCATTTACAAACACACAGCATATAATAATATCCCTCACACACATGTAAGCACACTCCAGGAAAAAAAAAAAGTAATAATTTTGCATTATTGCCTGCAAAGTTACTGCATTATGTGAAGAAGTTCGAAAAAGGAGTGGAAAGAAGTTTACATTTTATTATTAATCACCACCTTTACTCATCATGGTTGACATATCTGTGTACCGCCCAATGTCTGAATACTACATACTTATCCAATTCCATCTATATACATATACACACCCATACCCCCGTGTGTGTCTGTGTATATATATATATATATATATATATATATATAAACTACATGTAATGTTATCTTCATAAACCCTCAGGGAAGTTTATGCAAAACAAAGAGAGAAATTAAAAGGTTTGAGACTCTTTTGGGGATTTTATGAAATTACATGTAAATTGCAAATGATGGCATTTGAACATGAGCTGTTTCAGTTAGGATCTTTGGGAACTGAACTTTGAACATGTACTAATGTTATGTGAACTAGTGTTACATACAGGATGTGATTGTCTGGAAATATAACATTTAACTTCTTTTACCTTCTGAACCATTAAATCATAGAAACTAGAATTATCTGTAGGTGTCATGAGCTGAATTATCTACACTAATCTGTGAAAGATTATAAAATCAGACATAAGTACCAATGATGACTGTTTATAAACACAATAAGAACCTTGTCATGTATCATCCGGACATCAGATAAATATGCTGGGAATGAGGTAAGATGTGTGTTGCTTCCACACTGAAGGATAATAATGATGATCTTTTTTTTTGGAATGCCAACATATAATTTCACATGTGAGTGATGACAAGTAATATATTTATGATAAGGGAAAGTGGCTGTTAACAGCTTATGGTGTTACTGCAGATAGCTTTGTGATCTTTGACTTTAAACTAGAATTTACAGACATCTAGATCTATCTGCAGCATTAAAGCAGAGCAGATATCTCCCAAGACTCCCCTTGAAGTAGCTGAAGTCACGGCAAATATGAAGAGATGAAATAAGTGGAAAGAGAGCGATAAAGATAAGGTCCAGACCATTGGTCTCCCAGAAGTCTCAGTGGGATCTAATCTCTGTCCAGAGGCAAAAGAAAAAGCATTGACACCAGCCAGAGGGAGGCAGGAGAGGATGGGAGGGGATGGTGAGGATGGAGCTGTCCAGACGACCACACACAGACACATTGTTTGATTCTGCCAGTATGAGGTTTAAAAGGCCAGCACCAGCTGTTTTTTTACTCAACTGTTTCATGTTTCTGTTTAACCATTTTCAGGTTTAAGGATTATTTCTGTTCAAAAAATAGAAAAGAAAATAGAAGCATCTGGATGATATGTCGTCCATCACTGCATGTCAAAATGCAGATGGACGGATTTTAATGGGAATCTGTTGAGTCAGTGATGTTAAGGACTCACATCATGGATGTTCATGGTTGCTGTTACAGTTTAGCCTGTCATCACTGTTGTTAATTTATAATAAACACATTAAGAGCTGAGGCCAATGAGCAGGTGACTGGCTTTTCTGAGATTAGAAATATAACTATACATGTATTACACATGTATATGCACATGTGAATGTTGGGCAGATGTGTGGTTTTGGAACGGTTTCATGTGATCCACATGTGAGGATTGCGTAAATCTTATGTAAATTATATATGATACGTGATTGTAATAATATATAGTTTACATGTGATTCACATGTAAGCACATTGTGTCAAACATGTGAGTCACTTGTGAATTTATTTATATGTTTTACATTTTGGCAAACTGTACTTTCTGCCTGACAATAAAAAAACACCTAAAAGTCTCTGAATATGAAGTTATTTCACATGAACATTTTAGGTGATTAGATAAATAGATAGATAGGACTTTATTCATCCCTAAAAGGGAAATTCAAATTGTCTGGCGACTCAATAAAACACTAAAACACTAAAACACTCACTCTTCCACCTCTCAGTGCGTATTAAACATAAATAAATAATTGCTCAGACAGACACGGGTTAAAAACTCATTAAAAACATATGTTCACATTTCTCCTGCATTATCTTATAATTGTAAGAAGAATTTATACACACAGCGTTCAACATGAACATAAGCACCACACACATGTACTCTTTCTTCCTGTCAACCAAATGTGCTTGCAGGAACACAGAGCTTTTATTTGGTACACCTGAGATTCATCATCTCATCAGATATGTCACATGGTGTCAGAGAAAAACGCAAACATAAACATGGCTTTCGAAAAAGTTAGCGACAAGTTATAATGAGAGCACATCCAAACAGTAATCCAGCCTGTTTTTATTTGTTTTGTTTTATTTGTAAAGCAACCAGAACCAACATACAAATAAAAAGGTTCAGAACCAGTTCAATAATACACGAATAAAACATCCTCATAAGAAACTAAACTTGTAAAATGTGGAGTTTGTCCACAAAGTGCTTCTTGCAGTTGAGTTGTTTTAACAGCAGCATGTATGTGGAGTTCAGAGAGCAGCTTGTTGTCAGTTCATGTGTCCAAATGTTAACACATGCGCACCACCTTCGCCTGATCACTGATCACCTGCAGGGAAACGGATCATTCATTTTCCCGACAATCAATGAACTTCTCTTTAGTTCTGGACACATGTTAAAACTAAGGGAGATAAAGTTTCAAATCAATCAGAAAAGACTTATTAGGAATCAATGATAAGATCATTTAAATAGCTTCTCTCTCTCTCTCTCTCTCTCTCTCTCTCTCTCTCTCTCTCTCTCTCTCTCTCTCTCTCTCTCTCTCTCTCTCTGTCTCTCTCTATCTTGATCTCTTTCTCTCTGGATCCAGCTCTAACAATGTATTCAGGTGTTGGCCACTTAGCTAGATACCAAGGGCAGAAATCTGTGCCAACTTAATACTACTTTCATTGCCGCGTTGGTCAATTATAAAAGTTGTTTGTAACCTGTGAACTTGGCAGGTGTGAGCTGCAAAAGTTACATCTGCATTACAGAATAATTTAGTTTGCTTTAGGATTTAATTTCCTGGTGCAGAACTGAGACAAACATATCAGCAGCAGGTGTAATGCATCTGTACTGTGTTGATGCCTAAAGCGTTTTTTTGGGTGGCACGCTTCCCTTTTCTCTCTTTTTAAGCAATATAGTTGTCTGGCATGAATTCAAATGACCAGCATTAACTCTTAAACATGAACTTTCTTTTTGTTGTTTAAGTTCTTTACATTTGTTTACAATGATCTCATTTCAACACCTCCAGAAAGTTTTTACAGGCTCAATATAACGCATGGCTCACAAAGTATAAGGAACACTTAAACAACACATCTTAAGCTAGATTCACACTTCAGGGCTCGCTGCTCATATCAGATGTTTTTGTGAAATCCAAATTTTTTGAAAGTCTGTTCCCATTTCCGATCAAATGCGACTTGTATGCGATCTCCTGTATGAACCTCATGCGCACCAGAAGCGTCCTGCATTCGTAGAAGACACAGCGACGTGCAGTGAGCGTGCGTGTGACGCATTTGTGTTTGCAGAAGTAAATATAGATGGCAGCAGAGCATTTGAAATTTTAAAAGTTTCGTCCAACCGTAAAAGTTAAATAAAAGTTAAAAGTTTTGTCCAACCGTAAAAGTTAAATCAAAGTTAAAAGTTTTGTCCAACCGTAAAAGTTAAATAAAAGTCAAAAGTTTTGTCCAACCGTAAAAGTTAAATAAAAGTCAAAAGTTTTGTCCAACCGTAAAAGTTAAATAAAAGTTAAAAGTTTCGTCCAACCGTAAAAGTTAAATCAAAGTTAAAAGTTTTGTCCAACCGTAAAAGTTAAATAAAAGTTAAAAGTTTTGTCCAACCGTAAAAGTTAAATAAAAGTTAAAAGTTTTGTCCAACCGTAAAAGTTAAATAAAAGTCAAAAGTTTTGTCCAACCGTAAAAGTTAAATAAAAGTTAAAAGTTTTGTCCAACCGTAAAAGTTAAATAAAAGTCAAAAGTTTTGTCCAACCGTAAAAGTTAAATAAAAGTTAAAAGTTTTGTCCAACCGTAAAAGTTAAATAAAAGTCAAAAGTTTTGTCCAACCGTAAAAGTTAAATAAAAGTCAAAAGTTTTGTCCAACCGTAAAAGTTAAATAAAAGTTAAAAGTTTTGTCCAACCGTAAAAGTTAAATAAAAGTTAAAAGTTTTGTCCAACCGTAAAAGTTAAATAAAAGTTAAAAGTTTTGTCCAACCGTAAAAGTTAAATAAAAGTCAAAAGTTTTGTCCAACTGTAAAAGTTAAATAAAAGTCAAAAGTTTTGTCCAACAGTTGCCACAACATTGTGAATGGGTTCGTTTTCAGGAGACGTTTACGGAAGAGGAAAGTAAAAGTTTTGGTCGAGGCCTTTTGTGGAGCTGTGGCAGCAACAACTGTAGAGAGAAACGTTTGGGTACGGAGTCGCAGTCAGGATTGATGGGAGAGTGATGTGAGCGCATTTACCGATAAAGAGTTAAAACAAAACAAACGCAGAATAATGACGTTTGTCGCGTGTCAATGACGCGTCGGTCGGATTAATGCAACCTGACCGTTCAGACTGAAGTCGCATGGCAAAAGATGAGACACATATCGGATTTAGGACCACATATCCAAGCGGCCTGGGTCGCATTTGAAAATATCAGATCTGTGTCGTTCAGACTGTTAGGAAAAGATCGGTTCCAGGTCGCATCGGGGCAAAAACACCGGATTTAAGTCACTTCAGCCTGTAGTGTGAACGTAGCATTAGATCTTGATGAATGAAATAATTCAGGAGAAACGCTTCATGCATTTCATGGTGTAACGAGAGCAAAATAACTCAATAACGATCAATGGAAATGATCATCGTTAACCCATGGAGGTCTGGATCTGGAATCATTCTCAAAATAAAAGTGGAAAGGTCAGATCACAGGCTGACCCAAGTTCTGTAGAAGTTCATAAAAACCATTTTAAATGTGGTTCAGTTGTTGTTGTGGCCTCCATGTTCCTGTTTGTACTCCTTACAACATCTGGGCATGCTCCTCATGAGATGATCTTATCCTGGAGAACCTCCTTCCAGACCTGGATCAGGGCACCTGTTCGGTCCCTGGACAGTCTTTGGTGACAGTTGTGATGGAACGAGACGTGATTTCCCAGATATTGTGGCCGACAGGTGAAAACACGATTCACATACAAAAACACGCTGCATGTGGGAAAACAACTGCAAGAAGAAAACGCTGCATTTTCACTTTCGCAACAGCTTTGCTCAGACTTTATCATGGTTTTACGATGCTTATATGAGTCTTTCTAAATCCGACAATATTTTTATATCAGACAAGATAAAGCGAAAATGTAAAAAAATGAATGCATAAAGAAATAATACGTACCTTGATGTAGTTTCTGTCTCTGCCTTTGTTTAAACTTCACAGCAGTACCTCTGCTCTGGTTACTGTTGTCTGTCTCTTGGATGAAAATTGCTGCCTGGAGACCAGGTGTTGGAACAAAAAAACATCCCTGCCGTGAAAGAGTCCCTTCTAAAGCAGCACGGGAACATCATCAGATGTTACGTTTTCATTATTACCTTTAAGAACTTACCAAAAGCCTGGACTATCCCGCTAATAAAAAGTAAACTATACTATAAATACATTAAAGAGGTCTGTATGTGGTCACACAGAAATAATGGCGCCAACAGGGACAGATTTACTGATGGCATCTCAGCACTTGTGCTGTGAGTGTGAAAGTGTTTTTATCCTAACATCTGTCGGCCACCGTACCCAGTTTTAGGTTGGATCAAACTCCTGTGAGCGGGAAAGTCAGTCAACAGCGTTAATGCCTTCGTCATGCAGGAACTGCTGACACACTCCAGCCACATGAGTTAGAGCTTTATCATTTATCAGAAGGAACCCAGTTCCCATTGCAGCGGTATATGGTCTGATGATCGGTCAGCCCGGTCCACTGCCAGTCAGAGTACCTCTGGGTATGCCTCCCCAGACCATCACTGGCCCACTGCTAAACCAACTGGAGGATGCTGCAGGCGGTACAGCGTTCTCCATGGCATCTCCAGAATAACAACCTGTTCTCATCCTAAATTTTGGCCATTTTCCAGAAAAATTTTTTCAAAGTTTTGTTTGATTTCTTTTACTTTTATCCAAGCAAGTGTTGTGGTTTGTTCCCCACACAACGGCCGAATAATTCACTCTTTAATTACCAGTCAATATCTTCAGCAGCAGCCATCTTTAGCCTAATGAATCACGGTCGACTATATTTTCTGTTAAGCACTGAATTGATAAAGAGCCACAGAAAACCCATTAAGTGAGTTCATTGATCGACAGACACAGTTGGAAATGAAACAAACACATTTGTTCGTTTTATTTTGATTTTTTTTTTTCATGCCTTTCTGCCAATTATATGCATTTAAAATGCTCCCTTAAATAAGCAAAAAAGGAAGTTCTTTCACCTTTCAAGCAGCTCCGACTTACTTTGCTTGATACATTTTGCTGATAACACAGCGATACTTTGGATATATTACCTATACTGATGATGTACTGCATCTCCATTTCTCTGCAGACGATGAGCAGTCGTTTTTTTCCTCACAACGTCATCGCCACCGATGCTGTTCTCAGCCTGGATGAAGACTCTGTTCTCTCAACCAATGAGGTGAGTTACTGATTACAAGCCGGCAAATTGAGACACTGATGCGTTATCAACAAAATGAGGCGACACAAGCCCACCAAAACACTTTTTCAGAGATCTGATTGTTTGAATTTAGATCAAATATTATTTCAATTTGACGTGGTTTGACAAAAGCATGAGACCGCTTCTCTGAATGTTTTCCAACCAGCTCCAATCTGCATGGTTTCTTGTCAGCCAGTAGCAGAAGGTGGTGATGTCTTAACGCAGTATCGATCCTTTCTGAAATGAGGGAGTCAGTGCACGCAAAGTGATGAATACCATTCATTATAAATGAATTACCTCACTCTGCCAAATGGTGCGGTGACCACAGAGCTAGAGGTGAAAAATGTGCTTTGCTTTTTAAAGGACATCTGCAAATGCATCAAGTGAAATCCAACTAAAGCTGGATGAGAATGAAGTCGGGCGGCTGTGACCGTAAAGGAAAGCAGGATGCTTGGCGCTCAATAACCGATCTTCATTGAATTACTGCGATATGTGTTACGTTAGGTTCATACTTTCATCTTTCCGCTGAGGAAAAAAATGGAGAAAAAGGAAAAAACAAGGAAAGAAGAAAAAGCAGAGACGTAATACGAAGTGGGCAGTAAAGTAAAAGCAAAGAAAACCCAGGAAAGCTGAAAAAAAAGGAAAAAAAGATTCAACAAAATCAGGTTAAGAAATGAAGCAAAAACACGCGGTGAAGCCAGAAGAGAGGAGGAGGATGGGGAAAAAAAAAAAAAAAAAAAAAAAAAAACGGTAAAAAGAGCAGAAACCAAAGTGAAATCAAGGCAAGAGGACTGAAAGGGAAGCGGAGATGTGAATGAATAGAATTTAATGAAAAACAAAGTGCTTTCAGAGAGGCAGGAGTTTTACGAGAGCCATTACCTCCGTGTCTGTATCATTACACTGTCAAAACACAGAGCAGCGCTTTGATTACTTAAAAGCGAGGATGAGACGCACCCCAGTGATCTGTAACACGGACATTTGTTTTAGAGCAAATTAGAAACCAGTGAATTGTTTAAAGCATCGTCAGTGTCAGGAGAGGAAATGATGTGCGTATTCCCCCGTTTTTAATCAAGACTTTGACTCTTTTGCCGAGCTAGAGCCTCCGTAGGCTCGCTAAAACCCAGGAAATAGAGGAAGGTTTAATAAGTCACCAGGCCAGCACAGTTTATATCCAAATGGAAATGCAAATATTCAGCCTGTATTTGTACACGAGGTCCAAAGTGTGAGCACGTTTGCACATTTCTTTAACACTGGAACTGATCATGATTTTAATCACTTTCATTGGATGTTATTTTCTTTTCCTTGCTTTCTTGTTTTAATTTGAAATTATGCTTTTTATTTTCCAATATTTTATTGTCTCTGTAAAGCACTTTGAGTCACCCTGTTGTGGAATTGTACTATGTAAATAACGTGCCTTGTCTAGGCTCTTTTATACAATTAAATAACATTTTTGATGAAATAGTTTTCATTATTTGTTTTTCAAAGAATCCTAAAGTACAATGTCTTTGGACTGCAACATGTCTTCATGAAGTGCTATGTGCTGATTTAAATTCATCAATCTTTTTAAATATTCCAAATGCAAAAATAATAATAAATTTCTTGGACTGCTGTGTTAACAAGCTGTGGAAGCAAAACAATACGTGAATAATGGACATCTGAGCAGGTGGAAGAGTACACAGCTTTTGTTCAGTGAGTGCGAATGAGCAAAGGCCAGAAATTGTGCGATAATGAGGGGATTTTCTTTGCAGCAGAATGCTGCAATTTCACTTCGAAAAAAATATTTCATGATTAAATCATTTCTCGTTTTTTAAAGATGCATTACGTAACTTTTTTTACTCTAAAACTTTGCAAACCTGACTTGTTCGATGACACAGTGGCTTCTATCATGTGCATTTCTAGAGCTGCTGTGGTGCAGCAGCATCCCAAGGCTGAGAAACCGTACTGTCCAACTTTTACATGCGGGACACTACGTGACGTTTAACTCCATGGTATTGCACATTTTGGACAAGCAACATCGCTGATTTAGCAAAGAAACGCAAGAAGATTAAGAGAGAAAGGGACAAAACAAGAGTCTGACAGGTTAGGTAGGATGCAAGATGGATGCCAAATTAGCCATTGATAGGGGGCTCGTGACTGGGAAAATGGGAAAAGTTCTGTAGTGTGTATTTAACAAAGGAATTATTGCAGACCGGGAAGGGAACCAAAAAATAAATTAATAGCACAGCCTCTATCATATCATGGCAGCACCTGCGTCCAACTAACCTGCACTTGTCTGACTAGCACTTATCTATGATGTCGTTTTGAAGAAAAGCGTCTGCGAACTGTTATCTAATTTCTTAGTGAAGTATGACCATGAATTACATCAATATTGGCAATAATTTTGGTCCTGATGCCAGGTGTACATATGGACAGTCTTATGTTCGAACATGGTGTTCGTTTGGACAATCCATGACGTTGTCCATGGATCCATGTAACCCTTTCGGGCTGAGCCGAACCGGGCCCCATGAGCAAAGGCCCAGCCACCATACGCTCGCTCTCATGCCCCACATCCAGGCCTGGCTCCAGAGGGGGGCCCCGGTAACCCATGTCTGGGCAAAGGAACATTTATACCCATGTTTGTCGTCATCATAGAGTTTCTGTGAGCTGTACTTGGTCTGGTCCCTCCCCTAGACACCTGTTTGACATGGGTGACCCTACCAGGGGCATAAAACCCCTGACAACATGGCTGCTTGGATCTTCAGGACACACAAACCCCTCCACCACGATAAGGTTATGGCTCAGGGAGGGGACTAATAAACCAAATCCTTTGGAAAGTACACGTGCTCATGTGTGCAGACTTGGCTACTTTCTAATGTGATTGTCTGTACAACAGAGTTGAAAGTCTAATATTTGGCATTTAAAGTTACACAAGCATTTGCCAACTTTTCTGACCTTGAACACTCTTTTTGTAGGATTCTCCCTTCCAAACATTAGCAACCAACTTGATTAAATGCTGCGACTCAAGCCGCAAAGCTTAGCCTGAATGCAGCCAGATAATCAGAAAGGGCTCATCTGTGATGCTAATAGTGGCCCATTACAATCAGCGGCCTTGTTTCTCCACAGATTTTTCAGCCTGTGAAAGTTGTGATCTATAATGGATTGTGAGACTCAATGAGCCCAGGAGATCCAATATATCTTTAAACTCTGATATATTTTATTGATCAGAGCGAGTCAATTTTCACCCTTTCTACGCTAACAGGATCACAATCACAGTTTACAGCACTGCAGTTTGTGGCACAGCTACGGGAGCAAGTTTCTACAAGCAAACTTTTATGGACGCATGGCTTGTTTGATGAAACGAGGAGAAAAAGAAGAGAGAGGAATCACAAAGGGGAGGTGGGGGAATCTTAACTGTGCTCACTGACCCCATCTGTCTAATTGCCCTTTTAACATGGTGAGAGGATTTACTGAAAGGGGATGAAAAATGTCAAGTGACTTGAGATGTGCAAGAATATTACACTTTACTAGGATTTATCTTATTTCAATACCTCAGCGGAATAATGGCTGCGCCAATTTCATAATTATATCGTTCCAGCTCATTAAATGTATGATTATTCTACAAAGACTCAAGGAAGGAATATGACCAAAAAATCTGACAAAGCTTATGCTTCTCATTAGGTGGTCATGCATGCTGCTGCATTATGCCCTTTAAAGACATTTTCAGTAGGGGGAATTTAAAATTGCTGTGAACATGGGAAGAATTAATTCTCACATATATATATATATATATATATATACACACATATATTATATATATATATATTTATATATACATATATATATATATATATATATATATATATTGATTATGTATATATATATATATATATATATATATATATATATATATATATATATAGAGAGAGAGAGAGAGAGAGAGAGAGAGAGAGAGAGAGAGAGAGAGCGAGAGAGAGAGAGATATTATGTATATATATAAAATGTGTGTGTATGTATGTACTG
Source organism: Telmatherina bonti (assembly GCF_933228915.1). NCBI lineage: Eukaryota > Metazoa > Chordata > Actinopteri > Atheriniformes > Telmatherinidae > Telmatherina > Telmatherina bonti. The sequence goes on along the minus strand of NC_136614.1, from coordinate 13,591,028 downwards.
ATGCTTTATTGTTTCTAATCACATTTTTCTTTTTCTTTATTTTATCATATTTGGAAAAAGAAATGTTTTCTGTTTTGACATAATATAAATATTGTATAAAAAAAAATAAAATAAAATAAAATTTACTAGTATACCATCATCCTCACCCATGAATCTAAAGAAAAAAACTGTTGTCAAATCAAAGTCAACTTGAACAGACACTGTATGAAAGTGTTCATTTAGATCTATTACAGATATTTTATTCCTGGTACCGGAGAATACCTGAGTTTCTTATGTTGCAGCATGTACACTGAGCAGGATGAGAGGAATTGATTTTAGGCCTTCAGCTTCAGTAATCTGCTGGTGTGAAAGTCCCTCCTTGTTAAAATCAGACTTTTCAACCTGGGGGTGTGTCTTCAGTTCAAATCAGGTCAAATAAGTGAATGAAAAATATTTATAGAATATTTATAAAACTGCATGGAGAAGTACGGTACGCTGCACGTTGGCATAGTGGTTAGCACTGTGGCCTCACAGCAAGAAGGTCGTTGGTTTGATCCTTGGATGGGGCATGGTTTGGTCAGTGGCCTTTCTGTGTGGAGTTTGCATGTTCTCCCTGTGTATGCGTGGGTTCTCTCCGGGTACTCCGGCTTCCTCCCACTGTACAAAGACATGCATGTTAGGTTAATTGGTTACTCTAAATTGCCAATAGGAGTGAGCATGAGTGGTTGTTTGTCTCTGTGTGGCCCTGCGATGGACTGGCGAGCTGTCCAGGGTGTACCCTGCCTGTCGCCCAAAGCCAGCTGGGATAGGCTCCAGCTTCCCTGCGACCCTGAATTGGATTAAGCGGTTTAGAAAATTAATTAATACATTAGAGATATGGAGAAAGGCACTTCTCAGTGCATCAAGTGACTTCCCCATTGATACCCATGATGATGGTTAGGATAAAGCATTGCGTGTTGACACAAACTCTCGATGTAGATTTGAAAGCAATCAATGAAAGAAACTTGAGAGAAAAACTTTGGGAGCGCTCTAGACAAGACGTAACCACACAAACCACTTGGCGAGAACATCAAAAATTCACAAAACTGCAAACCTGCAGTAGCTGCTTGCCTGTCATCACACATCAAGGCTTTTCAAAAGAAAAAAAAGAAGAAACTATAATTTTATCAAAGCGACAACACTTCAAAATCGCAGGGTGCTAAATGACTTGAGGACACATTTACCCCACTTTTATCACCATGAAATGAAATGAAAGTTGACAGTGAACACAGCGCAGTGGCACCACTTCACAGGGAGCAAAATAAAAACGGATCGGCATGACACAACTTCTGAAAACACAGAGCAGAAGCCTCTGGGTGCCGTGGAAGACTCTGAAATGGGCTGTAGCTCTTTTTTTTTATCTTCTACCACTGGTCATGCTAAACCAAATGTCAGAAGAGATTTAAAATAGATCTATTGCTGGATTGACCCCCTGATCCACAGATCAATTTTGGCCTTGTAGAATCTATTAACACACACACATACACACAAACACCAGTCATTTTACTGCTTCATGGGACATCGCATAGACTTGTCTTTGTCAGGTGTTCACCCACAAATCAAATACTTTACTAGACGGACACATTTATACCCCTAAAACAAAGTGAAAGCAATGCTTAACACACATACACACATATCTATTTTCCTTTCAAGCTTTAATTAAGCAGTGAAACCCTAATTAAAACAGACAGACAATTAGTATAAATATCTGTGTTCTATCACACACACATGCTATTTCACCTTTTAATCACTGAAGGCTAAATTATGTTTGCAAGATATTGTTAATCCTCTCAGCACAGCTGTGCAGACATCTGACACACACACGCGGTGGACACACACCGCTAACATGTCGGTTGATCTGCGCTACTTTGAGAATGGCAGCTGCAACCTTTCGCTTGGCTTAGCGCTGCTGCTTTACAGTAATTGCTCACACCATTCGTGACAGAAGCCGCAAGGTATCACTAAAGAACATCCGCTTTCGCTGCTCTCCGCCCCACCATTCGTCTCACCGCCTATGCTATTCTGGTAATTAATTTTCTGTCCTTGTTCCTGAGGTGATGTGAGTCTGTGTCTATATAACCAAGTATTTCATTATGTGCTGATCCCCCTTATTCTCTGGTGTGTCTGCCTGCACGTCTCAGTGGTGTTTTTGAATTCAGAAGAGGGTCTTTGTCGTGTAGCCCGGGCTTCTTCAAGGGCACCAGGTGCTCCAGACAATTCCACGTGAAATTTCTTTTTTTATTAGTGAGGTAGGCAGTCAGAGAGGGAAACACAGCTGGAGACACGGTTCAGTCTGGTGACATCTTTAAAGATGCGCAGCTCCACAGGTGATATACAAGATTTCACAGAGACAGTGTGTGTTTCTGGTTCATACAATGACATGCTAGTTTTTCAGCTCTGTGATCAGCCTTCTACACTACAAAAACTGAAATCTAAGTAAGATTAAAAATCTCAAATTGAGTACACATATGCTTCTTTTTTTTTTTTTAAAGGTAAGATAATTCTTAGATTTTATGCCAGAGAATTCCTCTTGTTTTAAGAGTATTTTTACTTGTTTTGGGAAGTCTTGACAAGCCAAATTTTCTTGTTCTGTTGGCAGATAATTTATCTTATTTTAAGCAACATTTACCTAATTTTTGTTTATTTTTTCTGTTTTTTAAGGCTGAGTTTTTGCAGTGTAAGACTGAAGCTTCCACGGGAAGCAGGAATTTTGGCGTTCTTTTGAGGCGACAAGAACAAGAAAAGAGTTTGTTTTGGTCTGGTCACATCCGTAACAGGGCAGGGATTACTGCGAGTGGGCTGGGGGCGTTTCTCTGTGAGCAATTTCATGTTTAAAGAGAGACTTCATCCATGGCAGGGTGGGGTCATGCATGCAACAGTGTCTGTAATTTTGAATGCCATGTGTTGTCAACATTTTAGTACTTTCTCACATCTCACTTTTTTTTTTTTTTTTTTTTTTTGCTTCATTCAAAGACTTTTTACTTCTGAGTGTATAAACCATTTCACCATTTGCAAGTGTTACCCTGCTAACATTGGCTAAACCTGGGGAGGCTACCACCCTGCAGGTTTTGGGCCTTTGAGGTGGCAGCACCTATATTAGCTGCCTTTATATATTAGACAAGCCTCCTCTATAATCTGTTTTTAAATTTTCGCTGAAGACCCATTTGTTTACGCTGGCTTTTTATACGCAATGATAAGTTTACATTTTTATATAATTTTATTTTTGATTGTCTTTTAGTTTATTGTAATTGGGTTTTTTTTTACTTTTAGTTGTAGTATTTTACATTTTAATTGTCCTCTTGGATGTAATTTATTCTGTTTTCAGTTTTAACCATCACAATGTAGCACTTTGTTCAATGCTGTTGTTTTTACAGTGCGTCATAAATAAAATTGCATTGCATTGTTTTAGTGTTTCCCATGTTACATCACACTTAATTAAAATGAAAGGTTCTCCAACTACTTGTTGTCATCTTCGACACCTGTCTGTTAATGAGGCATTGATTTAGGTCAGGTGTGTTGCAGCAGGGAAACACTAAAACCTAAAGCCTTCGAGGACCACAGTTGGTGACCCCTGGTCTGAACAGTCTGCTTAAAAACAACTAAGTCAGAACAAATATCACTGAATAAATAAGTTTTGCAGACTTTGTGCTCTTAATTTAGCATCCATTTAGTCAGATGATGGCAGATTTAGTGTTATTTCCTCAGCTGGCTCCTTTCTGGGATGGTTTGCGATCAACAATATTGCAAGACCTTGTCTTTTAAAAACACAACTGTCTGGCGAGAATAAACTGTGTCATCCCAACATGACTTAATCGAGCAAGTGTTAATTTGTTGAAGTATTATGTTATTATGTTTGTCTTACTTCATGGACTCTTTTAAATATTAAAAAGCACCAGGTTTTACTTTTTTAAATGTGAGCAACTTTATTTTGTTTCAACTAAAGATCAGCACATCATCTAACAATAAACAGAGAAGATGGTGGTTCACAATGTAACATCCAGGCCAACACTGTAAATGACAGTTTGTTCTTAATGTTTTGCTTTAGTACCGTAATTCTTGGCTATAAGCTGCTACTTTTTTCCTGTGGCTTAACAAGTCATTTTGCACTTCATGCACACACCCTCATCATGAAAAAAGCAAGAAGAAACACATGATGTGGTCTTCAAGTTCAAGGCAAACAATGTGGCTGTTGAAGAAAAATAGAGCTGAAGGTGTGGATTAGTTTCAGATGCGCTCAGTAGCACAGTCTGTCCACATATGCTTAGGACTTGGGGAAATCTTGTGGTGAAGTTGCTGATTCCATGCAATACCACACATATGAAAACATTGTTCACTGTTCATTTGCAGTTTTGTGTTATTTTACATTTCTTCTCGTTGATCCCTTCCAGTGTTGCAAACTGAAATTAAGTGCTTGAACACAGAATGCAACTTTTATGTTTTCTATTGGCTCTCACCTCTTTAATTTCCTTTCTCTGACCTTCCTTTCTGCTCCAACAGGTGGATTTTGCCTTTATTGTATGGCAAAGTTTTCCAGAACGCATTGTTGGTTATCCAGCAAGGAGCCACTACTGGGATAGTTCCAGATCCCGCTGGGGCTACACCTCTAAATGGACAAATGATTACTCCATGGTCCTTACGGGAGCAGCTTTCTACCACAGGTACAAACCTGAATGGTTTTTTAATCATAGATGCTTTGTCCTATCACACATTATTGGCAATTTTCCTGCATTTCTTAAGGTAAAATATGTAAATGCATTTTAATTGCAGCAGCTTATAGAGTAGTTATAATTGTGTCCCTGTTGCCTCTAGTTGGTCATTTGTCAAGCACATTCTACTGGTAAATCATGTTTGGGAACTTTTTTTTTTTTTTTTTTTTGGCAGTGACTGTGTTTTGATAAGAGATACAACTTGTTCCTGTTAGGAAATTAAAATTAATCAGTTGCCAAGAACAATAACTAGAGCAGTGATTATACAATAATATTTCTATAACACCATGTAAACCAGCGGTGGGCTACTCTGGTCCTCGAGGGTCTCAGTCCTGCAAATGTTAGGAGCTTCTCTGCTGCAACACATTTAACACACATAAGACTTAATTATCAGACTGGTGCTGAGCTTCACATTAAAATTTGCACAAGTCTGGTAATTACCCATTGAGTAGTCAGGTGTGTTGCAGCTGGGAAAGTTTGAACATATGCAGGGCTGTGACTACCGAGAGTCAGAGTTGCCTACCCCCGATGGAAACAGTGATGCCAAACTCCGGCTTTACCCAGACTCCTGTCTGACTTTTGATGACAAGCTACATTGCTTTGTTAAAGACAGAAAAATAAAGTCAGGAGTTTTTGGTTCCATAAAATTCAATGAAAATGGGAGAAGTGAGGAGAAACTACATTTCTGTTAGAGAGGCTGTCTCTGAGAGCTTGTGAGATGCTAGCGTGCTTATCTTCCTGGTATTGCATAGGACAGGGCTAGTTAACTCTGTCCCACTGGGGTTTTCAACACATCCCTGCAACAACACACCTGACTCACTATTGAGTCATTGTGCAGAACTTCATTGGCTGTTGGATCCATTTAATTTGTGCCAGGTGTGTTGAAGCAAGATACATTGAATACCCTCAGTGCTGTGGCCTTTGACAGAGTTGAGTCGCCCTGACATTGGATGTTGTCAATTCAAAGAAACTAATCCTAATTTTTTAATTGTATGGTTAGTACCCAAGCATAACAGCAATAAATGGTTCTTCTCGGGGTGTTGTGGAAGAGTACCTTTTCCTGAGCTGCTCCTCCTTCACAGAGTTCAGGAAGGTGATGAAATCACAGTCACACTCATGCTAGCTGTGATGTAGCATAACAAGAAAGAACAAGCCAGATATAGAGCCAGATATAGAGACAAAATACTGAGGTTATTAGTTGTTATTTTGGCACAAATGTTCAGAAGAAGGGTTGGGTTGTGTGCTTGTGGAAATGTGTGTGTGTTTTTTAAGTGTGAAACTTTTTATTTTTATGTTGTTCAGCATTTTGATATGCTTTTGTATGAAAAGTGCAATACAAATAAAGTTTGATTTGATTTGAAATGTCTACTTCATCCAATCTTCCCACATTGTTACTAACTACATTGATTTTTTTTTTTGTTGATTGATTTAATTGATATTTTACTCTTATTCCTAGTGTTTTTGCAGTTTAATCTCCTCTCATATTTAGTTTTAACTCTGCGCATTGTGGTACTTTGGTTAACTTTGTTGTTGTTGTTGTGTAATATATAATATCATATTGCTATCAGTGTTTGTAATTTATAAAGGAAAGAAAAAGCCACAAAAGTGAAATGGCTACTCACGTTGTCTTCCTATTCATTAACATTGTTACCTTTTTATATGGCTGGATGGATGGATGCTGTGACGATAGCAGCTACAAGGGCCAAAAAGGATGGTCATATGTATCCTGTCCTAACAGATATAATAAAGTTTCTGGGATTGGAACTGCTTTTATCATGGCTGCCGCTTAGATACGTCAAAGTCAATTCACTCAGTTAAAGTTACTGAGCAAAGCAGACCATTGGACCAGACCAAAGCTTTCCAGCAGACTGCTTAATTGTCAGTTCTTTGATCACTGTTGGCAGTTTGCTTTGCAGTTGCTGTGTGCAATATGTCGATCTATCCCAGCTTTAATGGGATAACATACTCCTTCTTTATCAGCTACAATCAACATTTCAAGTCATCTGTCATCAGTTTCATTTTATTCTTTTCTTTTATTCCTTACTAATGAAATAGAAAAGGAATTGGAGCAATACCGGTCTTCTATTCCGCTTTTTCATCTCATGAAGTGATTGTCAAAAGCTAAGATGCTACAGCTGAAATAAAAATGGTAAACTCAAAAATTTAGCAGAGCGTTAAATTGAACACAGAAGACTGTTACTCTCCAAAGGGATTTTGGGCATCTTGTCATGCAGATAAACAGCTTTCTCATTCTTCTGTTGTTGGGATGGTGAATGCGCCTCTTTAGTCCTTTTGTTATTTAGACAATCAAATGCCAACAAAGGCAGGAAAAATTACTTAGACATGGGGTAAGCAGCGTGTGTGTGTGTGTTTGCGCTTGCAAGTGTGCAAGATCAAGGGATGGCAGTCCTTGGAGGGGAGTTAACAGACCTGACAGTGATCTAGTGCTCCCATGCTGCTGAGAGTGCAACACAACAACCACACAGAATAGAAGAGAGCAGAAAGCCCTTTAAAGGAGATAAATGCACCATAACGTCCTCTGTGCTTTCCTTTCTACATCTTTTTATCAGATACTACCACTATCTGTTCACCCACTACACCCCAGCCAGCCTGCTAACTATGGTGGACCAAATGGCTAACTGTGAAGACATCCTGATGAACTTCCTGGTTTCAGCTGTCACCAAGCAACCGCCAATCAAAGTTACTCAGAAGAAGCAGTACAAAGAAACCATGATGACCCAGGTAACCAACAGAACTCTGTCTCTGCTGCTGCTTTGTGAAAAACGAGGTAAAATTATGGGCAGGCCGCAGGTCTGCAATTTACGGTCAACAATGTATGCTCACATTTACAATTTCAAGCAATTTAGAGGCCAAGTAACCCAAATTGCATGTCTTTAAGGCACCTACAGCATATTCAAACTCAGACTTTTGACAAGATGCACCATCATCATCATCATCTCTGTCTGCTGCAGAGATGCACAACTGTCATTGTTGCATTTTTAGAAAGGCACAATGCTTGTCAGAAAGTAGTTTGCATTCTATGTACACCGCGTTGCATTCACTGAATAGCCACATTTGCGCATCCAGAAATCCTGCATTTAAATAAAAATGTTGAACAGTAATTGCAGTCCGTTGTATGAGGTCAAAAACAGCTACACATGGCCATCGATGTTGCAAAGCTTGGTGATATGCTGCATGAAGTTGAAACTGATTGCAGCCGCGGGGCAGCACAAAGGCTGATTTTAAAGATCAAAGTGATTTAGTAGCAGATAAAGTCAGAAATCATTTCTGTGAGCCCAATGAGTTTTTATGGATGACAAAACACGTCAAAAAGAGTATGAAGTGCTCAGATCTTCCTCTGGTCTTTGAAGAGCCCTTTAGCCTTGATTGTAGGGGGGGTTTTTTTCAAAGGACTTTTTAGAATGGATTTACACTCTATAACATTAAAAAAAAATGTGTATTTTTTTTATTTAGTTTTTTTTACATTGTTGCTGTACCTCATCATGTTTTGTCTAAAACTCAGTCTTTTCCTACTTTATGATCAGCTTAAGAAAACACATAAATTATGTCTGTCTCTTCTGTGACTGAATTAGCAAAATGTCAAATTAATAAGCCAATGTTGCACTGTTATGTGAGATATACAGATAAAAAGTATTTGAATGTTCTGTAAAATGAAATTAGAATCTCTGTAGATGGCAGTCTGGATTAGTCTGTCCAGTTATTTTCTATAGGAAATTCTGAGATTGTTTCGATCAAAAGATAAATTTAATTGAAAAAAGTCACTTCTGAGACTGAATCAACTGATCTTGCTCTAAAACATTATCAACAAGTCATCTCATTCACTCAAGTCATGATACCGTCAGACTCAAGTTGCCTGGACTGGATTTAGTTTCAGGAAAACTTTTACTCATCCTGGAGAGCTTCTTACATTCTGATGAAGATCTCACTTTAGTAACCTGTGAAACTACCAATGATCCACTGGTGACATCTGGAAAGGTCTCATCATACCCAATGTGGCCGGAACATCTAAGAAACTCAGCAGAATTTTTAAGTAACATCCATGTTTTGCAAACCCAGCCATTCCATCAGACATCAGGTGATTCAGACTGCAATGAGCCTTGCAATGGGTAAACCAAACAACTGGTCAATAGGCAGAATGCCCAGCGTAGAAGAGTCAGATCATCAGACCAGGTATCCGGCCTTTCGTCTGTATCTCAGGGATGGGTCACAATAGATATTTTGTAGGATTTGGAAAGTATTCCAGAGGAGCCATGAGTTTAATTAGTTTATGATTTCGAGATACTTGCTCAGAGAATTGATAGTAGGCTATACATTTTGTAATCATGAACGATAAGAAATATAGATAGACCCCTCAGTTTACTGTAAATCTGTAAAAACTCTGACCAATCCAAATATTTGGACCAAAATGAAGTTGTTCATTTCTTATATTTCGTAAGCTGCTTCTCCCAACTCCCCTCCTCCCCCTCCCGCAGCGCATACTTATTAGTCACACCCTGCATATAAATAAAATGTTAGGATGAAAATACAAAGTAGTGAAGAAGAAACTCGGAAGGCAAACATGGCTGAGAAAATGCAGGAAGGATTTCCCCGACCCGGTTCGGTTTATTTGCCTCCTCCCGCTAAACAGCCGAGAAAAAGAAAATCGTTGGTTGAAAAAAACCTGCGAATAAAAAAGCCTTGGATCACGCAAGGAGTAAAACCAGAAGGAAAGGAGCTAAGACAGGGCACCACTTTCACATCTTGCTAGCTCCCCAACATTACCTACCCCAGCTTTAAACAGTTGTTATTTGGTAAACATAGATGGGAAACACTGTGAGACACAAAGGGTATTAAAGTAGATTAGGACAAAGATGAGCAAGACTTTCCCCCTCACTCTCCCCAGAACTTTTTTTTTTTTTTTTTTTTTTTTATTAATAATGTTTTATTTGGTTTTATAAAGTTGACAAAATACTAAAATAAAATAAAAAAAATAATTAAAAAAAAAAGAACACACGTAAACAAGAACTACAAACGTGTATGCAGTACTGAGCAGGCAAGACTTAGGATCAGAACTAAAATACAATGACCATACAAAGGATGCATCATAAGAAAATACAATAACGATAATGATAATAATAATAAATAAGTCCAATGTAGGCATCGTAAAATCAATTACAACATATAAAACCTGAGCTTTTAATTATAATATTTCTAAAACTTCTGGGCAGGTAATCCAAAAGGGGTTGCCAAATTTCTGTAAATAAATCATCACTCCCTCTTAATTTAGCGCTTATCCTTTCCATTGGCATCGCTCTAAAAATTTCACGGTACCAATCTGTGACTGCAGGTGGTTTATCCATGATCCACTTATTAAGTATGCATTTCCTGGCCAGTGACAGGAGTTTTTTTCAGTAATTTTGAATTGGAATATTTACTTGTACTTGGTAGTCCCAATAAAAATTGGCCTGGTTCTATAAAAATTTTGCATTTTAAAATTGCCCCAGTCTCTTTAGCTATGCAAGACCAGAAGTGTGATACTTTAGGACATGTCAAAAAACAGTGCATATATGTAGCAGGAGACTGCCTACATTTTAGACATGACGAAGATCTTGCAGGATCCATCTTGTTCAAAATGTAAGGAGTTCTATGTTGCCTATGGAAAATTCTAAAGTGCATTTCTCTTAACCTGTTACTCAAAAACACTGAGTGGATATCACTAATTACTTTGTGCCAGTCAGCTTCCGTATAAGATAATCCAATATCCTCTTCCTACTTACTAATAATTTTGTCAACACTATCCCCAGAATATTTTTGTAAAACACCATAACATCGAGAAATAAAACCTTTTATCATTTTAAATGATACCATAAATCTCTCAATTGGATTAAGCAAAGGTTTGTCCATATGTAAAGATTTTATATGGGTATTAATAAAGTGTCGAATTTGCAAAAAGGCAAAAAAAGCACTATTAGGAAAACCAAAGGTCTCCTTCACTTGTGTAAAGGACATAAGACTACCATCTTCATTAAAAAGATCATTTACAACTCGAACACCTCGCCAATGCCAATCATTAAAAACAGCATTGCTTATTAAGTATAGGTGACAAAAGTGAGAAACGTCCCCTCATTCCCGTACAAGATGACATATCTCTCCAGCTTTTCATAGCATTTATCAAAATAGGATTACCACGCGCTTCCGGTGAAAGATTCTTAGCTGTAATCTCCCCTAAAAGATTATAGGGGGTGCATGTCCATGATTCAAGAGAGTCCTTGTTTCCATTTAGGTAAGCCTGTATCCATTCCCGAATTATTCGACTATGACACGCCCAGTTATACATCCTGATGTTAGGGAAGGCCAATCCTCCTTTCTCTTTCGGCAGTTGTAAAACACCCATCCTCATCCTAGATTTCTTACCCTTCCAAATAAATGCCGAAACATCTTCTTCAATTTCTTTAACTTTTTTCTTAGACAGATATATCGGCAACATTTGTAAAGGATACAAAATTCTGGGGAACACGTTCATTTTTAACAAATTGATTCTACCCATCCAGGATATTGGCAAATCTCTCCACCTAATAAGGTCATTTTTAACTTTCCTACATACATCCTGAAAGTTACATTTCAATATTGTTTCTACACATGAAAAAAATCTTTATTCCCAGATAAGTGAATCCCGCGGTAGACCAAGAAAATGGAAAATTAGTCAAAGCCAGTGGGTCTCGCCCACAACCCAGAGGCAGAGCAGCTGATTTGCCAAAATTTATTTTATAGCCAGAAATAAATGAAAAGGTCTGAATGGTTGTCATCAATTCAGGTATTGACACTTCTGGGTTAGAAATAAATAACAATATGTCATCAGCATAGAGAGCAATTTTAAACGTACACTTATTTATCTCAAATCCAAAGATACTTTTATGGGACCTAACAGCTTCAGCAAGTGGTTCTACTGCCAGAGCAAAGATTAAGGGCGAAATGGGATCCCCCTGGCGGGTTGATCTGCCCAGTGTAAACTCAGATGATTTTACCCCATTAACCAAAACACTCGCTCTCGGTGAGTGGTACAGTAATCTCACGAGCTGTATGAAATTTGTGCCCAAACCGAATTTCCTCAAAACTGTAAACAGGTAAGGCCATTCGACACGGTCGAAGGCCTTCTCTGCATCTAGTGATACAATTAGACCTTTCTGATTGTTACAATGTGCATATTGAATAAGATTGAGTACTTTCCTCATATTGGTATATGCAGTCCTGTGTTTAATAAAACCAGTTTGGTCTGTATTAATTAGATTTGGAAGGTATACTTCAAGTCTTTTTGCTAATATTTTAGAAAAAATCTTACTATCGACGTTTATCAAGCTAATGGGGCGGTATGAACTGCATTTATCAGCAGGTTTATCTTTTTTAAGTATTAATGAAATATTGGCCGAATACAAAGATTGTGGGAGAGAGCCTTTTTCCACTGAATGCAAGTACATATTCAACAAAAGTGAATTTATAGAATCCTGAAAAGTCTTATAGAATTCTGTGCAGTAGCCATCTGGCCCTGGGGCTTTTCTATTTAGCAAAGATTTAACTGCTGCTGCTATTTCTTCAATACATATTGGTTTCCCTAATGACAACCTATAAACATCAGAAAGAGTAGGTAGGTTCAATTCACCAACAAAGTTTTGTATATGTTCTTCTGTAGCTGTATTTTCTGACGTATATAATTTTGAGTAGAACAATCTCATTATCTCCACCAACTTTTTGGTATCATAGTGTTTCTTCCCATTATCGTCTTGTAATGTTGAAATCGCACTTATTTGTTGTCTGCCTGCTGCTAGCCGTGCAAGCAGACGTCCTGGCTTATCTCCCATTTCAAATAATCTATGTTTGGCGTAAAATATACTTGCTTCAGCCTTTTGAGTTAAAAGTTGATTAAGTGAAGAGCGGATTACCTCCAATTCTTTCGCAATTTCTGAGGATGGAGAAGTTTTCATTTGGTTTTCAAGTTAGATAAGCTGCCTTTCAAGCTCAAGTTGTGCTTTCAGTGATTCTCTTTTTCGAGCTGAACAGTAGGAAATAATCACTCCCCTAAGGTATGCTTTCATTGTGTCCCAAAGTATCGAAGCATTCGTTTCATCATTGTCATTATTAACAAGAAAGTCTTTCATCTGCTCTTTCAAATAGGTAATAAACTGAGATTGTTTCAAAAGTGACGGGTTAAATCGCCAATGACGTGACGTAGATTGAGGACAAAGGGGAGCAACCACCATAGAAACTTCAGCGTGATCAGAGAGTAGTCTTGTACCTATTTTACAGTTTTCTGTACGATCCAATACTCCCCTTGTGGAGAACAGATAATCAATTCTGGAATAACTGCGGTGTGGATTAGAAAAAAATGTGTAATCTTTTTCAGTAGGATATACAACTCTCCATGTATCAAACAGCTGAAGATCAAGGCAGAGTTGTTTGGTAGTTTCTCTCATTTTAGACAGAACAGATTTAGCAGAAGGGAACTGATCCACCTCGGGATTCATAGTACAATTAAAATCTCCACCCAGTATACTAAATGGTAAGCACATATCAGTGACATCACGCAGCAGTTCAGAATAAAATTCTTTTTGATAGACATTAGGTGCGTACACACATCCTATAAATATATGCTCACCAAACAAGTATCCTGTTATCAGAACGTAACGACCTTGACTGTCTTTAACACATTTATCAAGGGTAAAAAGGTGTATTCTTATTTATTAGTATAGCCACTCCCCTTTTACTCAAAGAAAATGAGGAATAATAAACCTGTCCAACCCACTCTCTTCGTAGCTTCTCATGTTCTTTATCTAAAAGATACGTTTCCTGCATTAGAATGAAATTAGCCTTTTCTTTTTTAAGCCATGTTAGAAGTTTTTTACGCTTAACAGCATTATTAATACCCTTCACGTTGAAAGAAATGTATTTAGTGGCACACATAGTCTTTAACAAAAAAAAAGTAAGAAAAAAAAGTATATCATATCAAATAGTAATTTGTTATTAATACTCATACCAAGCCCGAAACATAACAAAAGCATCAGATCCATCAAATGTAATAAAAACCTGCTCAGTGTCAAGAATAAACAAACATAAATTCTGAGCACAAAGAACATGTACTCAATACTACAAATTGAACACAGTAAAAGAACTAAGGAAAAAAAAAACTTCACAAAATTGTGCAAAACTTGGGTCCGTGATTCTGTGAGGACGCAGCGCCAACTGTAAGCGCAGTTAGAGATCCCCTGTCCACCAGTCATTATCTTCTGCGCTCACTCACTCCCCGACAAAAATCACATAGTTGTCAAAATAAGGTAAACAGTAAGTAAGGCACATAAGCACAGTCACTCACGAGTGTTCTCCTCGAGCGCATCTACCACAACAGATGCCGCTGCTGCAGTATCAAAAGAGTACTCCTTCCTATCATGTGTAAACTCCAAAATCGCTGGGAATCTCATCCTAAATCTAATACTCTTAGCAATAAGCTTTTTGCACACCTCGTTGAAAGCTCTCCGTTGCTGGGTAATATTTTGAGGGTAATCTTGTCGAATAAGAACAGTATTCTTCTCAAACTCCAACTTACGCCTTGCAATTGCGGCCAGTATCTTCATTTTATCCGTCGAGTAGTGAAGTTTCATTATAACCGGCCTGGTCGTACCTGGTCTGGGTCTGCCAAGACGGTGACACCTGTCCAGTGCAATGCGGCCGTCAGCTGTCTCTAGGTTCAGGAGCTTGGGAATCCAGGTTTCAAAGAATGTTAAAGCATTACGTCCCTCGATGCCTTCCTTCACGTTAAGGATTTTGATGTTATCTCTGCGGCTCCTCGCCTCTTGGTCATCTAGTCGGCTAGTAATGCTAGCGAGCCTTTCCTCGGCGGTAGCTATTTTAGCCTCCAGCTCCACCATGCTATCCTCTGTGTTAGAGATGCGTTGCTCCGCAAGATCCAACCGCTGAGCCTCATTCTCAATCTTGGCTGTAATTGTATCAAACTTGTTGGAAAACTGGGTCATCTTTCTATCGATTAAGGCGGCAATTTTCTCTGATAGCGAGTCTGAGAGCTCAAGCAAGTCCCCCTACGTACATGGTCTGGAGTCGTTAGCATTAGCCTCTGTAGCATCTCCATCTTTGGGCTCGAGGTTAGCTTGTCGGCGGGTAGTTCTTTGAAACCTCGGTTTCTCGGAGTTCTCCAAAGGCATATCTTTCCCAGACGTTGTGGTCCCGTAAGCTGTAGCTGTGCTTATTTATATTGACATACGCAACTTAAAAATGTAACTTTAGCGGTAGTTTGGTCGGGAGCTATCTAGCTCTGCACCTCTCAGCCTGACGTCATCACCGGAACCCTCCCCAGAACTTTTGACTTGGACTTTCACCCCGATTCTTGACGGAAAGAGATCCAGATCCTGACCATATATACTATACACCTCTTCACTTGGTGCAGTCATAAGTTCTCACGGCTTCTCTTATCACTGTTATGCTGATGACGCTCAGCTTTTCCTCTCCTTTCCTCCGGATGACACAACCGCCTCAATGAGAATATCAGCTTATCATGCTGATATCTCGGCATAGATGAAGGCTCGCCACCTTCAGCTCTGTCCAAGACAGAGCTCATTGTCTGCCCAGCCAATCCTTCCTTACATCTGCAATTAAGTGTGAAGCTTGACTCACACTTGTTCCTACGCCTGCTGCCCGGAATCTTGGGGTCATGGTGGATGACCAGTTGACCTTTAAGGTCCATGTTGCCTCGGTTGCCTGTGCCTGCCGATATGCTCTCTACAACATCAAGAGAATCAGACCGTACCTGACAGAACACACGACTCAGCTGTTGGTTCAGGCTCTGGTCATCTCACACATCAATCACTGCAATTCCCTACTGGCAGGTCTGCCTGCATGCTCTATTAAACCTCTGCAGATTATCCAGAATGTCGCAGCACGTCTGGTTTTCAACCAACCCAAACAAGCTCATATCACTCCGCTGCTAATCACTCTGCACTGGCTTCCGGTCGCAGCACGCATCAAACTTAAAGCTTTGCTTCTGACTTACAAAACAATAACTCAAATAGCTCCCATCTACCTTCACTCCCTAATCCAGGCCTACACTCACTCTCAACAGCTATGTTCCACCAGTGAAAGACGCCTCATGTTACCACCACAACGTGGGACTAAATCACTAGCCAGACTCTTTTCCTCTGTTGTGCCACGATGGTGGAATGATCTCCCAAACTCTGTCCGCTCTGCAGAGTCCTTGTCTACTTTTAAGAGCAAGCTGAAGACTCAGCTCTTCAAGGAGCACTTAAACACACTATAGCTATATTTATTGGAAAGTTGGAGAACTTAGCCCAGTTCTTTGTAACAAACTGTATGGTATTAATTCTTTGTATTATACCATAGGTGATATTATGGGGTGGGAAGGGAGTAAACAAAAAGCAAACAAAAAAAAAGCCTGTAGCACTTTATGTAAGGATCTGCATCCAAGTGCAGTCCACTAGCATCTTCCTACGATGTCCTCTACTGTTTGATTTCGTGCTTGTGTTGTTCTCATTCATATGTAAGTCACTTTGGATAAAAGCATCTGCTAAATGACTGTAGAATAGAATAGAATAGAATAGAATAGAATAGAATAGAATAGAATAGAATCCAGACCTTGATTTTTGACTCTTAGCAACTGTCTTTAAACGTGTCTGTTACCTGCCTGGTACTGCAATAAAAATAGTCCGGCAGGTACCATAAAGACAGAGTTACCACTGCATTCTTATCATGTCAGCTACGTAATAGGCAAAGCCTACCTTGAATTATAATTAAGTAGAGCATGATGCAGAGATAAAGGAAGAGAATAGTGGACATCTCGCAGTTTGTCTTCTTTCTTCTTAGCATGTAGCTTTAAACAACAACAGAGTCCACAATATATTTTCACATGGTGCTGTTGTTGCTCTGTTCTCAATCCCAAGTCGCACCGGGAGTTATGACTTCTTCGACCAACTTGTAGGATTGGGGCCTCAACAAAAGGGTCCAAAATAGGGAGGATCAGACATATTCTAGCATACATTCAAAGTTTTTCCCAATGTAATTGCAAAAAATGCACTGACCCAGAGACCTCAGGTGAGTCAACAACAGTCCTTCAAACATCAGTGGCATTGCCTTTCGAAGAGAAGTCCTCAGTATGAGAAACTAAACTGAGTCCAGGGGACTTGACTTAACCTGAGTTGGAGTATCAACATGTAAAAATCCTCCATCCATAAAGATGACATTGACCACAGCAACCCCTGACCTTCAAGCTTGAGACAGGCTTTTCAAGTCCCATACCTCTCATCTGTTCTTCCGTCTTTAGACAGACCTGTTTGCATCCTTCTTCCAACTGATAATCACATCTCTGCATTTGCTAGCTTATTGTTGCACCTTTTGACACATTACTGCCATCACCAGCAGATAAGTGTGAAACTGGGAGACAGTCAACAGGAATGATGGCAGTTGCATCCTCTGCATGTGCTGAAAGAGGGTAACCCAACCAAAATGTGATCTATTAGCAGATTATGACCCCAGTGTTTATTATCATTCCAAACCTTTTTCTGCCTCTTTAAGAGTGTGTGACCATACACATAATATAGACAGAGAAAAGTAAATAGTTGAATATTGATAAGACTTGGTTTCAGCTTGAGTCAGTTTTTATATAAACCTCTCTCACCTCTCTAGAGCAGTAGAGGAAATGTTTCAGGCTAAAAACAGCCCTGACCTTCTCTATGGGAGATTCCTCTATATGTTGTGCATGTGTGAAAGTGTGTGTGTGTGTGTGTGTGTGTGTGTGTGTGTGTGTGTGTGTATGTGTGTCCAAATGGCCAGCTCCATGTCAGGTTTTGATTGATGGCCTGACCACAGGCAGGATGATGACTCTGCAGTATAGACGCAGTGATTAATGTCTTAATTGTGAAGGCAGCAAACCTAGATTTACCCCCCGCCTTCAGTCACTGCTCTCTTCCTGCACCCCCACCCCACCCCCCTCACCCCTGATTTGTGACTTTGCTTCAAGCAGCAGCAGATTGGCATACTGCACAGAAAAGGTTGGAGTTGACATCTTCTGGAAAACTTTTTCCAGCAGCGACAGTTTTGACTGAATTTTTTTTGTTTGTTTGTGTTGTTGAATTATTCTTCTATTTAAATCAAAAAATGCTCCATTGAGAAGCAAAAACACTTCTCTGACTTGATTTTTCAAAGTTTAATTATATGACATGACCTCTTGCAGCCTCTGCTGCCACAGGATCAATCTCCATACCTCAGTGCCAACGCTTATCAAAGGGTCTGCTGCCCTCCACTTTGCCCTCAGCTGCTCCATCTCCAACTCATTTCCCTGCAGCCACATAATGGCTCAACCCTCATCCCCCCCTGCCTTCTGCCATCTAAGATAAGCAGGTGAGAAAGCAAAGCAGCAGGGGATGGTGGTATAAAGGAGTCATCCAGGAGCTATTTGGGACTGGGCAACTGAGGCCACATCCACACAGAGATTAAATGATTTAGTTTTTTGTTTGTTTTTTAAGTTTTCATTCAGACAGAAGCTTTTTCAGAAAGGTGTGTGTCCACACAAATCCAGTGAAAATGCTATAGTATTCATGCCAGGCCTATAGGTGGCCTGGCAACACTACCACAGAAATACACTGAGAAGAACACACTGATATTCCAACATTTGTGCATCTCATTGGACTCCAAGAAGACGCAGGTGACAAGATAAGTATACATCGTGTGCATCTGAAAAATAATTAAAATGAAAACACAAGGATGCATCATTTACATAATCAAGAAAGCTGTAATGTGCTCCTCAATAAAATAAATAAATAAAAATAAAATAAAATAATGCTGTAATGGATCAACCAAAAAAGTTCAGCACCACCTAGCTGAAAGGGGCATTTTGGGACAAATTATAGTGGAATCAAACATACATCTGTCACTAAATGGATTTCCTTCTACAGTTTGTATCGGAGAAATTAATGGGAGAAGGACGTTAACCTAATTAAAATATTGAGCGTTAATCATAACCAGAGTCATCAGCAGGAATAACAGGCTCCAAAAAGTGAAACCACTGTGCCTTAAAAGGAGCACAGATGTTCACTCACTACAACTCGGTAACTTCAGCACATAGTTTTGTTCTTTCCGAGCTCAAAGTCAAGGCTGAAGTGGGGACAGTCTGACTTTAAAAAGGCTTTTATTCTGGGGAAGAACAAAGTGTTTTACATGGTTTCTCATTCATACCCAAACAGAAATGACAATGAAAGACCGTTTGGAGGCCACTGCCTTTATTTGTGGTCTCTCTGTCATGCAGGTTTTTGTAATTTCAGATGTTGAAGTAAATCTTGTCATTTCTGATTGTTGAGGAGATTCCCATCCATTAAGCTTTATCTGGACCAGACTTTTTTTGTTTGTTTTGAATCAGTGTTATTTGACTCTTTTCAGGTGCTCTAATAACATCACACCCTCTCCTCTTTCCTTGTCCTTCTAAACCAAGGGCTCCAAGTCATCCCGCTGGGCCGACCCGGACCACTTTGCACAGCGCCAGACCTGCATGAACACCTTCAGCCAGTGGCTGGGTTTCATGCCCTTAGTGCACTCTCAGATGAGGCTGGACCCAGTGCTGTTCAGAGACCAGGTGTCAATCCTGAGGAAGAAGTACAGGGACATTGAAAGGCTGTGATTGCAGATGAATAAGCACCGAGTCATTGGGGTAAGAGGGGTGCTGGAGTGTTCCAGGGTTTCTCCTTCAAGGGGACATTTATGAGACAAAAATACTCACACACTCTACAAAATGTAATTGCTATGACACAGAGGTATGTGAAGGCCTTGTACTGCATCTTTTTTGGGAAAAAAAAAGATGTTTTATATGGGTTGAACATACATATCTGTCAACTGAGTAGTAACTGGTAAGCCACAACATTAAAACCATCTGCCTAATCTGTCCATCTTGGGTTGCTAAAACAGCTGGCCAGTGGTCTGCCCAATCTGGTTTGAAACCTTTTTACTCTTGGCCGAGTTCTCTGTCATATTCTAAGCTGGTTTTTCCAGTGAGAGGTTGCACTGAGCCACTTAAGGAAGTAAAAAATACCATTTATACAGGGTAGTGTTTACCAACCACAACACTGAAAGTTTATGTATGCGGTACAAGTCAAATTAGCTCACACAGTTTTCTACCAGATCAATAATCTCCTAGGTTGATAATGTTCCCCTTGTCTGTCAGTGGTTTTAATCTTGTGGCTGATTAGTCTACTTGAATGCATGGAAACACATGCAACAAAGACCTAGAAACATTCTAGCCAGCTCTAACCACAGACATCCAGTATGTGTTGCATGGTTTGAACAAGGCAGCTGTGGTGTGTAGAACCTGGAAAATAATGTCTGAAAATAAGAACAAAAGTTATTATTGTTGAAACTGACTACAGGTTAAAGAGGTTTCACTTTTATGTTGTATTATTCCAGCTCTGTACATATGTACAGTAAAGATTCAGTACGGACAAAAGGAACAAAGTGTAGCTCCTGTCTCAGATCACGGCAGCTGCTACCCCGAAACCTGCCACAGACGACGGCAACACGCCTCTTGTATACAACTGTAGAATTTCAGCAGCAGTTCCTGTCTGTAAGATGCCAGTAAAAATAAAATAAAGGGATGTTATATGGAAAAAGTTGGACTCTTTCTGTTGTTTTGTTCTTGCAGTGGTATTTTTGTCACTTTAAGTTCTGACTCTCCAGCCTCCGCCTCATCCCTGCAGATGCTCTACAAGCTAAACAATAACAAGAAAAATGATTCACAACAGAACATAGTGATAAAATTCGAAGGAAGTAACAGCAGTAAGCAAACAACGGCACATTATACCAGTGAAAGAAAAACAAAGAAAAAGAGTTCAACAAAGAGAGAGAGGTTGTGTGGTTGGAAACTGATTACAGGTCACACAACACAAATCAGCAATTATAAATGACCCTCAAACACTCCCTGAGCCGGGTTCTGCTGGAGGTTTTCTTCCTGTTAAAGGGTTTTTTCCTTCCCACTGTCGCCGTATGCATGCTCAGGATGGGGGATTGGATCGAAGTCATGATTTGATGCAATAATATGGTTTCTATGATAGGTTATGTATGAATTGGCTTGAAATGATGTCGATGTTGATTTGTGTATGTAAAGAGCCCTCTGACAACATTGTTGTGAAGTGGCGCTGTACAAATAAAGCGGAATTGAACTGAAACACAAACAACACACAGGTCCAGTAAACTCACCTGCTATAATTTTACAACTTTATGAAAATGGTTATCAGGGATGGTTGTGTTTCATCCAGTGTGAGCTGCATGCTGCTGACTTCTGCTTTACTTCCCCTAAACGACATCCAAGAGAAGAATTTGTGCCACCAGCTGCTTATCTCAATTTTATCTCAGTCTAATCTTGCATTTTGATGAGCATCTATTAATTTCAGCTTTGCAGAACCCATCTTTAACTTTAGTTTAAATGCAAAAATAAAGACTTATGTCTTGTTAGAGGACATCAAAGATGCTAATACAGATTACAGATAAGCAAAGAGGTCTTTGCTGTAACAAAACCCTGGTTTACCAACACCAGGGGTGTCCGAAGTCAGTCCTCGAGAGCCGCCATCCTGCAGGTTCTCAGCGTATCTCTGCATCAACTCATCTGACTCAAATTAAATGGATCCAACAGCCTATGCAGTTCTGCAGAATGACAAATTAATTTGAGTCAGGCGTGTCTGAGCAGGGATACACGGTGGCCTTCGACACCTCCGACCTTTACCATAACTCAGGAGGAGTGCTGCACATTTTCACAAAGCAGCACTGAAGACATCCACTGGATCCAGAACCAACAACTCTTTCAGTCAGTGCAATGCACCAGCAAAACCAGTTAGTAATAAGAAACACAGTCATGTAAGGTAAGTTCCCAAGCTGCTGCTTACCAGTATATTTCTCCAGATGTTCAGAGTGCTCATTCACCATCTCTCCGTTTGCATTTGCCTCCTTCACCTCAGCTGACTTTCTTTTATTTTCTTCTCATCAGTCTTTTTAATGACAAATAGTCTGTATTAATTGGTGCTGGGCAAAAAGGAAGTTTAAAAGTGATTGATCGTGTGGTTTTCTGTGATAAATCAGTGTTTACAGTACTGCTACAAAACAAAACAACTTTTGGTTTGCAAACAACGAACACATAAGCTCAAAGGGAATACTCTGAAACCATGTAAAAAGTAGTAAAAGTAGCAGTAAACACCGTGTTGCATGCATTTGTATCCCCATGTGGATCAGCATATGTCTAATATCAGAATCTCTGAAGATTAGCATTGATGCCTGTCCACATACTGGTCTGATGACAGTTACACAATTTTTCTTTTTGTCATTTTTTTGCCATTTCATGAATAAAAATAAACATGTAGATGATGCTGCATGCTTTAAGGCTGAATGTTTGCACATTGATCCATGAATTTCTGCTGATTTGATGTTATCTGCGGCTCGTATATGAATAATTTTGGAAGGAAAGTTGGGAGAAGTCTTGGTCTGGGTATGATGTGCTTCTGTTTTTCTGCTTCTTCGTGTCATTGACTCTGTGATGGACGGGCGATCTGTCCAGGGTGTTCCCCGCCTCTCACCTGATGATTGCTCTCCCTGCAACCCTTACTGGATTAAACAGTATATAATAAATGATTGATTGAATGATGTTATACAGATTTGGCCTTGTTTGTTTTCAGAAATAGCTAATTGTTCGTGTCAACAGTCATGTGTCAGTATCTGTTCACATTTCACATCTCTTTGGGCCTAATTATTCTTTTTTGAATGAAGAACAAAACCAGTAAGCATAGATGTGTATAGATGATACTCACAAGGTTGTTTCTGAAGTTCAGCTTCATGATATGCATAAAATGCATGTGAAGGGTCTGACTATTTGCAAAATTGTGATTAAAAATACTTTTAATGATTCTGAAAAAGTCTTACAACTTACAGATAAATCTCTAACAAGTCTAAGATGCGTCCAGTCCCAGTCTATCTATTAAACTGTACTATTAATCTGTAAGTTTTAAGCACTATATGTCCTGCTGTCCCACCTGCTACTCCACACACTACACACACAGCTACATTACAAGCCAGAAATGGATCAAGTTACTTTTCAGTTTATAGAAATTTAAATAAAGCGGTTATGTTTATTTCTGAATTTTTATTAAAATTGGCCTGTTAGAAATAAATGATGGTTAATTCCACCGCTGGGATTTATTATGTTTCCCATACATGCGTCCCTTTTTCCCAAATGTCTGCTTTTTCTTTCAGAGCCAACAGATGGTTTAGTGAGAACTCTAGACTTTCATTCCAGTTTACTTTGCAGAAACCTTCTTTTTCTGTTCTGATGCATTATTACAGTTCCCGCAGTGTCTGTGGCAGTTCATAAAGTACATATTATCTTGTGTTTCCCATAACGTACTGGTGTTAAGAACAGTGCAGAGATCAGAAGCAACAAATAACCAGAGTGCAGCAGTGAAAAGCTTCTTGACGAATGCTAAATAAGCTCTCTTTGAAAAGCTTTACCACCTATTTGTCTTATCACTATAGAATTATTGATAAACTTGTGTGGGGATTTCTGTATCTGTTTTACGGAGGTTTGTGTGGAGTTGTTTTTTTTTTAAATAAGTATTTTTTCTTCATTTTCTTCTGCTGTTTCCTACACCTCTGTAGGGGGTTAGAGTTAAAGGCTACAGCAGATATTTCCATATCCAAAATGGGACTTACAGGAGTTTCTGTCTGCTTTAATGCTGTTTTCAACCTTCCTAACTTGTCTCTTACGTTGTTGTTTGCTTTAATCTTGCATTGGGTTGTTTTTTTTTTTTTTGTTTTTTTTTTTTTTTTTTTTTTTTTAAATTTTGTTTTAATCTAAAACATGGCTTGTTGCGTTTAACCCTTTGAGGCCAGACTGAAGAAAATATTGGGAGAAAATTCTAATTCTTCTAATTGGAAGTCTAATGGGCCATTTCACAAAATATAAGAAAATAAAAAATAAACAAAAATGATTTGTAGCGTCTTTACCGTTATCATGTGATTTGTCAAAATTATTGTAGTGCAAAAGGTATCCACAAGGGGGCAGAAAACAAGGATCAGATTGTGTACAACAGGGTTTTGGGCAAAGCTTTTACCATAAAATAATGCAAAATGCATCAAATATAATACAAGCAACACTGAAGAGTTGAAAGTGGCACAGAAATCTTTTTTGATATTGACATGATCCAACTCAAAAGCCACAACAAAGAAGTGATACAAGGCAGAGTTACAAGCAAAAAGAGAACATGATTTATCAAGCAACACAACGTGCCCAAAGGAACCAAAACGAGAGGAGAAGCAGGAAGGGAATCATCAGGCTACAATCGATGGAATATAAAGAGGACTGGCCAGATGCTCCACGTTGGCTGGATAAGCTCCACCTGCCACTCTGCAAAGGGAAAAATACAACAAGTAAAAGGGAAAAACAGAACAAACCAACTCTAGATCGCACTACGCTTTGCAGTTTTCACATCATCTGATGTGAATGTGGAGACCACGAAACTGAACAAAATGCGCCGTTTTTTGTATTTTATCTGGGAAAAATTCTGTCTTAAAGGTGGAGTATGTAAGATTTTCAATATTTTTAAAGTAAATTAACTTAAAAAAAAAAATAACTACAACCATAATTAGATAGTTTTTTTTAAAACATGTGGGTTCCAGCCTGTCCATATTTGATGTGTTGTTAAATTAAAAGTTTAATTAATGACAAAGACCCTTCTTAAATGTTTGCCTGCCAGTAAGTGCTTTTTGTCATTTGTCATTAATTAAATTTGTAATTTAATTACGCATCAAATATGGACAGACAGGAACCTACATGTTCAAAAAACTATCTAATTATGATTGTAGTTATTTTATTCGTTAATTTATTTTGAAAATATTGAAAATCTTACATACTCCACCTTTAAGTTCATGCCTGGAAAAATTGTCTGGAACTTTCTGTTCTCATGACAACGCAGCACATTGTCTCTGTATCATTCTGCAGAACATACGTTTTCATTTTTATCATGGCATCTAAAAATTGTTGTTTTTTCTATTTTTTTTTTGTTTGTTTGTTTTAACTTCAGAATCTGATCACAGTCATGGCTTGGGATAAAATGTTGGGAGCAATATTCTTAAAAGTTACCGTCAGAAGTCATTATATTTTCCTTTTTTTTTTAATGCACATCTCCAGCTAACAGATTATTTTTGTTTTATGCATGTTTTAAATATGCAGAAGGTTAGGTTAATGTGTAACAATCCAATAAATGTGCACAAATCAAGCGCAAAGCTGTTCATATTCATTCCTTTGTCTGCCTTGTTCCCTTTGAATATGAGTCAGTAAAGCAAAGAAAAGAAGCCTGATGACTGTAGGAGCGATCAGCAGGGAATAATAATATCACTGAGACTGTTTCCCTGCAGAACACACTTACTTTACTTTGTTTCTTCTAGGTGGCACACAAACATAAAGCCCCCGTCTTTGTAAGAGCATGTTAAAAGGCTTTGTCTCCATTGTGATCAATACAGGTCAGTGTTAAGTCATTGGATGTGATCATCCATGTGTTCCCTCAGGAGGGAAGCAGACCGCTTCAGTTTTCATCATTCAGAATTACTGGACAGGGAACATGGATCTCTGCTCCTGCTGATGTCAGAAATAAAAAAAAAAGGAGAGGTGGGGGGACATAAAAATATAAATCTGGCAAGGGAATTATAAAGGGCTCTTGTGTGACATAAAAAGAAATCCAGATCTCCCAGCGGATCCATGAAGATGCCTCGGATAAAACGAGTATTGGGTGAACCATATCCGAGGATATTTAAAGGACTCTCCGGGAGATTAAGCTGTGGTGTCGCATGTTTGCATCGTATGTGTAGAATGTCATGAAACCGTCTCATACATGCAGATCATGCAGGAATTGAGATTTGGACATGTTTCACAAATGCATGTCTCTATAAGGTCTTTTCTGTTATTAAAGGCTCAATCTCAGAAACATCAGAGGTGTCCTCTAACCCTGTCGGCCTTTTTACTTTGTTCTGCTGTGAAAAAGACGAATAAAAGTGGAAAGTTCGCACATCTCTTCCCCTGGACTTCATGAATTATCTGTTGAGGTGCTGTTATGGTTAACTTATGCTAACTTTCAATAAATTGGCATTTGATCGGTGTGTATCATCACTTCTTAAGCCTATGAGGTGTGGAGTACAGCACACCTGTCCACGGATATACCTTTGAATACACGACATAATATTTGATATTGATCATATTTACTGGTTCGTGTCTGCAAACCATAAAGAGTTAAAAACCTGTTACCTGGATGTTACCATGGAAGCTTGTCCATATGTACTTTTGGTGGTTTTAAAAAAATTATACATAACATCCCAAAACAAACATTAACACTGAAATGAAAGTATATTTTTCTGTCCTTTGATGACACGTAATCAGAAATGTTTTAGGTTTGTCCCTCAGAAAGCATCCTCACTTTACATTTACTTCCTCAAATTTCTCGCTTGCGCATTCTGGCTACGATGCAAAAAAAAAGGAGACAAAACTGTTACATCCATCTCTTCTTTCCATCAGCCCATTTGACTCAATCAGTCCTGACAGCCGGCCTCTCCTCTCCTTTCATCTCCAGCTCTCTCTCTAGTTTTTTAAGCCGTCAGCATCCATCTCATTCGTTACAGCTCCATTATGCGGCAGAGCCTCAATAAAATAACAAATGCATGAATAAATCATACCCATCCCCCCCCTACCCCTTCATATGACCCATAGAGTTTAGATAATTATTCATTTCTTCATGAGAAAAGCGCTCATTGATTCGTCGTGACCCTAAACACTTTCCAAGGTTATGGAATGAGAGATTGATCGACGGCATGCGGTGATGGAAAAGAGGAACAAACTTGCAGAATATCCAAATATTCAAATCTCTCTCCCGCTCTCTCTCTTTTTTTTTCTCCCTCTCCGCCGCCGCTCCTCTAATATCTGTGACCAAATGGACTTATAATTGGAAGTCAGGAAGCCCAGAAATGCTCCTCACCTTCCCTCCGAGTGGTCTAGATATTAGTTCTGGTGAGTTATAGAGTTGATATGAGCACATGGGGAGAAGATGAGGGAAAGAGAAAGTCATTATGAGGAACCCATTGCCAGTGCTTGTGAGGAACCTGTGTTTTTCTTCTGTTTCCTCCTTCCCTCCTTCCCCATCTTTTTCTTCTCAATGCTTCCCGTCATAGCTACTCTCCTCATATTTGTCACACCAGGCACTCACCTGTGATGACATGAAGAGTTTTGGGGCACTTTAAATGTGTTATTTTGTGTTCATTCAGTAGTCTGCTGCAGTGACTTGGATTTTCACAACAACCATGTGAGATACCACACACACATCCACACACACACACACACACATCCTGACCGCGAGTCAGAAAGTCCTATTTGCTCCAGAGTTCTTATTTCTTCCTTGTGGGTGTTGAAAGTCCCCCATTGTCTGAAATGAATAGGACATGTCTCTGGATCTATGAATGCTATTATGACGGAGGTGAAAAAGAGGAAGGAGGGAAAAAGGAAGATGGGTTTTAGATGAAGTGATCCAGCGACACATCTACAGATGCTTTCCTCAACAGGCAAACGGCAAGCAGCGGCTATTTGGTGCAACTGCTAAAAGTGGCCTGCTTCTGCCTTTTTCCAGCTAAGACATCATGTGACAGTACAAATAATGGCCATCGTCTCTGCAGAAAACCCAAATATGCTTTAATATTGCTGTGTTAGTTAGACAGAAGGTTTTTAAATCAGCAGTAGACATAGTAGTAGGGAAATACACTTAAACATGCAAATTTTTATGTCTCCTTCATAAAATTACACATGGGAATTTTTATTTATTATTTATTTTTGTGTGTTTGTTTGCTGTGTGGTCATCTTGCTTTGTGATGTAGTTGCTTCGTCTCTGTTGTGTGAGGATTTTAACAATGTTACCATTTATTTTATTTGTCACTTTTTGATCAGTTTTAGCTCATTGATTCATAGTTATTTGTTCTATTCACTTTTTTGTCCTTATACCAACAGATAAACATATATTAATATAAATGTTATCATCTATATATATATATATATATATATATATATATATATATATATATATATATATATATATATATATATATATATGAGATAAATGTGTGTGTGTGTGTCAAAAACTTTGGTGAAACATTTATTTGTTGTAACAATTTTTCTTGCCAGTAAAGCTTATACCATTGGAAAGTCTGTTTATTTGCTCTTTAATTTATGCCAATTTTATAAGTAAGATGCATTTGTGGGATGAGCTGCAGACTTGAGTATATGGTTGTACCCATGAAAACATTTTTTCTACCAATGCCAAACAGCTTGATCTGGAGTTGACTTGAAAATTTTTCCTTCTCTTTTTTTGGTATTATGGGATCAAACGATTAAAATATGCTAAAAAATAAATAGACACACTGGAAATCTAGTGATTGAATCATTGTACAAAAAGGAGATTCAGTAGCATGTGGAAGAAACACACAGTAGCCTGGCACTACATCCTTATCTTGGCCACCAACTTACTCACAATGTACTACATTCCACCAGAAAGTTTGGCAATGTGTCTGTGTTGGAAACTCTGACACAAACAGCACACCCAAGCCGATCCCACAAGTGTTCAGCGGAGCTGAGGTCAGGGCTGCAAGCAAGCCGTTCTATCATTTCCCAAATTCTGGAGGTTGTCATTGATAAACCCTGCTCTGTTGGGGTGAGCAGCATCATCCTGGAGGATTGTGTTTGGCCAGACAGACTGTGGAGATTTGGGACGGCAACTTACTGCAGAATCTCATCTTGAAACCTCTCAGAATCCACCAATGATGACAAGCCTTGTTTTACGAAGGCAAATGCCACCAATCAAACCTCCACTAAGAGCTTCGTGTTCTCCACATCCTCTCCTCCAGATCAGCCCAGCATGACACTTGAAGCAATCTGGCTGCTGTTTCAGGGTCCACAGGTGCTGATAATCAGGAGCTGGTTGTCTCTCACCACCAGGGCTGCAAGAAGCTACAGACAAGAGTAAGTAGTAAAATAAGATGTTTGACAGTTGCAGAGAAGATTCAATAACCTTTTTATGGGTACTACTCAACTCTGCTACTCATCCTACAAATGCATTTTTGTTATAAAAGTGTCTATTTTTGGAAGGAAAATAGATATAGTTTTCAGTGGTACAACATTTATTTAACTTTTTTATTTTACTTTTCGTGATACATTTATGTAACAGTCATAAATTACACTCCCAGACACAACATAATCCCTTATTTTTCCAGTTTACAATGTTACGGTCTGAATTAGTTTGCAGCTGTTGTAGTTCTTATTTTCACCAGCAGGTGGCGCTTTGAGTTTCCGTGTTTTTCACTTATTTCTGAACGTTTTCTCTGCATCATTATTAGCCATACTACAGCATAACTGGATGCAGAGAGGTTAAAATATATTTAAATTAGACTTTTTTTCGGTTTCGAAAGGTATTAACGCCCTAAAAGAGGTTTTTGGGTTGCTGGACGGGTCCCTGCTGTGTTATTATCCAGAGAAAACTCCGGTAAGTAACAGCTGTTAGCGCTTAGCATAGCATGTTAGCTGCTGCGCATAATTACAAACTATTTCTTTTTAAATAAATGTTTTATTGTTCTGTGTGTCATTATGCTTATAAACTAACTGGACATAAGTAAGAGTGGGCGTTTGAGATATAGCAATTTTAATTTAATCAAAAAATTTCAAACATGATTGGTTTAACATTTGTGCACTTTGTATTGAGAAATTCATTTTTTTTTCTTTGTTTTGCAATACACAAGGAATATATATATATATATATATATATATATATATATATGTGTGTGTACACACACACTACTCACAAAAAGTTAGGGATATTTGGCTTTCAGGTGAAATTGATGGAAAATGCAATATGTTCATGCTACAGTGACATAATATCATAAAAGTAAGACATTTAAGTAGAAGGATGCACTACTGATTTCCTCATCTCAAAAAATTCATTCAACACAAAAGGTAACAACAATGGTAGTTACACCACAACAAAAAATTTGAACGTCTCAATATCTCGTCATGTGCCTTGAGCATCAATTACAGCTTGACAACGACGTCTCATGCTGTTCACAAGGCAACTTATTGCCTGCTGAGGCATGGCATCCCACTCTTCTTGAAGGGCAGCCCTCAGGTCATTGAGGTTCTGGGGTGCAGGGTTTCGAGCCTCTACACGACGGCTCAGCTGATCCCACAGGTTTTCAATGGGATTCAGGTCTGGAGAGAGTGCAGGCCATTCCATTTGAGGTACACCAGTCTCCAACAGCCGTTCCCTGATGATGCGGCCTCGATGAGCAGGAGCATTGTCGTCCATGAAGATGAAATTAGGCCTGTGCTGTTCATGTAGGGGCACAATCACTGGATTAATGATGTTATTCAGGTAGTATGGGCTTGTCACTGTACCATTCACAAAGTGTAGGGCAGTTCTGTACCAAGTGGACACCCCTGCCCACACTGTAACACCGCCACCACCAAAAGCTGGCCTGGTGACAACAGTGGCTGATGCATAGCGCTCTCCCTGACGTCTCCAACATCGTTGCCGGCCATCATTTCTGCTCAGTGTGAATCGACTTTCATCAGAGAACAGCACTGAGACCCACTGGTTCCTCGTCCAGCGTAAATGCTCCCTGGCTCATGCAAGACGATGATGCCTGTGCCTGGTGGTGTGGTCAGGTACCCGTGCAGGTCGTCTAGCACGCAGACCACGCTGATGGGAACGGTTTCGAATGGTCTGACGTGACACTTGGGTGCCTCTCACCTCTCTTAAACGTGCCTGGAGTTGAGTGGCATTCATCATCCAGTTTCTCAGGGCAGTGTTCACAATGTAGCGGTCATCAGCACGGGATGTGGCCAAAGGACGTCCACTTCTAGGCCTTTCTGTGACTCTTCCAGTCTCTCGATATCTCTGTTGCAACCTGCTGATGACACTCTGTGACACTCCAAGCTCAGTGGCCACTTCTGTCTGAGAACGTCCTGTTTGAAGCATCGCAATGGCAAGGGACTGTTGTTCCATTGTTAGGTGTCGTCTTGGTCTCACGATGTCAAAATGTGAACAGCATGATGAGGACAACTGTTTAAACACCAGCTCTAATTGAACCAGGACATTTATTGGTCAATTCAAGGATCACACACCTGCCGTGATTTTTGCCGTTAAGCTCCTTGTTAGAGAACAGCAACTTGTGCAAAATTTATTGAAACATTTAACAGTTGGACATGTGCATTTAAAAGCTTAGAGAAGATCACATTAAGTTCACCTGAACAGGTTTGAATGCATTTTAGGCTTGTTGTGAAATTTCACCCAAAAGCTGAATATCCCTAACTTTTTGTGAATAGTGTGTGTATATATATATATATATATATATATATATATATATATATATATATATATATATATATATATATATATATCACCAAAACACAGTAAACTGAAATATATTTAAAATAATAATAATGCTAGTAATAATAAAACAAACAAAACAAAAGGGAATTCTATATGCACACAGTAAAAAGCACTTAGAAAAGGTAATTTATTGAAAACTAAACTGAAATATACTATTTATCAGCTGATCAGAAGTTTAAGACCATCACTCAAAAAAAAAAAGAACAAAAGAACAAACTCTCTAAACCAGAATAAAAATGTTTCTCAGTATGACTCATTAACGAGTATCTCTACTGTTCTTGTTATTTACTTCAAAATTTCCTTTGGGAATGCTTGATGCGAGTGTTTCTAGTAGGCCAGTGGGAATATTGCTCCAAGAGGAGAAGACAGGGTTAAGGGTATTTGAAACCCTTTTCCCACAGATGCCATCTGATGGTTATTGCGCTGCAGTCTGCACCAGTATGGACTTAATTTGGGTTGAGTGCCGCCATGTGTTTAGATAGACAGCCAATCGGATCCTCAGGCTCAGTGCAGGTGTAATTATTTTGGGTCTACCTCTTGACTTTTTTGTTCCATAATGCTCAGGATCTTTAAAAAAGATTTAGAATGACTGTCTTACTGTGTGCAAGCTCAGCAGCAATGGCATGCTTCGAGAGGCTTTACTTATGCATCTGAATGATTCGATCACTCAAGAGAATGGCTTTTATAGCCTCTGGTATTAAACTTTTGATCAGCTGATAAATAGCCTGTTTCAGTTTAATTGTTGTTTTCAATAAATTACTATACTCCCTCTTTTTGCTTTTGCTTTTTGGTAAATTTGCTTTTTTTTTTTTTTTTTTTTTTTTTGTCTATAAATGAGGTTCCAGGTTTGTTGCTGCTTATTTAAGATAATATAAATCCAGTCATAGCTGAACAGTTTTATTTGGCACATTTAAGCATGTCTTTTCTACATAGCTCTGAGAAAGCATTAAATTGTTTGTGTTTTTTTAAACTGCTGTCCACCTGTATCTTCCTGGAGCAAAACTAGGTATTTTGATTTGGACTAAATTAAAGTACATGGCCGTCACTTCAGGTTATGTACAGTATGCAGTGTTACATTGGTTTGATACTATTAAATACAAATGAATAACCATAGAAATTACATTTTAAAAGTTGAAAGAAGAAGTTGAGAAAGTCTGAGTTTATGGGAGAAAACATGAAATATGGATGTATTAATCTAAATTGACAAATTGAAAAATTGCAGTGGTGGAATAAAACACTTGCTTTTACACAAACACATGAAGTATTGAAGTATTTCCTAAAATCAGAGAAAAAATGTCAGCTGCGTACACTGCATTTCCAGTTTTAGTTTGATATTGTTTCCTCTCACAACAATGAGGGAGGAAATGTCTGCTTGAATAATGTAGTTTAAAGTGCAAGGATGACAGCCAAATAAGGCACTGTAAAAATTATATTAACATGAGAAATTCATTTTACAGCAGTGCTTGGGGCAAATTTGACTTTGCTTTTATACCTGCAAGAAACATTTAAGAGATTAATTAAAACCGAAAAACAATGTCAAATGCTGTAAAATAATAATGCAAAGCTTGTCAGATGTTGGTAAAATAAAAATGACTTTATATAATAACAATAGAGGCAAATATAAGAGAACATAAACAGTTGTCTTTTTTTCTTCACAAATAGGAAATTACAGCAAAAACTACAATTTTTAAATTGCATTTCAAGACAAATCCTGTATTGTAAACTTACCTAGTAAAAACATTGGAGCGAAATTCCTTTAAATTTCATAAACAACTCATCTGGTGTGTGTTAGGAATGAAATTTCTGTTCCTCGTGCAGTGGTAGGCTCGAACACACACACGGACACACCGCTGGACGTACGCACAGAGTTCCTGAGGGAAAAGTGTCAGGAAATGAGATCTGGATCAGGAGGGAAGAAAAGCGAATTCTAAAATAAGAAAAACAAATCAACACCACTGAAACAATCTGACCTCTGTGTGTGTGTGTGTGTGTGTGAGAGGAAGTGTAAATGAAATGATTTGTGCACTTTGTAATTGCTTTCTACCCAGCATGGGATGCCATTCTCATGATAGAGTGATGGAGGACGTCTTCCTCCACCAACCAGTCAGGCTTCAGTTCAACCATCTGTACCCTTTTCATGTGTTGTGGTGCTGGATAATGGTCAAACAGGTGTTACATTAAAGCCAGATTGTGACCATGTAGTAGGAACCCTTTACAGTAATAGTATAAATCACACACCTAACTAATGATGAACTGCTGTATTTAATTAATTCTGGATCTTTCACACATAAATTCCTGTTGCTTATCATAAACTGATAATATGAATTGACATGATTACTTCATACTTATCATCATTAATTAATTAATATGAACTCTTTATAGGGCACTTAATGAAATACCTTGAAATTAGAAATTTTAACCTAAAATTGTCTTTTGGTATGTACCAAGACCTCCATTTTGTTGTTATATTAACAAAAAAAAAACCAAAAAAACATAGTTTCATGCTGAATATAAAAGAAAATGAATTGATCTAAAATAGTCACTTGCCCCATAAAGGGTTAATGTCCTCTGCCTGCTTGGAGTTTCAGTCCTTTTTCAGACAGCACCTGAAACACCCGGACTGGGCAAACGGAGCAGGAACCTGCAGTCCAGAGCTGCGCAGCAGAGTTTATGTGATAAGCAAAAGGAACAAACAAACAGAAGCTGTCGTGTATTTCATGGCCACAGATCATTACTGTTTACTCCACTGCCTTATTGTTTTACCGCTTTAAAAAAAAAAAAGCACATTATCGTGATCTCTCCATTGATGTTATGTCTGCTTTTGTCTGGAACTGACGTCAGAACTCTGAGATGATCTCTGAACTCTGCAATGCTCTCTAGTGGTTGTGTTGCCCTGGCGATATGACCTTTTAGTAATATCCCAATATTTTTATGGCATGTCACGATATACGATATATATATATATATATATATCAATACTTAACTTAGCCTTACTTAGCATACAATCACACAAGATGATTTTGTGTCTACATTAAAACATAATTGTTCAAACTGCATTAAGATATGCTGATTTTAAACATTCATGCCAAAAGGATGCAATTGTAACGAGGCAAATTGATCAAAACCGTATTTATTGAACATTTAAAGCAGTGGCAGAAACATGTAATTTTAAATTTGTGGTACTACTACCTTTTGTGGAGACACTTTTGCAACATACTTTGCATACGACAGTTGTTTGGTCAACATCCTCTCTCCGGTATCCAAACCACCGCCAGATGATGGATCCTGTACTACTTTTCTTTGGAACAAATTCTTCCTCCATCTTTTGTAACTCGCGCTGCTACTGCTACTGGAGTTCTTTGCTAGAAACACTGCTACACGCTGCCTCTCATGACGTAGCACGTAGCTCACGTTATGTACATAACTAGGTGCGCTTGCTTTAGCTCTATGCAAAGCGGTGCAGAGAGTCGAGGAGTGAGAAAACCCCGCCCACAGGTAAAAACAACTGCGTGATAACAGGGCTACTCAAATATGACAAATGTAGACATTTTCCATATCCCACAGGGGACTAGCCACGATAGCTTGAGTATATTCGATATATCGCCCAGCCCTAGTAGGACTGCTCGATTATGGTAAAAAACAATAAGGACAATTATTTTGACTGAAAATGAGATGTTGATTATTTAACACAATTATCCATTATCTTTAACAACATGAATTTATTTAACATTAAACAGTGGCTTTTAAACAATGTCTTTAGGATTCCACAAGTTTGAGAAAACAAACAAATAACATGACGCTTTGTCTTGACAAAAAGCAAATATTGAATAGATAAATTTAAACGATGCTGTAGGGAACTTCCACAACCTACTGCAAATATGCTACATTGCACCTGCAGCTGACTATGAGACTGGCCGCCTGTGAGTGCTTTATGACCGGGAAAGGTTCCCGCTGCTCGTTCGTGACGCGGAGAACATTATACGCCTTCAAGTCAGTCACCAAAACGCCAGAAAAGTCTCTAATAACTCCAGAAAAAGTCGCTAGATTTGTTGCTTGTCGCTTTTAACAAAAAAAGTTGCCATGGGGTTTTGGAAAGTTGCCAAGTTGGCAACAGTGACTGGATAAAACCAAAGCATCTGTGGGAGGAGTTTACAGCCCAGCGCTGCAATGCCAGAGATGCTCGACTGGCAAATGAAGACAGCAGGGGAGGAAACTGCTTCGAAGAAAAAAAAATCACTCCCTTTTATTTTTATGATCGTTGAAAACCCAGATTGTAATCGAGATTAAAATCTGATTCATCGCCCAGCCCTAGTATAAGGGCAGCAACATTTAACAATAATGGACATTGGGGCTGCAACTAACGATTGTTTTAAATAGTCGACTAATCTGTAAATAATTTTTTTCAATTAGTCAATTAGTCACAATTATTTCTGTCATGCCCACCATCTGTGCTTCCAGTTGCAGAGCTCTTTTTACAGGCTCCAGTATGTTTTACCCCACTCTCTTCATTCGCATCACATGAATGTCACCCTGATACCAGTCAGTCACAACATAATGTCCTTTAGGAAGTTAAAAGAATGACTCCTGAACCAGATGAATACTAAATCTAAGCTTAACAGCTCACTGCCAAGTTATTTTGAAACATTCAAACTTAGCTATAGAGTCATATCCAGGCTGTACAGAATTTGCCTCAAAAGGAAAACAAAATAAATAAAATATTTTAACATCTTAATTCTCATAGAATTGCATTGAAATGATTATTTACATCCTGAATCATCACAGTGATCTGGATTACCACCATAAATCACTTCTTTCTTTTCACATTTCCAACAACTCCTGAAAATTTCATGAAAATCTATCCATAACTTTTTAAGTTATCTTGAGCACAAACAGATAAATGGGTAGAAACATAACCTCTATGGCAGAGGTAATAACAGCACATCACTACTCGCTAATGCTAACTTTGGTATCTGGAATGCTGGAAACCATGACTCTGGGGTGCTTTCGTTTCAGATGCTCAAGCATGACTGTTGTGCTGCCGTGGTACGCCAACTTTGCATGACAGACTATACATTTCACCTGTTTAACACTTTGTTTAGCATGAAATATCCCCAAACTTTTGAAATAGGTTGCGCCACCGTCAGTTTGTTCTTCGTTGTTTAAACAAAGGCGCTGCACAAAATGGTAATACTGCCCCAGCACTTCCTGTGGTGCTTTGCATCATTTGCTTGGTGTTTAGAGTTCTTATACTGTCTGAAAAGCCATGGTTGGTAAATGGCGTTAAGTTGTCTGGTCTCAGAGTTTTATTAGCAAAGCCATTATGGGCGCTTATAATGCGACGCGTTGACAATGAAATTTCGTGTCAATGAATTTTCGATGTCGACGTCGACTTTGTCAATAAATCGTTGCAGCCTTAATTGACATGGATGTCCTGATTCATTTGTATAAAGGGAACATGAAGGAGGCTTTACTCTGTTCCACACACAAAAGCGTAAGGAATTTCCATCATATTGTCGTTCATGTTTCCAAGTGTGTGTCCAGTGATTATGTCCACTTTCACATCTCATTGGCCACAAATGTATGAGGAGGAAAGAAGCGATGGTGCATTCATCCTTTTGGCCTTTTCATCAGTCATTGCACCTTTCGGCTTTTTTCTGAATCAAAATGTCTTACTTTTCTATTCCATGCTGCCTATGAATGGTTAGGTTAAGGAGTCAACACTATTTGGTTAGTATGATTAGGTTCTACATGTCACAAAGCATGTTGTTTGTGACAGTTGTTAAGACTTTAATATTTTACTGTTCGTGTGTCGGAGTTCTCACCTTGTAAGTGGCATCCAAGCTTTTTACAGAGCTTCAGAAGGTTTGCTTGCATATTATCTAACAGTAGACCCAAGTCCCTTAGATTCAGTGAACTGATGCCTCCCTTTCTGATATACTGCTTTCATTTATTCTCATTTGTATTTTACCTAGGTTTAATTTTTCATCCATGGTCCCTGGACAGCTGAATAGGAAACAATCTTAGATTTACAGCACAAAAGCAGCCCACCAATTATTCCAGTAGCTTTTCACACCCTCATACTTAAAGTACTTTTGGAGGATGTGAAATTCTTTTACTTTGCGATACGGCCAATTAAAGCAACAAATGATGTTCATTAACATCAGTGAAGCAGCATTAGGCTGGTAATGATTATGAAGGTTACATTCAGTCTTGCTAACAATAACTGCTGCATGGAAAAGTAGATGAGATATTGGTATGCAAAACAATACACAGGAAGAACTTTAACTTTTGATTGAAGGTATGATAATTCAGTATTCAATTTGTGTCGCGTGTATTAAAAAAAAACAAACGTACATACACACGATACATGGTGGGTGACAACAAAAAGCAACCATGGAGTTTAATCTGTATTTAAATTGAAAGAAATTAGACCGTCATCACATAATAATTTGGACTGTAAATGGTGTCTATTCAGTGCCCCAAAGTGCATGTGTTTATTTTTCTGT